>NC_092721.1:178402406-178702406 GCF_047496885.1 Scyliorhinus torazame | reverse complement strand
GCCCCCTAGTTCTGCTTTCCCCGACCAGTGGAAACAACCTGCCCGCATCTATCCTATCTATTCCCTTCATAATTTTATATGTTTCAATAAGATCCCCGCGCATCCTTCTAAACTCCAATGATTACAGTCCCAGTCTACTCAACCTCTCGTCATAATCTAATCCCCTCAATTCTGGGATCAACCTAGTGAATCTCCTCTGCACTCCCTCCAGTGCCAATATGTCCTTTCTCAGGTAAGGAGACCAAAACTGAACACACTACTCCAGATGTGGCCTCACCAACACCTTATACAATTGCAGCATAACCTCACTAGTCTTGAACTCCATCCCTCTAGCAATGAAAGACAAAACTCGATTAGCCTTCTTAATCACCTGTTGCACCTGCACACCAACTTTTTGCGACTCGTGCACCAGCACACCCAGGTCCCTCTGCACAGCAGCATGTTTTAACATCTTACCGTTTAAATAATTATCCATTCTGCTGTTATTCCTCCCAAAATGGATAGCCTCACACTTGACAACATTGAATTCCATTTGCCAGACCCTAGCCCATTCACCTAACCTATCCAAATCCTTCTGCAGACTTCCGGTCTCCTCTGCACTTTTTGCTTTACTGCTCATCTTTGTGTCGTCTGCAAACTTTGACACATTGCACTTGGTCCCCAACTCCAAATCGTCTATGTAAATTGTGAACAACTGCGGGCCCAACACTGATCCTTGAGGGACCCCACTAGTTACAGGTTGCCAACCAGAGAAACACCCATTTATCCCCACTCTCTGCTTTCTGTTAGTTAACCAATCCTCTACCCATGCTACCACTTTACCCTCAATGCCATACATCTTTAGTTTATGCAGCAACCTTTTGTGTGGCACCTTGTCAAAAGCTTTCTGGAAATCCAGATATACCACATCCATTGGCTCCCCATTATCTACTGCACTGGTAACGGCCTCAAAAAATTCTACCAAATTAGTCAGACACGACCTACCCTTTGTGAACCCATGCTGCGTCTGCCCAATGGGACAATTTCCCTCCAGGTGCCCCGCTATTTCCTCCTTAATGATAGATTCCAGCATTTTCCCTACAACCAAAGTTAAGCTTACCGGCCTATAATTACCCTCTTTCTGCCAACCTTTTTTAAACAGTGATGTCACGTTTGCTACTTTCCAATCCTCTGGGACCACCCCAGAGTCTAGTGAATTTTGATAAATTATCACTAGTGCGTTTACAATTTCCCTAGCCATCTCTTTTAACACTCTGGGATGCATCCCATCAGGGCCAGGAGACTTGTCTACCTTTAGCCCCATTAGCTTGCCCAATACTGCCTCCTTAGTGATTACAATCATCTCAAGGTCCTCACCTATCATATCCTTATTTCCATCAGTCACTGGCATGTTATTTGTGTCCTCCACTGTGAAGACTGACCCAAAAAACCTGTTCAGCTCCTCAGCCATTTCCCCATCTCCTATTATTAAATCTCCCTTCTCATCTTCCAAAGGACCAATATTTACCTTAGCCACTCTTTTTTTGTCTTATATATTTGTAGAAGCTTTTACTATCTGCTTTTATGTTCTGAGCCAGTTTACTTTCATAGTCTACCTTACTCTTCTTTATGGCTTTTTTAGTAGCTTTCTGTTGTCCCCTAAAGACTTCCCAGTCCTCTAGTCTCCCACTAATTTTTGCCACTTTGTATGTTTTTTCCTTCAATTTGATACTCTCCCTCATTCATCTCCTTAGATATCCACGGTCGATTTTTCCCCTTTCTACCGTCTTTCTTTTTTGTCGCTATGAACCTTTTCTGAACACTGTGAAAGATCGCTCGGAAGGTTCTCCACTGTTCCTCAACTGCTTCACCATGAAGTCTTTGCTCCCAGCCTACCTCAGCTAGTTCTTCTCTCTTCACATGTTAGTGAACATGTCCGATTCAATCTTGCGAGCCACTCATGCGGCCCACTCACTGACCTCCCTGTTCTATGTAGTGCTATCATTGTCCTACCAGGGAGTGCCTTTGTGATTTGTGAACATGGTCTGTTTGGTTGATTTTTGAAGTTGATGGGCCTTAATTCTCCTCTCTTCCTGCCAGTTTAAAATAGTGAAAGCCTAAACTGTAGGATAATCTGGTGCCCAATTCATGGGAGGAATCTTGAATTGAACTGCTTTTGGCCATTTGTGCCAGCTGTTAACACCATTGGACCATTTTACACCTGCAAGTCAGAAAAATTAAATGTACTTGGAAATAGGTGACACTTTTTCTAGCACGATTCTAATCTTCTAAACAGTTCTGACACAGAGCAGCAATATTCTGAGGGTTGAGAAGTCTGCCTTGAAATTGATGGTGAATAATGAAAACTGTCAGAATTTCCATGTGCCTGTGGAAACCCATGATAATGCAGGAATGTTCACTTACAATCAACATGCACCTTTTACACCATGAAAGTACTTGACCTTCTGAAAACCATTACAATGAAAGTGAGGTGCATGCTGTATTAAAAATAAAACTTGGCTGTTTCAAATGTACCTTTTAACCTCCCAAGAGGATTTAAGAGCCATAAATAACTTTGTTGAAGAAGGAGTATGCAATAAGAATGCTGTTTCTAATTGCTCCCATGTTGTTGATTTGGTAGTTAGAATTGTTTTAATTCAGCGGTAATCGATAGCTGAGTACTAGGAACTTCTTTCCTTCTGGGAGAAATGCCAGCTCTCCACTCAGTATCTCCTCAGATAATTTCTGTGCTGAACATGTCAGCTCGGGGCAAACGAGGAAGAATCAATACCTTGCTACTCTGCTTCACTTACCAAAACCCCTGAGAACCATGTCACTGACCTTTGTCATTCCTTTTCTTATATTCTCTTTTTTGATGTTTAATGTCAATTGCTGGCTGTTCATCGTCCATACATTATGAATGGGGGTGGGTGGGGGAAGGAGGTTGGCTGCTTTTAATAATTATACAGTTTAGACATTGACTTATTGAGTTTATTTTTGTGTGTTTGCAGACAGAGTCCGACATGGGCCTCAGTTCATATCAACAGAAAGGGTAAGTATCTTGGGCCTTTCTGCCAGATGTTGACATCCCAAGTCAAAGTTTAAATGAGCAGAAAGCTTTCAATTGAAATAAAAATACATTTTATCTTCATACAATGGCTGTAATGGTTTCAGAGGTTTCAGCCAACTACTGTTTTCTCATTTCCTGCTTTCCCTTCCCCCAAACTTGATTCATTTGAAAGAGTTAATTTGTCGTGACTACCCTTGGATGATCCTCTTCCTTACTTGTTGTCTAGCTTTGCTATTTGTTTGTAGGAGCGGTTTCAAGACCTGTGTATTGAGTTCTTCCACGTGGGGTTATTCCCTGTGGCTCAGCTCAGTACAGGGAGAAACAAAAACACCATCTCAGTGTAGTGTGTGTCCACCGCTACCTACTCCCACCTTTCGCATAACTTATGGATCCGACTGCCTGATCCGTAACTCCTCTACCTACTGGGTGGTAAATTGAAATGTACTCACCCGTATTTAGGAGGCGGATCATTCTGCCAGAATCCTGTGTACGCCCGTGCTCGCAGTGCGCCAAATAATGTAGGAGCGGTTTCAAGACCTGTGTATTGAGTTCTTCCACGTGGGGTTATTCCCTGTGGCTCAGCTCAGTACAGAGAGAAACAAAAACTCCACAACCTGGACAAGATGGCTATTTAATCAAGCTTGTTACGTGTACACAGAGAACAGACTGGATATCAGCCAAGACCTGTTCTACCGAACAAAGCGCCGAGCACAGTAATTATACAGCGTTCAAAAATCAATAGCCCACCCCAGTTGAACGCAATCCAATCCCTGAAGCTGCTTCTTTTAAACTTATCCAATAGAATTGCGAGCGGTGTTTAAACTTCACCTAATAGAGTCACAAGCAGCGCATGATTGATCATCGTCCTGACAGCTGCTTACAATCCCAGCAGCCTGCTGACTGTTTCTGAGAAACAGAATAACAGAAAGACAAGATGTCAGAAGTAATTGGTCAAGTGAGCTATCCTAAATCCTATTTGAGTACTTGTTACTGCTATGTCCTAAAAATACATGTTTAATGGTTAATAATGATTTCTCAGTCCTATAATTCATCTGAATCCTTAATAAAAAACTTATGTAAAACTACTCATGCTAATGATTCAGTTTTAAGAGATATCATCACTGAAACGCCCCCCCCTTCCTCACCCTACCATTCATTGAAGCCTTTATGCTGTCTCTCTAAAGTTGTTAGAAGCTCATGCTTGTACAAATTTGAACTCTAGGTTGTTAGAAAAATCTTAACCATAGACCGTTGCTAACTTTCCCATTAACTCTTATCAAATGATATTACTATATTTTGAGACAAACAATGGGATATAACGTCATGGTGGCTTGATTTGCAACTATGTAAATAAATAGTGACTGGATCCAGGAACATCAGTTCAGAATAATGTGTTGATATGCATGAGTTCGTCAGTGTGCCTGAAAACAGAACTAACTTCACAACATACAATCTGAAGGCATAAAATTACCGGTGCAAATGTGTAGCTCAGTTTTTCAGGAGCACCAAAGTATCTTCAACTATTCTGGACAAGTAAATTTCAGTATTTCCTGTCAAAATTAATTATTTCACTCATTGAAAAAATGTTTTGTATTGGGGAACAAAAGGGGTTATCTCACTTTTCTGATCTATTTGCAGTTTTGCATATCTAACTTCAATGGATTTGGTAGTTTGTATCCTCCCTGAAATATTCTGATGTTGATTACAGGTGACCAGTATTGCGTTATGTAGTTCCATGGCATATCTTGAGGGGATAACCAAGAGTTGGTGCACGCTGAGTGAGCATCAGTACATTAGATTAGTATGTCCTGTTTCATTCTAGTGCCTCCACAAATGGATTAATGCAAGATGGACAAAGAAACTGAGGTATTGGAAGTAGTACTCCAACACTTAGTTGAGGGGCAGGGTTTTAAGCAGATAAGAAGTGGAGATGCAAATGAATTTGGAGAGAAAATTTGAGAAAGACTTGTGCACTTATGGTCTGTTGCCAGTGGAGTGAAGGTGCACAAGAGGCCGGAGTCAGCAGTGAAGTGTGGGGTTGTGCAGACAGGGTTAAGCTTGGCCATGAGGGATTTGGCCGCAGGAAGCTAACCTAGGTCAGCGAGGATTTGGATGAAGAGCAATCAAGAGTTCGCAGAATCCCTACAGTGCAGAAGATGGCCTTTTGGCCCATCGAGTCTGCACCAACTCTCCAAAAGAGCTTACTGCCTAGGGTCACTCTCCTGCCCTATCCCCTTCACCCCACCTAACCTGCACATCTTTGGACTGTGGGAGGAAACTGGAGGACTTGGAGGAAACCCACGCAGACACTGGGAGAACGTGCAAATTCCCCAGTCACCCAAGGCTGGAATCTAATCTGGCTCCCTGGCTTTGAGACACAAGTGCTAACCACTGTACCACAGTGTTCTGTGTGGGACAGGGTATTGACTCAATGGAGTTTGAAAGTGGAGGATGGCAGGCCAGTAGATAACGTTGGGGTCTGAAGGTGAAAAAGGCAAACCAGAATGGCATTAATGCTGGAGGAATTGAATTGAGTGTCTAGGTGTTTCATGTTTTAATTTTTTAATTTTTCCAATTTAGCATGGCCAATCCACCTTACCTGCCCATCTTAGGGTTGTTGGGGTGAGACCCTTGCTGACACTGGGAGAATGCGCAAATTCCACACTGACAGTGACCTGTGGCCAGGATCGAACCCGGGTCCTCTGTGCCGTGAGGCAGCAGTGCTAATCACTGCACCAGGTGTTAAGAGAAATTTGTAATTTATTATGGGGTCTGAAGCTAAGCTTGAGAGTTGAACAAGATACTGAGGTTGTCAAACAATCTCTTTCGGTTCAAGGGTGAAATAGGGAAGGAGCCTAGCTGGTGGCAGGGGCTGAAGGTGATGGTATCAAGTCTTTCAGTTAAAGGAAGGTGAGATTTATTAGATTGGATTTTGGACAGTCTGTCAGCATAGAAGCGGAGTTCAATATGCTTCCTCTTTGGAAACTTTAACTTGTCTCTCTGCACAGATGTTGCCAGACTTGTTGAGTTTTTCCAGCACTTTGCAGATGCTGGAAATCTGAAACAGAAACAGTATTTTACATTTTTATATATTGACAGAAGCGGTTTGTGGAGGGGTTGAGAGTGACCTTGAAATTAGTCTAATGTGTGGACTTGAGGAAGCTGAATTTAAGTCTGCGCAGATGAGGGTCAGCATATAGATGAGGAAGAGGAGGGAGCAACGAATAAATCCTTGGGAGGTAATGATGCCTACAATAGTAGGAGAAACTGCTGGAGATGTTCTACATGTGCACAGATCTGGAGGAGGTGGAACCATACAATATGGATTTATTTAAATTCAGTTCCCTACCAATTTGCATTGGGGTGAGTTCATTTGCAAGCAGCATGCTATTTGCTGAACTCTGACACTTGCTATTACGTAAATCTGGATGTTTTGGCACAACAATCACATTTAATGTCAGTGTTTGAACATTCTGAATAATTCAGTATGTTCTTAATATAACTGTCTAATACACAACATACCAAAATTAAACTATTCCTGCAAACCAAAGGACCATTGAAGAAGTTCATCTTTATTGACCCATACAGCAATGCAACCTGGGTACGATGTAATGCAGTAATCAGCTTCTTGCTTGCCAACAGCTTGCATTGTAAAACGGAGCTATTCATTTGGTTGAGAAATTTGAAAGTATGTTCTCAAGAAAATCTTGTACTTTGTACAAGTGAAAAATCTTAAATGTATAGTTTACTACTGACAATGCTCGACGTATCAGCAGGCACATTATGTAGATTCCATTCAGTGCACAGATGGCTACATTATTGCCTGTAGAGTTGATACAGTATTCAAATGTTATCTGAAAGGATATGAATATAATGTACAAATCCTCTGGGGACAAGATGAATTAATTTAAAAATTAGTATGCAAAATATTCAGTCATTGGCCTAAAGGCAAAGGAAACCGATGCGATTCTGCTTTCCAGTGAACTTCAAAACCATGGAATTGCACCACATGGAAAGAGGCCATTGGCCTGTCGCACTGTGCTGCCCTGGGAGCTACATAAATAAATCCCCCTGCCCTGCAAATCTTTCCTCTTTAATTATTTATCCAGCTCTCTTTAGAAAATTAGCATGATCAGTTTGGGCAGTCTATTTCCAATCACAACAACTCTGCATAATCTTTTTTCTTTTATGTGGCCTCCAATGCTTTTGCCTGTCACCTTGCCCTTGTGTAAAGGGATGGTGTTGGATAGGTAATTTTCATAGAATTTACAGTGCAGAAACACCTCCACCCTCTCCCCATAACCCAGTAACCCCACCCAACACTAAGGGCAATTTTGGACACTTGAGGGCAATTTATCATGGCCAATCCACCTAACCTGCACATCTTTGGACTGTGGGAGGAAACCGGAGCATCCGGAGGAAACCCACGCACACACTGGGAGGATGTGCAGACTCCGCACAGACAGTAACCCAAGCCGGAATCGAACTTGAGACCCTGGAGCTGTGCACGTTAGCATTGTGGATAGCACAATTGCTTCACAATGATAAACATTTCAGAGTTCAATAGGTCAAATTTGAACTGAGGGGCTGGATGGAGGGGTTTTACAATTCATGGGCATTATTCATTATGCACTTTAGAGAATTGGATCACATCGAACATTAGGGGGTTTGGAGACTGGGAGGTTTGGGGGAGGGGGACTGTATGTGTTAATGGTGACTATGGGTGATTCCTGATTCCTCTTTGTCATTTGTTTATGTTAATATGCGTGCCAATGTCTGGGATTGGTGGGAGGATGGAATCATTATTTATATGGGGATTGACATAACATTCGTTACTGATTATTGTTTATTGTTGGGTGTAAATTTGGGAGAAAATGTGAAAAAGGAGAATAAAATTTAAAAAAAATAAAACATTTCAGAGCGCATGGGTGAATTGCAACAATTCTTTGTTGCTGTCTGGCGCAAAAGTAAAACTGGAGAGAGTCGAGTGGTTAGCACTGCTGCATCACAGCTCCAGGATTCCAGGTTCAATTCCGGCCTCGGGTGACTGTGGAATTTCCTCCGGGTGCTCCGGTTTCCTCCCACAGTCCAAAGATGTGCAGGATTGGCCATGATAAATTGCCCCTCAGTTTCCAAAGGGTTAGGTGGGGTTACTGGGTTATGGGGATAGGGTGGAGGTGTGGGCTTAAATCGGGTGCTCTTTCCAAGGGCTAGTGCAAACATGATGAAACCAAATGGCCTCCTCCTGCACTGTAAATTCTATGATTCTATTGGATCCAAGGAAGAAGCTACAGATTGCCCAGAGAACACAACAGACCTGAGGATTGGGAGCAGTCCAAAGGATTGATTGAAGGCGAAAATGGAACCAGAGAGTAAGCTTGCGGGGCACATAAAAACGGACTGAGGATATGTGAGGAGAAAAAGATTGATGGAAGACACATGTAAGTCTCTTACAGTCAGAAAGAGGGGGACTGAATACATACTTTGGTTCTGTCTTCATAAAGGAGGACACAAATAACGTACCATAAATGTTTGAGAATACTGGGTTTAGTGAGAGGAACGAACGGGGGAAAAAATAACAGTAGTAGGGAAATAGTATTGGGGAAATTGATAGGATTGAAAGTTGATAATCCCTAGGATCTGATTGATTTGCATCCCAGAGTACTTTAGGAAGTCACCCTAGAAATAACAGATGCATTGGTGGTCATCTTCCAAGATTCTATAGACTCTGGAACAGTTCCTATAGATTGAAGGATAGCTAATGTATCCCAACTAGAGAAAACGGAATTATTGACCACTGACATCCGTAGTGGGGAGTCCATCATAAAAGATTTAGTAGCAGAGCACTTGGAAAACAGTGACAGAATTGGACAGTCAACATGGATTTAAGAGAGGAAAATCTTGCTTAACCAATTTACTGGAACTCTTCGCGGATGTAACTGGTAATCTCAAATTAAGGAGCAATTTTTAGTGTTGGCAATCTTGCATTTAGTTCCCTCATCTAAATCATTAATATACATTACCCGTCACATTTTTGGCTTGTGGGGGTGAGACCTACGTAGATATGGGGAGAATGTGCAAATTCCACACAGACGGTGATCAAACCTGGGTCCTCGGTGCTGTGAGGCAGCAGTGCTAACCACTGTGCCACCCTTGTAACTGATGGCATTGAAAAAGGGAAGCCAGTGGATGTGGTTTATTTGGACTTTCAGAAGGCTTTTGACAAAATCTCACGTGATTAGCGTGTAACACTAAAGTGCGTGGGATTAAGGGTGATGAATTGAGATGGGTAGAAGACTGGTTGGCAGACAGGAAACCGAAAGAATAAACGGGTCTTTTTCCAAATGACGGGCAGTACTGGGGTACCGCACGGATCGATGCTGGGCCGCCAGATATTCGCAATGTATATTAATGATTTGGATGAGGGAAATAAATGTAAGA
The DNA here is from genome assembly GCF_047496885.1 of Scyliorhinus torazame. NCBI lineage: Eukaryota > Metazoa > Chordata > Chondrichthyes > Carcharhiniformes > Scyliorhinidae > Scyliorhinus > Scyliorhinus torazame. Next base: position 178,692,916 of record NC_092721.1, on the reverse strand, counting down.
TCTCCATATTTGCAGATGACGTAAAACTGGGTGGGAGAGCGAGCTATAATGAGGATACAATGCTTCAGTGTGATTTGGAGAAGCTGTGTGAGTGGGCAAATGCATGCCAGATGCTGTATAATTTGGATAAATGTGAGGTATCCAGGACGGCAGATTATTATCTGAATGACTGAGGGCCGCAGGTGGGGGGAGGGGCTAGTCCTCCCAAACGTACTGTACTGTTATTCAGTGAATGCGGAGAAGGTGCAGGGCTGGGTTGGGGGGGGTGGAGTCCCGATGGGTTAAGATGGAGGAGGGTTCGTGGAGGGGATGGGTTATGGGGTCCACTCCCAATGGCATGTGGGCTCATTGCACTTCATCCCTGCCCAAGCAACCAATCTGAAGTCAGGTGTCTGACTCCAACACTTGGGATCAGTGGGGGATATACATGAACAGCCTGGAGCTTAATTGCTCAACAATAAACTCCATTATATATCGGTCCATCTGATGTAGCCTCTTGGAAGTGCTTCTGAGGTCTGAGCATGTTACCAAATGAAGCTGTCACATATTTGAGCTTCCAATATGTTCTCCTAAAATACAAAGCTAATAAACCTATTTTGCTGAGACCTACTGGGACCTGTTCTAAATGTAGTATACCCCTCTTCCACCCCCCACCAGTAAAATCCATTTGTTTATGTGAATGGTGTTGAGTAACATTCCTGTTGACAATTATATTTTAATATACAAGAACATTGTATATATCCTTTTTTTGGCTTTTTAATGATTCAAACAAATGCTGTTTTGTTTCTACAGCAAATAGGCGGTGTTAAATATGGTTAATTCAGAGGTGTAAAAGATTGTTTCACCTTCCTGGGAATTTTGATCTTGAGCTACTTTCTTTCACAGGCTTGTTCAAAAATTGTGACGAAACTAGTGCCTTTATGTTCATTTGCTTTACTAGTGTTGCTAGATTTGACTTGCATGGTAGCAGTAAAAATAATTTGCAGAATGAATTGAATGTAATCTACCAAATTGAAAATATTTGACTCGCTGAGAGACAAATGCATTCATATAACAATCTTAATCATTGGGCAGTAGCGTTATGAAGAAATCAATATGGGGAGAAGGCATTAAGTAACAGACTTACTTTAACTCCTGTTAGTCTGACTTTGAAGTGGTGTACAGTAAGTGTTCACTTGGTCTCATCTATGTTAAGGACATAGAGGCATTACAAGGTTGCTCATTTATTTATGATGAGATGAACCAAGTAATGAAGGAGTGAAATATTGCCAATGCAGATTTGTGTGCGGAGTAAACTCCACTCCTGACGACTAATCCAAATAAAATACAGTAATTCATGGTAGTACAAGATGGAAATTGCTTTTAAAAATGCAGCTCTGAGTTCTTAAAATTTAGAACTAACAATTACACAGCAGAGCTTAATGCTGTCCATGTTGCATATACAATACCATGGCATTTTAAAATGTGTTAATCTGGTGTGCAAAATAATTTTATATTGCTATCCCTATCTATCTAATTACTAATGATCTTTATTAGTGTCGCAAGTAGGCTTACATTAACACTGCAATGAAGTTACTGTGAAAATCCCCTAGTCACCACACTACGGTTATAGTGAGGGAGAATTCAGAATGTCCAATTCACCTAACAGCACATCTTTCGGCACTTGTGGGAGGAAACCGGAGCACCCGGAGCAAACCCACGCAGACACTGGGAGAACATGCAGACAGTGACCCAAGCCGTGAATTGAACCTGGGTCCCTGGCGCTGTGGAGCAATAGTGCTAACCGCTGTGCTACCATGCTACCCTAATATTTGCCGTGTTATTTTCATGTTTTTTTCCCGTAGAACATGTCAGCAGTAGGTGAATTGATGGTGGCCATTTTGGTCTTCCGAAGGTTAATTGATTGCCTGGGGTTTTGTGGGGGGGGGGGGGCTGTTGTTGTTGTCGGAGAGGAATTGGAAGCTTGTTTAAAATAAAAAGGTTTTTGGTAAGGTACCGGAGGTTATTGTGTCCATGAATGCAGAGCAGGAGTTTGATAGGGTAGAGCGGAGGTATTTATTCAAGGTCCTGGGGAGGTTCGGATTCGGGCTTATGTTTATCTCCTGAGTACGGTTATTGTATGCTGCCCCCATGGCTAGCGTAAGGACAAACTTGATGAGCTCGGGAGATTTCCGGCTACATTGGGGCATGAACAGGGGTGCCTGCTGCTGTTTGCACTGGCTATTGAACCTTTGGCTGTTGCGCTCTGAGCATCAAGAGAGTGGTTGGGTATTGTAAGCGGAGGCAGGAAGCGTAGGGCCTCACTGTATATGGATGACTTGCTGCTGTACATTTTGAATCCATTGGGATGTATGGATAAGATAATGAGATAATGGACATATTGGGGTCATTTGACACTTTTTCAGGATACAAGTTGAATGTGACAAAAAGTGTTTTTAATGAAAGCCCAAGGGAGGAGTGCTAATTTGAGTGCCCTACCATTCAGACTGGCCAGAGGGAGGTTTAGATATTGGGCTATTCAGGTGACCCACGATGCATAAGTGGAATTTAGCCAGTTTGGTGGAGGGGATTTGAAGAGGTGGGATGCTCTTCAGCTGTCACTGGTGCAGAGGGTATAGACTGTCAAGATATTGGTCGTTGAGGTTTCTGTTTGTTTTTCAGTCCATCCTGATGTAAGGCGGTCTTCCAAAAAGTGGACAGATCAATTTTGGCATTTGTATGGGCAGAGAAAATGCTATGGATTTGGAGTTTTTTTTCTACAGGGTTGGGGGGGCGGGGGCAGAGGGAAGGGTTGGGGATCTGTTCATGAAAGGGAGATTAGCAAGGTTAGGAGAGTTGCAGGAAAGATACCAGTTGCCAAGGGGAGTGACCTCGGGTATATGCAGGTGCAGGACTTTGTGTGGAAGAAGCTACCCTCTGTCCTCAGCTGCTGGAGCATACCTTGCTGGATGGATTGTTAACGCAGGACTAGCTGGGGGATGGGAAGATTGTGAGTAATAACGGCTGGTTGGTGGGTACAGAGAAGGCGCCAATTGAGGAAATAAAGTGGGAGAAAAAGGTGGGATTGGGATGGGGGCTATGGAATTAAATTATGCACCGGGTGAATGCGACACCAATTTAAAATGGTGCATAGGGCTGTCGGGTAGAGGATAAGTGCAAGAGATGTGGAGGGAGCCGGCAAATAATGTCCATGTAAATGCTTTGGTCATGTCCAGGGCCGCACGGTAGCACAGTGGTTAGCACTGTGGCTTCACATCGCCAGGGTCCCAGGTTCGATTCCCGGCTGGGGCCGCTGTCTGTGTGGTGTCTGCACGTTCTCTCCGTGTCTACGGGGGTTTCCTCCGGGTGCTCCGGTTTTCTCCCACTTGTCCTGAAAGACGTGCTGTTAGGTCATTTGGACATTCTGAATTTTCCCTCTGTGTACCTGAACAGGCGCCTGAATGTGGCGACTAGGGGCTTTTCACAGTAACTTCATTGCAACGTAATCCTACTTGTGGCAATAAAGATTATTATGTCCGAGATGAGTGGATTCTTTAGACCCCGATGTATATTTTTTTCTAGGCAGAAGTATTTTTGGAATATGTGTTCTCAAAACTCTCAGACCAAGTGTTTTGGTTGGTGCATACTACATCGGGGATCTTCATTGTCATCTCCTCAAACGTGCCTTCCCCAATGTGTTTTTTAAAGCATACTTTTGCATGGTTTGGTGTAAAAGTGCCCATGACAATTGTATTTGGGACAATATGAATGAAATGAATGAAAATTGCTTATTGTCACAAGTAGGCTTCAAATGAAGTTACTGTGAAAAGCCCCTAGTCGCCACATTCCGGCGCCTGTTCGGGGAGGATGTTACGGGAATTGAACCGTTCTGCTGGCCTGCCTTGGTCTGCTTTCAAAGCCAGCGATTTAGCCCTGTGCTAAACAGCCCCTGCAAATATCTTCATTTATGAATTACTTGCATTTTTTTTCCCCCACTATTGTTGATTTTTCAATTGAGATGTGACTCATTAGGAAGTTTTTATTGTATCAAGATGCAACATTATCAGTGACAAACATCTCGTATGAGTTTGTCAACTTTTGACTGCAGCAAACAGGATTTTGAGAGATTTGCCATCTGGCAGGCCCTTGAACTTACTTTCTCTCGGATTTCTGGTTTATTTTCTTGAGTAGTTTTAAAATAATGTGCAAAGGAGAATTATTCATGTAAATCAGAAAAGCTGTAGATATTAGTTTTTATCCAACGAGGCAATTGGAATTGGAAGCAGTGCAAGTGTTTACAAAGTAGTGAAGGATAGTTGGTAGGTGGTGGACACCCAGTGCATTTAACTCCATAACCAAACCTGAACAATTCTGAGTTTGCACTTTGAAATAGACTCTTCCATTGTGTTTAAACATTTGTGTTATTTATTAGTTCATGTTTGTTTGAGGGTTTTTTTGGAGCGCAGGGCACATTTTAAGTGCACTACCTGTTAAAAGTTCCTCATGTGGCAAGAAAAGGTGTGGCTTGTGCATGGGCTGTGTGTGGTGTCTCGGCTTTCTGAACGTGAAGCATTCCCATCTTGCTCATCAAACACTCAATTCAGAGAGAAAATCTAACAATCGATGACATGGTTCCTGAATGCCCTAATATTTTAGCCATACATTTTCCACTTTTATTATATATGCAATTATTTGTGATTTTTGTTTTCCCCTGCACCTTTTTGCTTGACTTTTTAAAAATAAAAAAAAATAGCCAGCATGAGTACTTTTACATTGACAATTTAACACCTCTATTTAAGAAAGCAGGAAACTATAGGCAAATTAGCTTTAACATCTGTCACAAGGAAAATATGGCACCCCATTATTAAGGAGGTAGTAGCAGGACATTTAGGAAGTAATTTCAATAAACTGCACAAAATAAGAGCTCATGGTGTGGGGAGTAATATACTAGCACAAATAGAGGATTTAGATAAGAGAAAGCGGCGAATGGGGAGAGATGGGTCATTTTCGATTTGGCAAGCTGTAACTAGTGATGTGCCATAGGGGTGAGTTGGGGCCTCAACTATTTACAATCTGTATCGGGGACGTGGATGAAGGGACCAAATGTATGGTTGCTAAATTTGCTGATGATTCAAAGTAAGGGAGGAAAGTAAGTTGTCAAGAGATGCAAGGGATTTAGATATGTTAAGTGAGTGGCTAAAGATTTGGTTGATGGTGTGTAATGTGGGAAAACGTGAACTTGTCTACTTCGACAGCAAGAATAGAAAAGCAGTATATTTAAATGCAGCGGGATTAAAGAACTCCACTGTGTAGAGGGATCTGTGTGTGCTGATCATTACAAAGAGTTGATATGCAGGTCCAGTAAGTGATTAGGAAGGCAAAATTAATTTTGGTGTTTATTGTTAAGAGAAGCAAAAAAGTCAGGAAGTTGCTGCTGCAGCATTACAGAATATAATCTTGGTCTCCTCACTTAGGATACAATTGCATTCAAATCTGATCAGAGAGGGCTTACTCAACTGATTTCTGGTGATGGGTTATCTTGTGAGGAAGGTTGAATAGATTGGGCTTTACATATTGGAGTTTAGAAGGATGAGTAATCTGATTGAAATGCAGGATCCCGAGGGGATGTGGTAGGTTGATTGTGGAGAGGTTGTTTCCCCCCTAGTCTGGAACTAGGGGACAGTTTACAATGTGGGGCCCCACTCAAGACTGGGATGAGGAGAATATTTTCTGAAGGTCATCGGCCTGTGGAATTCTCTTCCCCAGAGAGAGGTGGAGGCAGGATCATTGGATATAGTCAATGCAGATTTGATAAGGTTTGTTTGATAAAGGTTCTGGGGGATGGATGTGAAAGTAGATTTGAGGCCAAAATTGGATCGGCCATCATCTTATTGAATGGCAAGTAGTCTAAAATGGCCAGATTGCATACTCTTCATTCTTGTGTTCTTTTCAAACTCATGGCACTTTAAAGTGATGTTAGAATTGTAGGTGGAGGAAGCCCATTTTCTATTTTGGATCAATTGCCCCAGTATCCTCCCCAGCAGGGAATGATCTGTTAGAACATTTCCTGATTTCTAGGCCAGTTTGCAGCAGGCATGAGGAATTCTAAAGTACTGGGAAAGGGGTTGTATCACATTATAAAATAGTAGTTAGTGTTCTGCTCCTAGCTGGAATATTGTAATTTGATGTATAATGGGAGTAAACCAAAGTAAAGGAGATGTGGATAAAATGAAAATTGAAGAAGGTGGCATATACTAGTACATTCATGATGAAGGAAAGAGTGTTATAAGAGAATAATGGGAGTAAACCAAAGTAAAGGAGATGTGGATAAATGAAAATTGAAGAAGGTGGCATATACTAGTACATTCATGATGAAGGAAAGAGTGTTATAAGTGAATATGAGGGCAGCATGGTGGCCTAGTGGTTAGCACAGCTGCCTCACGGCGCTGAGGTCCCACGTTCGATCCTGGCTCTGGGTCACTGTCCGTGTGGAGTTTGCACATTCTCCCCGTGTCTGCGTGGGTTTCGCTCCCATAACCCAAAAATGTGCAGAGTAAGTGGATTGGCCACACTAAATTGCCCCTTAATTGGAAAAAATAATTGGGTAATCTAAATTTTAAAAAAAAAATAGTGAATATGAAATGGTAGAAAATAAACGAGAGAACAAAAGCGAAAGTGAACTGTAAAATTAAAATGAAAGAATATAAAAAGTATTCTGCAGACGAAATTGATGTCTGGATAGCGATGCCCAAGTTAAACACTTGGGATAAGGACCATGGAATGGCAGAAATATACGCTCACTCTTATTTGTCTAACTGTTTACCAGGGGGAACTAAGAAGGTGAGCATGATTCTGAAGGGTATTGAAAGTCTAATCAAACTTGAAGAAAATAAAACTTCATGTCTGAGTGCAATTGCGTTGCTTAGATTAAATGTTCGTGTCATTACTTATGTGCCAATATATTAGAAAAAGCAAGTGCCATGGGACTGATGCACCAGTTAATTAGCCCTATTTTTGACAACGGATATTGAATAAGTTTAGGGAACTAAAGATCATCCAGCTTATCATTGGGGTTAGAAAAAGACAATGGACGATGGCACCTTTACTCCCAAGATGTAGTTGAAAGACATCTATAAACTGATTTCCAATGGATGGTTATGCTCGCCAAGATCAATTGGGCATGGGTAAAGTAAAATCGCCAAAGTCCCAGATGACCGTCGGTTTCACTCTTTTTGAGGTGGGGGGGAGGAAAGAGCGATTTTTGAGGGGGGGGGCGGAGAAGAGGAAAGAGAGAGGAGGGGAGAGGGAGAGATGAGAGCTGACTGGTGGTGATTTAACCTGAGGATCACCACACCTCCGGCAAGGGCCAAGGTTGAGAAGGTGGGCCTCAGCCAGTACAGGAATTGAACTCATGCTGCTGGCCTTGCTCTGGATCACACACCAGCTGTCCAGCCAACTGAGCTAAATGAGTGCATGTCTGTCCAATAACCCACAATTCTGGTCCATGTGTAGGGTTGATCTTCTGACTGATCAAAGGTAGAGAATGGCATTATACATGTCCATGTTGGGACCACTGTTGTTCACCATTTACGTTGTTAATTCTGGAAAATTAAGTACAGATTTGCAGACAACAACAAGTTAGGGTTGTTGTTGTTGCATAGGACTAATGTGGCAAAATGCAAAAAACATTTTGATAAAACTTGCAGAATGGATATACAATTGGCAAAATGAATTTCAATGGCAAGAGATGGTGCACTTTGGTAGGAATAATTAGGTTGCCACATCATGCCTGGATAATAGCCTAAATTGGGTAATGGAACATAGGGGTTTATATAATTTATATAATCTTCATGAATAACCGCAGTGGTACGGGAATTGAACTCTTGCTGCTGACCTTGCCTGGCATCACAAACCAGCTGTCTAGCAAATAGAGCAAAGGACTTGGAAAAATTCATATGCTTAAACTGCTATGATGAAATTTGAACTGATATTCTCCAATTTATTGATCCAAGCCTCTGGGCTACTGGTCTAATTGAGTAATGCCGAGTCCCTAAAAAACTGGAAGATATCTGGACCCATTTACGATGTTGACTATCAGCCTTGTCAGTCTTTTTGTGAAGTGAGCAAGGAAATGATGGACGTAGACTCAGCTCAGCAATCAGCAACAACCTGTATTTACATATCACATTTAATGTAATAAAATGTCCCAAGAGGTTTTACAGGAGCATTATAAAACAAAATGTAATCCATATAAAGGGATGAGCCAAATGAGGAAAAACTTGGTCGGACAAGGAGGGTTTAAGGAATGTCTTAGAGGGAAGCATTAAAGGTGTATGGAGGGTATTCCAACGCTTGGGCCATGGCAACTGAAGGCACAGCTGGCAATGGTGGAACGTTAAAATCGGGAATGCTCAAGAGGCCAGAATTTGAGGAACACTGATATCTGAGCGCGTTTGGGGCTGGAGAAGATTTGAGATGGCGAGGGCTGAGGCCTTGAACGGATTTGGAAACGAGGATGAGAACTTTAAAATCAAGATGTGAGCCTGAGTGAGAGAGATACAGACCGAGTGAGAGAGATACAGACCGAGTGAGAGAGATACAGACCGAGTGAGAGAGATACAGACCGAGTGAGAGAGATACAGACCGAGTGAGAGAGATACAGACCGAGTGAGAGAGATACAGACCGAGTGAGAGAGATACAGACCGAGTGAGAGAGATACAGACCGAGTGAGAGAGATACAGACCGAGTGAGAGAGATACAGACCGAGTGAGAGAGATACAGACCGAGTGAGAGAGATACAGACCGAGTGAGAGAGATACAGACCGAGTGAGAGAGATACAGACCGAGTGAGAGAGATACAGACCGAGTGAGAGAGATACAGACCGAGTGAGAGAGATACAGACCGAGTGAGAGAGATACAGACCGAGTGAGAGAGATACAGACCGAGTGAGAGAGATACAGACCGAGTGAGAGAGATACAGACCGAGTGAGAGAGATACAGACCGAGTGAGAGAGATACAGACCGAGTGAGAGAGATACAGACCGAGTGAGAGAGATACAGACCGAGTGAGAGAGATACAGACCGAGTGAGAGAGATACAGACCGAGTGAGAGAGATACAGACCGAGTGAGAGAGATACAGACCGAGTGAGAGAGATACAGACCGAGTGAGAGAGATACAGACCGAGTGAGAGAGATACAGACCGAGTGAGAGAGATACAGACCGAGTGAGAGAGATACAGACCGAGTGAGAGAGATACAGACCGAGTGAGAGAGATACAGACCGAGTGAGAGAGATACAGACCGAGTGAGAGAGATACAGACCGAGTGAGAGAGATACAGACCGAGTGAGAGAGATACAGACCGAGTGAGAGAGATACAGACCGAGTGAGAGAGATACAGACCGAGTGAGAGAGATACAGACCGAGTGAGAGAGATACAGACCGAGTGAGAGAGATACAGACCGAGTGAGAGAGATACAGACCGAGTGAGAGAGATACAGACCGAGTGAGAGAGATACAGACCGAGTGAGAGAGATACAGACCGAGTGAGAGAGATACAGACCGAGTGAGAGAGATACAGACCGAGTGAGAGAGATACAGACCGAGTGAGAGAGATACAGACCGAGTGAGAGAGATACAGACCGAGTGAGAATTTGGTAATTTGGTGCACCAGGAAAGGTAAGTGGTTCATCTAATTTTGCTGTTTTTCAGTTAAAAGTGCAGTGTAGATTAGTGTCTGATTGGCTGAAGCTGCCCCCACCCTAATTGCTGAGCGGCAGTTATCTGGCAGTCACCTGAGGCCTGTTAAGGGGCACAAAGGTACACATTGTTTTCTTCTCTTTGAAGTTTTAGTGTGAGTCATCCTAAAGTCTGTATAAAAGACAGACAGAAAGCGCACATTAGTAAGCATTGCGCAGGTCAAGGACACACAGCCTGAGTGAGAGAGATACAGACCGAGTGAGAATTTGGTAATTTGGTGCAGTGAGGTAATTCGGTGAAGAGTGGGAGAAGGTGCTTTTTCCCTACTGTTTTGTTCTCTCTCTTTCTTCGGGCCTAATTTCGGGAGCCGTTCGGAGGAGGAGGAGCAGTCTCTTGAGTATAAAAACCTAACGGAAACTTCCTGTTTTCCAGTTTGTTTCCCAAAAGTGACGTCAGAGGGAAGCTGTGAAATGAGTGGTTAATAGCAAATCTGCCCCAAATTAAAAAAAAAACCACAGCTAAACTCATAAACTTAAATTAAACCAATTAATTAATTAGTGATGGCTGGTCAGGTGATGTGCTTGAGCTGCTTGATGTGGGAACTGGCAGATCCCATTGCGAGCTGCAGCGACCACATCTGCAGTAAGTGTTGGCTGCTCGAAGAGCTCCGGCTCAGAGTTGATGAGCTGGAGTCTGAGCTTCAAACACTGAGGCACATCCGGGAGGGGGAGACTTACCTGGACACTGTGTTTCAGGAGGCAGTCACACCTGTCAGAGTAAGTAGTTTAAATCCTGCCAGTGGCCAGGGACAGCAGGGTGTGACTGCAAGTCAGGCAGGTAAAGGGAACCAGCAGTCAGGAACTCAGGAGCCTCAGCCCTTGACTCTGTCCAACAGGTATGAGGCACTTGCTCCCTGTGTGGATGGCGAACAGGGCTGCAGGAAGGATGAGTCAGCTGACCAAGGCACCATGGTTCAGCAGGCCATTCAAGGGGAGGGAGTAAATAGGCAAGTTGTAGTTGTAGGGGATTCTATTATCAGGGGGATAGATAGTATCCTTTGTGAGCAGGATAAAGAGTCCCGCATGGTCTGTTGCCTGCCCGGTGCTAGGGTGCGGGACATCTCTGACCGGCTTGAAAGGATACTGGAAAGGGAGGGGGAGGATCCAGTTGTTGTGGTCCATGTCGGTACCAATAACATAGGCAAGTCTAGGAAAGAGGACCTGTTTAGAGATTATAAAGAGCTAGGATTCAAATTTAAAAAAACAGGTCCTCAAGGGTCATAATCTCCGGATTACTGCCCGAGCCACGTGCAAATTGGCATAGGGAGGCAAGAATAAGGGAAGTTCACACGTGGCTGAAAGAGTGGTGTGGGAAAGAGGGGTTCCTTTTCATGGGACACTGGCATCAGTTTTGGGACAGGGGGGACCTATACCGTTGGGATGGTCTCCACCTGAACCGAGCTGGGACCAGTGTTCTGGCGAAAAGAATAGATAGGGTGGTCAATAGGACTTTAAACTAAAGATTGGGGGGGAAGGGAAAGTCAGGGAACCAAGAGGTGAAGTAATCAGTGGGAAACGTAGCTGCTTAGGAATACAAAAAAGCACGAAAAGACAAAACTCAGGAGAGGTTACGATAGTCCCCATCCCACAAAATATGACAGTGTATGGAAAGGCTCAGTAAACCAAGGTCCACCACACTAAGAAAACAAAAAGGGACGGTCAATAGAGAATTAAAGGTGCTATATTTAAATGCGCGCAGTGTACGGAACAAGGTAGATGAGCTTGTGGCCCAGATTGTGACTGGCAGGTATGATGTGGTAGGCATCACAGAGACATGGTTGCAGGGGGTTCAGGACTGGTATTTAAACATCCAGGGATTCACAACCTATCGAAAAGACAGGGAGGTGGGCAGAGGGGGCGGGGTTGCCTTGTTAATTAGGAATGAAATTAAATCAATAGCACTAAATGACATAGGGTCAGATGATGTGGAGTCTGTATGGGTAGAGTTGAGGAACCACAAAGGCAAAAAAAACATAATGGGAGTTATGTACAGGCCTAACAGTGGTCAGGACCGGGGGCACAAAATGCACCACGAAATAGAAAGTGCATGTCAGAAAGGCAAGGTCACAGTGATCATGGGGGACTTCAATATGCAGGTGGACTGGGTAAATAATGCTGCCAGTGGACCCAAGGAAAGGGAATTCATTGAATGTTTACAGGAGGGCTTTTTGGAACAGCTTGTGATGGAGCCCACGAGGGAACAGGCCATTCTGGACTTAGTGTTATGTAATGAGCCAGACTTGATTAAAGATCTTAAAGTAAGGGAGCACTTAGGAGGCAGTGATCATAATATGGTAGAATTCAATCTCCAATTTGAAAGAAAGAAGGTAGAATCAGATGTAAAGGTGTTACAGTTAAATAAAGGTAACTACAGGGGCATGAGGGAGGAACTGACGAAAATCGACTGGGAGCAGAGCCTAGTGGGAAAGACAGTAGAACAGCAATGGCAGGAGTTTCTGGGAGTAATTGAGGACACAGTGCAGAGGTTCATCCCAAAGAAAAGAAAGGTTATCAGAGGGGGGATTAGGCAGCCATGGCTGACAAAGGAAGTTAGGGAATGCATCAAAGCAAAAGAGAAAGCCTATAATGTGGCAAAGAGTAGTGGGAAGTCAGAAGATTGGGAAGGCTACAAAAACAAACAGGATAACAAAGAGAGAAATAAGGAAAGAGAGGATCAAATATGAAGGTAGGCTAGCCAGTAACATTAGGAATGATAGTAAAAGTTTCTTTAAATACATTAAAACAAACGGGAGGCAAAAGTTGACATTGGGCCGCTCTAAAATGACGCTGGTAATTTTGTGATGGGAGACGAGGAAATAGCTGAGGAACTAAATAAGTACTTTGCGTCAGTCTTCACAGTAGAAGACATGAGTAATATCCCAACAATTCCGGAGAGTCAGGGGGCAGAGTTGAATATGGTAGCCATCACAAAGGAGAAAGTGCTAGAGAAACTAAGAGGTCTAAAAATTGATAAATCTCCGGGCCCAGATGGGCTACATCCTAGAGTTCTAAAGGAGATAGCTGAAGAAATAGTGGAGGCGTTAGTTATGATCTTTCAAAAGTCACTGGAGTCCGGGAAAGTCCCAGAGGATTGGAAAATCGCTGTTGTAACCCCCCTGTTCAAGAAGGGAACAAGGAAAAAGATGGAAAATTATATGCCAATTAGCCTAACCTCGGTTGTTGGCAAGATTCTAGAATCCATTGTTAAGGATGAGATTTCTAAATTCTTGGAAGTGCAGGGTCAGATTAGGACAAGTCAGCATGGATTTAGTAAGGGGAGGTCGTTCCTGACAAACCTGTTAGAGTTCTTTGAAGAGATAACAAATAGGTTAGACCAAGGAGAGCCAATGGATGTTATCTATCTTGACTTCCAAAAGGCCTTTGATAAGGTGCCTCACGGGAGACTGCTGAGTAAAATAAGGGCCCATGGTATTCGAGGCAAGGTACTAACGTGGATTGACGATTGGCTGTCAGGCAGAAGGCAGAGAGTTGGGATAAAAGGTTCTCTTTCGGAATGGCAACCGGTGACGAGTGGTGTCCCGCAGGGTTCAGTGTTGACTTATTGGCTTATGGAGTGTAGAATATGGGAAGCCAGCCAGGAGAGCACTGGAGTAGTCAAATGTAGAGTTAATAAAAGCATGAATGATTGTTTCAGCAGCAAATAAGCAGGGACACTGCAATTCCGAGGAACAAATGGAGCGTGGCTTGTTTGTCTGTAGATCTCAGAATGCAGGAGGGCAGGTTAATAGGGTGGGGGAAAGGCATATGTTACACTTGCCTTTATCAATCTGAGGCATAGATTACAAAACAATGTAGGTCATGTTGGAGTTGTATAGAACTGTGGTAGGCCACAGCTGGAGTAGTGTGTGCAATTCTGGTCGCCACGTTATACGAAGGATGTGTTGCACTGGAGTGGGTGCAGAGGCGTTTCACCAGGATGTTGTCTGGGATGAAATGGAGAGGTTGGATAGGCGCGAGTTGTTTTTACTGGAGCAGAGAATACTGAGGGGCGACCTGGTCAAGGTGTACAGAATTATGGGGGCCTGGATAGGGAGTAGCTGTTCACCTTAGTTGAAGGGTCAGTCACTCACGAGGAGACACAAGTTCAAGTTAAGGTGAGGGGCAGAGGTTTAGGGGGAACGTGATTAAAAACTTTATTTTTACCCAGAGGGTGGTGACAGTCTGGCATGCTCTGCCTGGGAGGATGGTAGAGGTGGGTTGCCTCACATCCTTTAAAATATACCTGGATGAGCACTTCATAACATTCAAGGCTATGGGCGAAGTGCTGGCAAATGGGATTAGTTGATATGATTTAGTAGATATGTCAGTTGTTTTTCATGTGTCGGTGCAGACTATGGGCTTCTGCTTTGTAAGTTAGAGGGAAAAATATGCAGTCTTGGTCATGGTACAAATATGCATCGGCAGCTTATCTCTGAGTCAAACGTGACGCCAAGATTGCAAAGAGACTCTTATTTATTCTCTCATGGGATGTGGGCGTCAATGGCAAGGCCAACATGGTTGCTCATTCTTAATTGCCCTTGAACTGACCAGTTGAATAGTCAATCACATGTAGCCCAGCCCAAGTAAGGATGGTGATTTTTCTTTTTCACCCCCCCCCCTAAAGGATATTACGGTAAACTATAGTTGCCTGATCACTACTGAGACCAGCTTTCAATTCCAGATTTTGTTAATTGCCACAGTGCAGAGATACTAAAATGGATTTTATTTTTAAAAGGCGAGTTTACTTAGGATTGATATGGTAGGCAGAGTAAGAGTATTTGTCTTTTTTTAAAATCTTCTGTGAATCATGGTAAAAATTAGGAGTGCTTGCAAACAATATATTACCTGTCCTTTTAACAGCCAGCAACTCCCCACTCAATAAGCGGGCAATAACGCAGTTCAGGGCTCGGTTTCCACAGGGTTCTCCTGCAGAAATGATCGTGAGATTGAAAGATAGCAAATAATAAATACCTGATTTTAGCCATTGATGATGTGGAGAATAATACTGAAATTTCAGCTGTGGCCAAGTTGCATAAGGTGAACATGGTGTTGAGGCTATAAGAGTAGTTTACTTCAAAGTCCAAAACCTAAGGAAAGAAAAGATGAGCCGATTTAGCTGGAGCTTGAAGTTTAAAGTTATTTTATATTTATCTTCAAATATTATCTGATGTTTAAAAATAGTTGGAATTAAGGGGAGGTAAAACCGGTCTGCCCTTCATTTTTAGCTTAATCAGCAGGATCACAGCTATTTTATAAAGACTAGCCAAATCATAATAGCTAATAAATTAGTCACCATGCTGCCTGCAAACAAAGTTTATTGTTGGTGGCTGAAAAGTGGCAGACTGGGATTGGTTGTTTCAGGTGGGATGTTCCAGCTACTGGAATGTAATCTTGTGCCTGGATACACCTTAACGCAGCAGCAGAAATATTTCAACAACATAATTTAATTGCAGTGCAAGAAAATAGTATAATAGATGACTAGCAGTGGGATACAAATGGTTCTATTGGCATTCCAAATAATAATGTGAGCTTTGCTTTTGTGGTGTGGAAATGGTAGTTTAGAAGAAGTGCATTAATGTTGACAGTCATTTTGCATTGTATGACATTCTGAACTAGTTCTTTTAATGTCTCAATATCATGGGGCAACTGGATTGAGATTAAAAGGTAGTAAAGACGTGGCTAACTATTACCTGGTATGTTGAGGCAGAATGGATCAAGTCACCCACCAGCTCAGTGAGTAATTACTGAGTAACCCAAAGAAGTTAGGTTAGATCTCGTTATCTGGTCTAGGGAATTGTTTTCATTCTTTCACAGGACTAGGGTGTCCTTGGCTAGGCCAGCATTTTTATTGCCCAACCGCAATTGTGCTTGAGAAGGTGGTAGTGAGCTGCCTTCCTGAACCGCTGCAGTCCATCTGGTGTGGGTATACCCACCGTGCTGTTAGGGACATGAGCTCCAGGATTTTGACCCAGGAATGGTGATCTATTCCCAATATCAGGATGGTGTGTGGCTTGGTGGTGTTCCCATGTATCTGCTGTCTGTCCTTCTGGATGGGAGCATTCATGGGTTTGGAAAGTGCTGTGGAAGGAGCTTTGTGGAATGGTGCAGTGAATCTTGTTGATGGTAGACACTGCCATTGTGTGTCGGTGTTGGTGGTGGTGGGGCGGGGGGGGGGGAAGAGGGAAGAGGGAGAGAGAGAGAGAGAATGCTGAAGGTGGTGTCTGTCAAGCAGGCGGTTTGCCTGGATAGTGTGAAGCTTCTTGTGTTGTTGGAGCTACAATCATCCAGTCAAGTGAATTCCTGACCTGTGCCTTTTCAATGGTGGACAGGCTTTGGGGAATCGGGGGGTGACTTGCTCACCACGGGAGTCCCAGCCTCTGACCTCTTGTAGCCACATATTTATATAGCTAGCCCAATTCAGTTTTTGGTCAACGGTAATAGTGTGGAATTCAGTGATGGTAATGCCATTGAATGTCATGGGCAGAGGATTGAATTCTCTCATTGGAGGTTGTCATTTCTTTACACTTAAATGGCAAGTAATATTTGCGCCACACATCAGCCGAAGCCTGAATATTAACCAGGTCTTGTTGCATGTGGACACTGATTGCTTCAGAATTGGACTTCTTTATTGGTGCTGAACATTGTGCATTTGTCAGCAAATCTACCACCTTCTGACCTTATGAAGGGAACGTCACTGAAGCAGCTGAGGAGATTTGGACCTAGGACACAGTGATGTCCTGGAGCTGACATTACTGACCTCTACCAACAACGACCATCTTCCTTTGTGATCAATATAACACCAGCCAGTGGACAGTTTTCACCCTGATTCCCACTGACTCCAGTTTGTTAGGACTCTTGATGCCATAATCATTAATATGGTATCTTGATGTCAAGGGCTAGCACCCTCATCCCTGGAGTTCAGCTCTTTTGTCCATGTTTGGACTAAAGCTGTAATAAGGTCAGTGGCCCAGATCAGATTTTTTTGGTTCCAAGAACACTTGGCTTTGGCTATTGAATGCTGTTTGGCATGCAAGTAGGTTTGTGCTACAAGTTTCGCAGGTTGATGCCTCCTTTATATGTGTGCCAGGTGCCGCTCTTGAAATGCTCTCCTGCACTTTGAACTAGGGTGATTTCCCCAGTTTGATAATGGTAGAGTAGAGGACATGCTGGGCCATGAGGATATAGATTGTGGTTGTATACTTTAGAGTATCCAATTCTTTTTTTTCCAATTAAGGGGCAATTAAGCATGGCTAATGCACCGACCCTGCACATTTTTTCAGGTTATGGGGGTGAGCCCATGCAGACACGGGGAGAATGTGTAAACTCCACATGACAGTGGCCTGGAGCCGGGATCAAACCCAGGTCCTCCGTGCCTTGGGACAGCAGTGCTAGCCACTGTGCCACCATGCTGCCCTGGTTGTATACAATTCTGTTACAACTGAGGGCGCACAGCACCTCCATGGTTGCCCAGTTTGGAGTTGCTAGTAATACGATCCCAGACCAGACCCCAACAGTGGCTAGGATACTGGACCAACACCCCAATAGGGCTGTATGGGGAAAAAATGATTCACACCAGGAGTGACTGCATGAAAAATAGGGCTTTGATATTTCAAAACCAAACTTTTATTATAAATACAATATTAAACTTTTAACTTCACACCTGAAATAGTACAGCTTACAATTAACCCTTCCACAACTATACAATAAACAACAGGGCCAGTTCTTAATCCAGCTAGGGCAAATTTGCGATACAGATCAGATTCTGGCTCTTGTTAGAACCCTTCAGACTCTAGCTGCCTGGCTGAATGTCTTCAAATAGCTGCTTCAAGTTGATTGTTTCAGGCTCTTCCGTGTCTTCAGACAAGAATGCTCTGCTTTTAAAATAGTATTACTCTTTTGTTTCTCTATTCTACTGGGAAAGAATACTGCCTTCTTGTGGTCTAAAAACCACAAGGGCTGCCAGATCAGACTTCACTTCCAAAACCCTTTCTGCAAAACCTTGTCTCTTTCCAAACTGTCTCTCTCCACAGCTTTTCAAAATGTCTCTGCATTCCGTGGCTTCATCCAGTAATTACCTCATCTCCCCAAACTAAAAAAAATAAATTCTCTCTGCAGGTTGTAAAAGCACATTTAACTTCTGAGGACACCCCCCCCCCCCCCCCCCCCCCCAAAGTCAATCCACAGTCCATTAGCCTAGACTGATTTAATACATTCCTGTGTCAATTTCACTTGCTGATTGCTAAAACAACCCAGACTATGCAAACAATTATTTTTAAACAAACTCATTCTAACCCCAGGCTTTTTTTTAAAATAATATTTTATTGAAAATTTTTGGTCAACCAACACAGTACATTGTGCATCCTTTACACAGCATTGTAACAATACAGATAATAATGACCTTTTTAAATTTAAACAAAAACAACAACAAATAAATAAATATTAAATAACAAAAAATAAAAACTAGCCCTAATTGGCAACTGCCTTGTCTCAGGCCACCCCCCCCCCCCCCCAAGTCCTGGGCCGCTGCTGCTGCCTTCTTTGTTCTCCCCTATCTATCTTTCCGCAAGATATTCGACGAACGGTTGCCACCGCCTAGTAAACCCTTGAGCCGACCCCCTTAGGACGAACTTAATCCGCTCTAACTTTATGAACCCCGCCATATCATTTATCCAGGTCTCCACCCCCGGGGGCTTGGCTTCTTTCCACATTAGCAATATTCTGCGCCGGGCTACTAGGGACGCAAAGGCCAAAACATCGGCCTCTTTCGCCTCCTGCACTCCCGGCTCTTGTGCAACCCCAAATATAGCCAACCCCCAGCTTGGTTCGACCCGGACTCCTACTACTTTCGAAAGCACCTTTGTCACCCCCATCCAAAACCCCTGTAGTGCCGGGCATGACCAAAACATATGGGTATGATTCGCTGGGCTTCTCGAGCACCTCACACACCTATCCTCCACCCCAAAAAATTTACTGAGCCGTGTTCCAGTCATATGTGCCCTGTGTAATACCTTAAACTGAATCAGGCTTAGCCTGGCGCACGAGGACGACGAGTTTACCCTGTTTAGGGCATCTGCCCACATCCCCTCCTCAATCTCCTCCCCTAGCTCTTCTTCCCATTTCCCTTTTAGTTCGTCCTTCATAGTCTCCCCTTCGTCTCTCATTTCCCTATATATATCCGACACCTTACCGTCCCCCACCCATTTCTTTGAGATGACTCTGTCCTGCACCTCTTGTGTCGGGAGCTGCGGGAATTCCCTCACCTGTTGCCTCGCAAAAGCCCTCAATTGCATGTACCTGAATGCATTCCCTTGGGGCAACCCATATTTCTCGGTCAGCGCTCCCAGACTCGCAAACTTCCCATCCACAAATAGATCTTTCAATTGCGTTATACCTGCTCTTTGCCACATTCCATATCCCCCATCCATTCCCCCCGGGGCAAACCTATGGTTGTTTCTTATCGGGGACCCCCCCAGTGCTCCGGTCTTTCCCCTATGTCGTCTCCACTGTCCCCAAATCTTCAGTGTAGCTACCACCACCGGACTCGTGGTATAGTTCCTTGGTGAGAACGGCAATGGGGCTGTCACCATAGCCTGCAGGCTGGTCCCCCTACAGGACGCCCTCTCTAATCTCTTCCACGCCGCTCCTTCCTCCTCTCCCATCCACTTACTCACCATTGAAATATTAGCGGCCCAATAATACTCACTTAGGCTCGGTAGTACCAGCCCCCCCCTATCCCTACTACGCTGTAAGAATCCCTTCCTCACTCTCTGAGTCTTCCCGGCCCAAACAAAACCCATGATACTCTTTTCTATCCTTTTGAAAAAAGCCTTCGTGATCACCACCGGGAGACACTGAAACACAAAGAGGAATCTCGGGAGGACCACCATCTTAACCGCCTGCACCCTCCCTGCCATTGACAATGCTACCATATCCCATCTCTTGAAATCTTCCTCCATCTGTTCCACCAACCGCGTCAAATTTAGCCTGTGCAATGTGCCCCAATTCTTAGCTATCTGGATCCCCAGGTAACTAAAGTCTCTTGTTACCTTCCTCAACGGTAGGTCTTCTATTTCTCTACTCTGCTCCCCTGGATGCACCACAAACAGCTCACTCTTCCCCATGTTCAATTTATACCCTGAAAAATCCCCAAACTCCCCAAGTATCCGCATTATTTCTGGCATCCCCTCCGCTGGATCCGCCACATATAGTAGCAGATCATCCGCATATAAAGATACCCGGTGTTCTTCTCCTCCCCTAAGTATTCCCCTCCATCCCTTGGAACCTCTCAGCGCTATCGCCAGGGGCTCAATCGCCAGTGCAAACAGTAATGGGGACAGAGGACATCCCTGCCTTGTCCCTCTATGGAGCCGAAAATATGCCGATCCCCGTCCATTCGTGACCACACTCGCCACTGGGGCCCTATACAACAGCTGCACCCATCTAACATACCCCTCTCCGAACCCAAATCTCCTCAACACCTCCCACAGATAATCCCACTCCACTCTATCAAATGCTTTCTCGGCATCCATCGCCACTACTATCTCCGTTTCACCCTCTGGTGGGGCCATCATCATTACCCCTAACAACCTCCGTATGTTCGTGTTCAGCTGTCTCCCCTTCACAAACCCAGTTTGGTCCTCATGAACCACCCCCGGGACCCATTCCTCTATTCTCATTGCCATTACCTTGGCCAAGACCTTGGCATCTACATTGAGGAGGGAGATTGGTCTGTAGGACCCGCATTGTAGCGGATCCTTTTCCTTCTTTAAAAGAAGCGATATCGTTGCTTCTGACATAGTCGGGGGCAGTTGTCCCCTTTCCTTTGCCTCGTTAAAGGTCCTCGTCAGTAGCGGGGCGAGCAAGTCCAAATATTTTCTGTAAAATTCAACTGGGAATCTGTCCGGTCCCGGGGCCTTTCCCGTCTGCATGTTCCTAATTCCTTTCACCACTTCTTCTACCGTGATCTGTGCTCCCAATCCCATCCTTTCCTGCTCTTCCACCTTGGGAATTTCCAGCCGATCCAAAAACTCCATCATTCTCTCCCTCCCATCCGGGGGTTGAGCTTCATACAATTTTTTATAAAATGTCTTAAACACTTCATTCACTCTCTCCGCTCCCCGCTCCGTCTCTCCATCTTCGTCTCTCACCCCCCCTATTTCCCTCGCTGCTCCCCTTTTCCTCAATTGGTGTGCCAGCAATCTGCTCGCCTTCTCTCCATATTCATACTGTACACCCTGCGCCTTCCTCCATTGTGCCTCTGCAGTGCCTGTGGTCAGCAAGTCAAATTCCACATGCAGCCTTTGCCTTTCCCTATACAGTCCCTCCTCCGGTGCTTCCGCATACTGTCTGTCCACCCTCAAAAGTTCTTGCAGCAACCGCTCCCGTTCCTTACTCTCCTGCTTCCCTTTATGTGTCCTTATTGATATCAGCTCCCCCCTAACCACCGCCTTCAACGCCTCCCAGACCACTCCCACCTGAACCTCCCCATTGTCATTGAGTTCCAAGTACTTTTCAATGCATCCCCTCACCCTTAAGCACACCCCCTCATCCGCCATTAGTCCCATGTCCATTCTCCAGGGTGGACGCCCTCTTGTTTCCTCCCCTATCTCCAAGTCTACCCAGTGTGGGGCATGATCCGAAATGGCTATAACCGTATATTCCGTTCCCCTCACCCTCGGGATCAATGCCCTACCCAACACAAAAAAGTCTATGCGTGAATAGACTTTATGGACATAGGAGAAAAACGAGAACTCCTTACTCCTAGGTCTACTGAATCTCCACGGGTCCACCCCTCCCATCTGCTCCATAAAATCCTTAAGCACCTTGGCTGCTGCCGGCCTCCTCCCAGTCCTGGACTTCGACCTATCCAGCCTTGGTTCCAACACCGTGTTAAAGTCTCCCCCCATTATCAGCTTTCCGGTCTCTAGGTCTGGGATGCGTCCTAGCATTCGCCTCATAAAATTGGCATCGTCCCAATTCGGGGCATACACGTTTACCAACACCACCATCTCTCCCTGTAATTTGCCACTCACCATCACGTATCTGCCCCCGTTATCCGCCACTATAGTCTTTGCCTCGAACATTACCCGCTTCCCCACTAATATAGCCACCCCCCTGTTTTTCGCATCCAGCCCCGAATGGAACACCTGCCCTACCCATCCTTTGCGCAACCTAACCTGATCTATCAGTTTCAGGTGCGTTTCCTGTAACATGACCACATCTGCTTTAAGTTTCTTAAGGTGTGCGAGTACTCGTGCCCTCTTTATCGGCCCGTTAAGCCCCCTCATGTTCCACGTGATCAGCCGAGTTGGGGGGCTTCCCACCCCCCCACCCCCCCCCCCCCCCACCCCCCCCTTGCCGGTTAGCCATCATCTTTTTCCAGCTTCTCGCCCAGTTCCCACGCAGCTGTATTTCTCCCAGACGGTGCCCCCCCGCCCATCCTTTCCCGTACCCACTCCCCCCTTTCCCCAGCAGCAGCAACCCAGTAATTCCCCCCCTCCCCCCCCCCCCGCTAGACCCCCCGCTAGCGTAATTACTCCCCCCATGTTGCTCCCAGAAGTCAGCAAACTCTGGCTGACCTCGGCTTCCCCCCGTGATCACGGCTCACCCCGTGCGGCGCCCCCTCCTTCCTGCTTCTCTATTCCCGCCATAATTATCATAGCGCGGGAACCAAGCCCGCGCCTCTCCCTCGGCCCCGCCTCCCATGGCCAACGCCCCATCTCCTCTCCCTCCCCACCTCCCCCCATCACCACCTGTGGGAGAAAGAAAAGTTACCATACCGCAGGATTAATCATACAATCCCTCATCGCCCCCCCCCCCCACTCGTCCCACCACTTTGTCCAAACGTTCATTTTCGTAGTCCAATCATTCCAATTTTTCTTCTACAACAAAAGTCCACGCTTCATCCGCCGTCTCAAAGTAGTGGTGCCTCCCTTGATATGTGACCCACAGTCTTGCCGGTTGCAGCATTCCAAACTTTATCTTTTTTTTGTGAAGTACCGCTTTGGCCCGATTAAAGCTCGCCCTCCTTCTCGCCACCTCCGCACTCCAATCTTGATAGACGCGGATCACCGCGTTCTCCCATTTACTACACCAAGTTTTCTTCGCCCATCTAAGGACCATTTCTCTATCCTTAAAACGGAGAAATCTCACCACCATGGCTCTGGGAGCTTCTCCTGCTCTCGATCCTCGCACCATAACTCGGTATGCTCCCTCCACCTCCAACGGACCCGTCGGGGCCTCCACTCCCATTAACGAGTGCAGCATCGTGCTCACATATGCCCCGACGTCCGCCCCCTCCACACCTTCAGGAAGGCCAAGAATCCTCAAGTTGTTCCTCCTTGCGTTATTTTCCAGTGCCTCCAACCTCTCCACAGATCGTTTCTGGTGTGCCTCCTGTATCTCCGACTTCACCACCAGGCCCTGTATATCGTTTTCATTCTCTGCTGCTTTCGCCTTCACGACCCGAAGCTCCTGCTCCTGGGTCTTTTGTTCCTCTTTCAGCCCTTCAATCGCCTGTAATATCGGGGCCAACAACTCTTTCTTCATTTCCTTTTTTATCTCCTCCACGCAGCGTTTCAAAAACTCTTGTTGTTCAGGGCCCCATATGAAACTGCCACCTTCCGACGCCATCTTGGTTTCTGCTTGCCTTCCTTGCCGTTGTTCCAAAGGATCCGCTGCAATCCGGCCACTTTCCTCTCCTTTTTCCATCCGTGTCCAGGGGGAACACCCTTCTGGTTTACCGCACGGTGTTTTCAGCCGTTAAAATTGCCGTTGGGGCTCCTATCAAGAGCCCAAAAGTCCGTTTCACAGGGAGCTGCCGAAACGTGCGACTCAGCTGGTCATCGCCGCACCCGGAAGTGACCCCAGGCTTTTAACCCTTAAATTTCCCACTACATTTATAATCCAATATTCCTAAAATGTTCCAATCATCACACTAGATCTGTTGGAAATCTATCCAGTAGTAGTGCCACGCAACAGCGTGTGGCGATCCATTTTGAGGACTAACTAGACAAGGGAATACACGAATGGTAGGATGCTAGGGAGTACAGAGGGACCTTGGTGGCATGGAGGACACAGTGGCATAGTGATATTGTCACTGGACTAGTAATACAGAGACCCAGGTAATGCTCTGGGGACATGGGTTTGAATCCCACCAGGGCAGATGGTGGAATTTGAATTAAATAAAAATCTGCAATTAAAAGTCTAATGACGCATGAAACCATTGTCGATTGTTGTAAAAACCCATCTGGTTCACTAATGTCCTTTAGGGAAGGAAATCTGTCATCCTTACCTGGCCTGGCCTACATGTGACTCCAGACCCACAGCAATGTGGGGGGGGGGTGGTGGCAGGAAAGATAGGGGAGTAACGATCAGCAGTCTTTCTCACAGCCCCCTGCATTCCCAACCCTTTCCCAGTGCAAGGTCACTTAATTGGACACTGCATTCCTGACAATGAAAGATCCTTCCCAGGACCCTGTAAACAGACCCAACGGGATTTTGCTTTCTGGCTCCCTGCATGTTGCTTCCCCGCCCCTTTCTGTTTGAATGCCAGTGGGATGAAGTCGAAGTGAGTATTAACTGTTAAAGGTCCTCTATTTGTGGTGGGGCAGGAAGGTTGTCCACGAGCCTTCCCACCCTGGACTTAATCAGTGATTTTGTTCCTACCTGGCAATCGCTTCCAAACTCTCATCAAGGAGGGCATTAATTCCTGCTAGTCTTGTAAAGCTCTATTTGGTCACCTAACCTTCAGTCCTAATCGTTCCGACCTCTCTCCACAACTGAAGTCCCTCATCCCTGATAACATCCAACTAAACCTTTTCTAAAACTATTACATCTTTCCTGAATTTCACGGTCTGTGTGGAGTTTGTGCATTCTCCCCATGTCTGCGTGTGTTTCACCCCCACAACCCAAAGATGTGCAGGTTAGGTGGATTCGCCACACTAAATTGCCCCTTAATTGGGGGAAAAAAATAATTGGGTACTCTAAATTTATTTTTTTTAAATCGCAAGCTCAAAATTTTACAATGATCACGTCATGATGTATGTGTTAAAAGACTGTTTTCATAATGGGTTATTGCATAGTGTTTTACCATCATCTGTACCTTGGAGCTGGTGAAATACAAGATTTTAAAATATTATGTAGCTTCTTAAAATATATTCTTCTTGCAGGGCAGCACAGTGGCTCAGTGGTTAGCACTGCTGCCTCATAGCGCGGAGGACCCGGGTTCAATCCCAGCTCCAGGTCACTGTCCGTGTGGAGTTTGCACATTCTCCCTGTGACTGTGGGTTTTGCCTCTCTCAACCCAAAGATGTGCAGGGTAGGTGGATTGGCCATGCTAAATTGTCCCTTAATTGGACAAAATAATTGGGTACTCTAAATTTAAAAAAAAGATATTCTTCTTGCTAATTTAAATAGTAAATGTACTGATTTGTGCTGGCGAGGGTGCCCGTGAGCAGATCAAAGCATGTAGCCAGGTAATAAACTCCAGATTTAGATTTATTGCCACTTGTACTGAGGTACAGTGAAAAAGTATTGTTCTGCATACAGTCCAGGCAGATCGCTCCATACATAAAACCATATAGTAAGTACACGAGGATAAATAATAAAAATACATAGACAATGAGTGAAGTATACGTTATGTGCTGCAACTGTAGAAACTATGCGGACAAAGGTCAGTTTAGACCCTAAGAGGGTCATTCTGGAGTCTGGTGACAGCGGGGAAGAAGCTATTTTTTTGATCTGTTGGTGCGTGTTCTCAAACTTCTGTATCTTCTGCCCGGTGAAAGAGGTCGGAAGAGAGAATGGCCCGGGTGGGAGGGGTCTTTGATTATGTTGTCTGCTTTCCTAAGGCAGCAGGAGGTGTAGACAGAGTCAGTGGATGGGAGGCGGGTTCGTGTGATGGACTGGGCTGTGTTCACGACTCTCTGTAGTTTCTTACAATCTTTGGCTGAGCAGTTGCTGTACCAAGGTGTGATGCAGCCAGATAAGATGCTTTGTCTGGTACATCTATAGAAAATGGTGAGAGTCGTTGTGGACATGCCTAATTTCCTGAGGAGGCATGGGTGCTGTTGTGCTTTCTTGGTCATAGCGTCGACATGGGTGGACCAGGACAGATTGGTGATCTTTACACCTTGGAATTTGAAACTGTCAACCATCTCCACCTTGGCACCATTGATACACACAGG
The DNA here is from genome assembly GCF_047496885.1 of Scyliorhinus torazame. NCBI lineage: Eukaryota > Metazoa > Chordata > Chondrichthyes > Carcharhiniformes > Scyliorhinidae > Scyliorhinus > Scyliorhinus torazame. The sequence continues at coordinate 178,666,990 of NC_092721.1, read as the reverse complement.
GTCATGGATGACACTCCGCTTCCTGAAGTTGATGACCAGCTCCTTTTTTTGTTGACATTGAGGGAGAGATTGTTGTCATTGCACCATGCCACTAAGTTCTCTAACTCCCTCCTGTACTCTGACTCATTGTTGTTTGAGATCCGACCCACCATGGTCGTGTCATCGGCAAACGTTACCATATGTTTCCAAAATGAACAGTCTATAACATTTGATTATTCCACAGTACAGTCAATTTTACCGGAGATAGGACGTGAATTTAGAAAATTTGACAATTGTGTCACGTAATTAGAGTTCAACTAAAAACAAATCTGAATCATAGACTTGTGCAAATTCAGTATAAATTGGCAGCTTGGAGTTGTGATGGCTCAAATGTAAACTGTCTTTTTGATACATATTGATCTGAACTTGGGTGTACAAGCATGGTTTCAATGTTTGCAGGCACAAATTGGAAAGTATTAAAACAATAAAGGCTTTTTGCAGAACCTGGACTGGGATTGCTGATGAAATACAACTCCAAAGTATGAAGTGAATCATTTTGGTAGGAAACGTTCGAGGAAATATAAGCTAAATGGTATAATTCTAAAGAGAATGCAAGCACAGAGACCTGGAGATGTACGTACACAAAGGTTTGAAGATGGAAGAGCAAGTTGAGAAGGGTGCTCAATCTTTGTAAAACGCCAGGTAAGCCCCAGTTGGAGTATTGTGCCCAATTCTGTAAACCTAAAATTTAGGAAGGATGTGAAGAACTTTGGAGGGGGTGCAGGGAACATTTACTGGAATGGCAGCAAGGACCCAGGACTTCAATTGTGCAGAGAGAGAAAGGCTATTGATGTGGAGAGCGAAGGCTGGGATTGTTCCCTTTGGAGCAGAGGAGAGAAGATGAGAGGTATGCCAAATCCATGAAGGGTTTTGATGGAAAAATGAGAAACTGTTTCCAGTGACTAGTCGCCAGAGGGTACAGAGTTGAAGATAATTGGTTTAAAAAAAAACCTAAAGCTGGTATAGGTGGTGGAAGCTGATTTAATAGGAAATTGATAAATACTTGAAGGAATTTGATAAATACTATTGGGCTGTGGGGAAAAGAGTGGTCTTTCTAAGAGCCAGCACAGGAATATTTGCTAAACGGTGGCCTCCTTCTGTGCTGTATCGTTTTATGATTCTATTTAAATGAACATGAACAATTAAGCGTGATTCTTATGTTAGTTTTACAAATACTTTGGCATTAATAAGGTGACAGTTTATACATAGTCCATTTCTATCTTTAAAAAGCATTGCAGCTTCATTGAAGAAATTTCTTGCGCATCACCGTATGTTGATTCTTAAGGTCGATTCAACAAAATTTGAATCTTGGCAGCTACAATATACAATTTATTTTAAAAATGCTTAGTCCTCATGCTTCCTCTCCTCTGCCAGTTTGAAACGTGTAGGGGAGATTAGTGAGTGTTAGTCCTCTATTATAAATCAGCTGCAAAGAATGTGCAAGCATGTTTTAAATTCTCTTTTAGTTTGTTATCTTGGATGGGCTTACATGGTGTGCAAGTCATACAACCCTTTCCTCTGCACCTGTAAAATGAGTACAATTTTTTGGTTACACTGGGTATTTTTAAAAAAAATGTAAAAAGTGATGCGCCTCTGTTTTTGAATTTTTCATTCCCCAAATCGGTTTGTGGTCATATTGATAAGGTACAGTTGGTCTTGAAAGGTTTAAAAACAGTTTTTTGTCACTAGTTTGCATAGTCAATGAAATCCAAGTTCCGGCAAAGCAGATGTTTTGTTTGCTTTTGATCAGTAGAAACTACTGAAAGTAGCTTTTAAGTTAGTTGCAATCTTAAGAGTAATCATTGCAAGTAACTTGCAGGTTAATCAGCTGGCAGATGTCCTCTTTTTTTGGGAAGTAGTGAAAGTTTGAATGTATAACACCTGCTGCACTGAAAATAGTTAAAATATTTTTTGACCCGTTTGAGAGCATGATGTAGTGTAATTCTGTTTTTCCATTTTCAAATGGATTGAAATTACAGCATGATACCAAAGCGCATTGACGTCTGATATTTAATCCTATTTTTTAAACTCCGTTACATGCCGAAGAGACCTAGTTTTTACCTCCAGTAATTCCTGATGCAACTGTTTTGAGATTTGCATTATATTGTCTTGTAGATTTGCCACAATTACACTTGTGTAAAGCCGAATACCATATACTAAATAAGTAAGATAGGGTATGTGCACAGTTGTTCATTCATAGTCTCCACGGACCAACTTTCAACACCTGTAGTTTAATTCTAAGATTTCACAGTGTCTCCTAATATTGGTTCACAATTCTGATTCTGTTTTTCTAGTCGAATGCTGCTGCTTGTATGAAGCAAATTATAGTAAGCCTTTTAATTTTGGGGGTAAAATCCAATTCATACATGCAAAACGTTTATCCTTCAAGTAAGGCCATAAACCAGTAGTGGGCAACCAGCGGCCCAGAGGCCACATTCGGCCCATCTGGATTCGGAGTGCGGCCCATGAGACATTTGTTGACAGTTGCCCACATGCAGGGTTGCCATATTCCTCTGATTTAAGTCTGTGTAGATTTTTCCTACTGGTATAACTGGAGTGATACACCCGTAAAGAAAGTGAAGTGAGGTACACGCTGATTGCTCACAACATCGGGCTGGTTTAGCACGGGGCTAAATAGCTGGCTTTTAAAGCAGACCATGGCAAGCCAGCAGCGCGGGTACAATTCCCATACCAGCCTCCCCGAACAGGTGCCGGAATGTGGCAACTAGGAGCTTTTCACAGTAACTTAATTTGACGCCTACTTGTGACAAGCGATTTTCATTTCATTTCATTGACTGTGAGAGCCATGTGCTCCGTCTGTGCCAAAAGTGTAATTTTTTTTGTTGCCATTTTGAAGTTGATGGTTCTATTAATATGAATGATTAAGCATTTTCTATAATTCAGTATGAAACATTTGGCGTGTATTAAGCGTAATTAACCTTATTCATGGGGTCATGGTTAGTGAAAAGCCTGATTTCAATCTTATTGCTGAGAAGGAGGGCCACTCATGTGACCCGCTCGCTTGCCTAGCTTCAAAAGCAAAATGCTCCAGATGCTGGAATTCTGAAATAAACATTAACTGTTAAAGGGAACGCAAAAGTGTTTTTTGACCATATTTGAACAAAAGCGGAACTTTCCTTGTGAGTCCTAGTCCACATTTCTCCCTCGGCAACTGTTATCAAAAATGTAGAATTAACTAGTCATTCAACTTTCTGCACCTGGTAAATCCCAAAACAGCAAAATAATGGCTGCCCTGTTTGCCTCTGTACAATAATTGCTACATTCCCAAAGGCCTTCATTCTGGGAAACCGTTTGCGATCTTTTGGGTATGTGGTCAGGCACCATATGATTGCAAGTCTTTTTTCCCCCTGAAGACAAATTCCGAAATAATGACTTTATTTCTTTCAGTCTCATTTAATGTCTGTATACTGCAGTTTTGCTGTGATATATGTAGCCATTTTTCTTTGGCACTGATGTATGTAACCATTTTTCTTTGGCACAGGTGACTTGGACCTCCTCTGTGCAGCGTAACCACTGTAGCTTCAATCACTTGTAAATGTAAAAGCTGAACAAATTAATAGGGAAATAATAGCTGCAGGTGATTCCCATTGATGTGTTGATTCCCAAGTGTCTGTTGACTTCAAAATTGTTTTTTTTTCCCCCTTGATTAATCTAAAAGTTCTTTGATTACAAATCTGCCTCTTTTCATCTATTGCGTATTTGCTTTTGAGCTGATTTCAACCATTTATTTTTGGTGACCTGAATTCCAAAAGTGAGTGAGTAAACTGTGAAATGGATAACTGAAGTAAAGGCTGTTAGAACGCTCTTTTTTTTTTTTTAATGTGGATTTTTTTGTTAGCTTTTTGTACATTCAGTACAAAGCATGGGCTTTCTTGTAATTTGTGTGCAGTTCTGATGAGTGGATATTGCAGTTAAGTTTGAGGAAAATAATGTTTTGCACCATAATTTGAACAATCTGTTCAAAATGATTGCAATATTGCAGTATGGTTAAGCCCACACATCTGTGGTTTTGATAAAACATAGTTTTATTAAGTCACCTTAAAAGTTCCATTGGATGGTAACTTGGGTCATGCCATTGTGGCAGGTTTCAACTAACTTGATGATGACGTTCATTCCTCATTTGTTCCCATCGCATGAAAAATGTTGTGTTTGCCAAGCCTCCTAGCTATGTTGTAGCTAATCCAAATACTCCCTTTTAATGCAATAGATGCACCATACAGAAATAATCAGCTTAACATCTGTTGCTCCATGGAAATATTTTAAACTATATTTTTTTTAATGCAGTGCCTCAGCGAGATTTAAAAAGAAGAGAAGCTGTTTGTAATTACAGAGGGGTCTGTAACCAGAGGGTCACAGGGTTTCACAAAAGAACCAGAGGTGACACGAGAACATCTATTTTTAAATTTGGCAATTGTTGTGATCTGGAATGCATTGCTTGAAAGCATGGTGGAAGCAAGTTTAAAAAGTAACATTTAGAAAGGCATAGGTTAAATTATTTTTTGCGGCTATGGGGAAAGAAGAGGTGAGTAGGGCTATGGGAAAGAAGAGGTGAGTGGGATCAATTGGACAGCTCCACCTAAAGGAGTCAGCACAGGTATGATGGACTGAATGACTGCGCAGTATTGAGCATTATTTGTCGTGTAATTCCATGATTAGTGTGCATTGGGTGATATTGAGGTTTGTACCATTAGATAACTGGGATGAGGGAGCAGTGGAAAAGGAGAATTTAGGATGCAAGAAGACAGTTTTATATTTGCTTGACTTTGTTGTGTTTTAATTAATTTAATGAATACATTTAAAATCCCAGCTTTTGATGTTTGGAGTTATTTGGTATTTTTCCATCTGGATACTAATAAGGTTTTATTCATGTTCGTGTGACAAAATCTGCTGATCTGCAAGTCATCGCACATGGTCATTGGAAACCTTTGATTTCTATGTGGTAGCCAGGAGTCTTCCTAATTTTAGACTTGATTTTCAAAGTAGTCTATGATTGCAAAGATTTGTCATAAGAGGTAACTCAAGTGTAAACTGTGTGTACTTGTCTCTGATGGCACCAAAGCCTTTATGGACTTCCTCTTAAACATCTGGAAAGGTTTGAGTGGAAGGCAAAAGTAGCAAATGGCAATATGTACAAACTTGAAGTATAATATGCGTTCTAGTACATAGTCTGACTTAACAAAGTTATAACAATAAAGACTTGCAGAATGAAAAAATGTAAACTTTACTTGAATTTTGCTGTAAATTATTTTATTAACAATCAGATTATCTTGGGTAATTTAGTTACAAACAACTGTTCTATATGGGATGTGGGCATTGCTGGTTATGGGATGTGGGGGTTGCTGGTTCGGCCAGCACTTATTCCCCACCCCTAATTGCCCTTCAGAAGGTGGTGGTGAGTTGCCTTCTTGAACCGCTGCAATCCTTGAGATTTAGGTACACCAGCTGTGCTGTTAGGGAGGGAGTTCCAAGATGTTTCCTCCGTGACAGTGAAGGAACAGCTATATATTTTCTAGTCAGGGTGGTGAGTGACTTGGAGGGGAACCTCCCAGGTGGTGGGATTCCCAGGTATCTACTGCTCTTGTCCTTCTAGATGGTAGTGGTCGTGGGTTTGGAAGGTGCTGTCGAAGGAATCTTGGTGAGTTACTGCAGTGCACCTTGTAGATGGTACACACGGCTGCCACTGTTCGTCGGTGGTGGAGGGTTTGAATGTTTTGTGGAAGGGAGAGCAATAAAGCGGGCTGCTTTGTCTTGGATGGTACTGAGCTTCTTGAGTGTTAGAGCTGCACTCATTCAGGCAAGTGGAGAGTATTCCAGTACTCTCTTGACTTGTGCCTCGTAGATGGTGGACAGGCTTTGGAGGTTCAGGAGGTGAGTTACTTGCCGTAGGATTCCTAGCCTTTGGCCTGCTCTAGTCATCTCTGCTAGATTATCCAATATTTTGGAGTCCTTTCACTTGGTGAGCATTGTATATAATGTTGAATTTGGAGTTAGTGAAGCTCTGCACTGAATATTTGCCAGTAGCTGGACTACTATGAAAGGATCTTGTAAACTCTAATTGTTAACAAATTATACTCTCCAGGAGCAGAATAGACTGTAAATAATTTCTTGTGTGTTTCAATTTCAGCATGCTGGTCATTCCAAACTATTAGATCTTGACAAAACCACTTAACGGAGCACTTTAGCGGGAATGAGATCATTTATCTTGAGGGAGGAAATATGGTAAAATATTGCCACACCAATAAGTGAAAATTAAGGAAAGCAATGAAATACAAACTTCAGGTTATCACGCACTCTTCTGTATAGCTTTTGAAGGCTGAGGGGGGAAATATTAAATAAACTGAGATTTGAAGACCTCTTAGTTTATAAGAGTTTGGGGTCAAAATTGCACAAACAATGCACTTCCCAGGGCAGGGGTGGTGTGCTTAAAAATAAACATTGGGCGCTGTTTAAGTAAATTACACATATCAAAGGGAGTAAAGCAAGTGCATTATATATCCACTGAATGTTTTTAGCTTTCCATAACCAGCTGGTCCCTGATGTATGTTATTTGTTCAAATGGAGGTGTTAATTCTCATTTTGCATACATGGTTTAGGGGAGAAATGATCCGTATAGCAATACTTGCGCTCTGATGTCATCATGATGCAAAACAAATGTTCCAGTGACTGCTTATAGGAAGCTGAAATCTTCTAACCTAAAACACCAAGGTACAATAATTACTGTACCTTATAAATGTAGTAATGAAATTTACACACTTCGTGTTAACACTATTATCAATTGCAATTTTATAGAATTACCACATTTGTACATTGCTTTGCAGTGGTAACTGCAACAGTACTTTTGTTGCTATTGATCATGAGATTCATGTACTCGATAATGTATCTGATCTTTACTCTGTCCAACTGACCATTCCCAAAGTTTTTTTTAAAAAAAACTTATCTTCTCCCCGCTTTCCTTCTAAATAAATCTTTGGAATTCAGTCTCCCTGGGCATGTTGTTCCATTCACTCACCATCTAGTGAAGTGGTTGAGATCTTTTGTCCGTTTTCAGCCCATGCTTCATGTGATTTTGTAAAGTAATTATGTCTTTCACCATAGCTCGGATGCCTTATTTCTGGTTGGGTTAGTTCAGCATTTCTGTTCTCCATTGTAGTATGGTGAACAGAATGGGGATATCAAACTCATAACCTTTTGTAAACTCAACTGATCTTGCATTAGTGGGATTTTGTACATTGGCGACAGTCTTGATCATCACTGAACTGGGCAGTAATCTCACTTGAACAAATGAGGCTTTTCCGCATTCTCATGAATGATGTTTAGTCACCAGGAAGTTTAAAAAAAAAAGAAAATCAAGCTTTAAAATAGTTCGTTACTATGAATGAATTTGAACTATTAATGGATGTTTGCTGCATTGAAAGGGATGGTCACATCTAAACTGAAGAAGTTCATGAAAGCACTTGAGGGACTTGACTTGGTGAATTTTAAGAAACTATCCATTTACATCTGGAGGTTGGCATTAATCCAGCCCTACCGACTGTGTGAAACAGGTTTTTAATGCTGATTTGAGATGATTTGCAAAGACTTGGCATGTACCCAATAGGTAAGGATCCATAATATGCGATATTCATAACCGGCAGTGGCCATCAGAATGGCTGGTGTCGAAGTTGGAAAGGTTTGACTTTGCCCCTGTTGAAAGTGGAAGAGAATCTAAACATTGCACAACAGCTATAACCAATTTTAAGATAATGCTATCTCCAACCAGTAATTTCTATTGAATTGAATCTGGCCAGGGTAGCTTGGAAAGGAATTATTGGGTGGGGAGCTATTCATATTAAAATTATATATTCAATTCAAAGTATAGAGAGCATGAAAGCAATAACTGAGAACTTGAACAGCCTCAAAATATTGAGGGGGGGGTGTGTGCAAAATAATAGATTTTTTTTAAAGTACCTTTATCAGAAATTTGCTTAGTTGCAACATGAAGTCGCCATCTAAGTTTCTTGATGGCTGCAAAGCATGCTATCTTCAAGGTTGATTTGTGGAGTTCTCTGCTACCTTTGTCATCTTTGCAACTTCTGTTATTGCCACTTTTTTGCCATTGTACTAAGGTTGGCCATGGACAAGGCTACTCTCCCTGGCACAGCTGTCCTCCTTGTGGCTATCCAAAACAGTGCAGCTGTTAGTCTGACTATTTACTGACATTGTGATCAAATGGCTGCAGGGATAAGGGACTTCAGCTACATGGATGCATTGGAGAAGTTGGGGCTGCTCTCCTTGGAGAAGGTTAAGAGCTGATTTCATAAGTGGTGCTCACAATCACGGGGGGAGTAGATAGTGAGAAATTGGTGAAAGGATTGAGAACCAGGGATACAACATCTTAGGTGATTGACAAAAGAACCAATAGCAACGTAAGGAAAAGACTACGTGAATATGACCTGGAATGCACCAGCTAAGAGTGTGATGGTGGCAGATTCAGTCACGGTTTTTGAAGGGAATTGGATAAATATCAGAAGAAAGATTGCAGGACTACAGGAGAAAGGGCAAAGGAGTGGACTGGCTGAGTTGCTTGCAGAGACCTGGCATGGATACAACTCTCATTTCTATGCTGTAATCATTCTATGAATTCCTTACATTGTGGACAATGGGAGTTAGGACTTCATGCTCTGCAATATTGCATTTTGGTGACTATATGCTGGCACCTGATTCTGGGGAAGGGCACTCTCTGTCCAAGTTGGCTGCTTGTTGCTTCATAGAATCAGTTCTGGCCCCTGTAGCTTCAGGCCAGATGACCCATTAGCTCATAGTACAAAAGTTCCTCTAAATTTTGCACAAATTTTGAGTACCCAAATCATTTTTTCCAATTAACGGGCAATTTAGCTTGGCCAATCTACCTAGCCTGCACATCTTTGGGTTGTGGAGGCGAAACCCACACAAACACTGGGAGAATGTGCAAATTCCACACGGACAGTGACCCAGAGCTGGGATTGAACCTGGGACCTCGGCGCTGTGAGGCAGCAGAGCTAATACACTGCGCCACCGTGCTGCTCTGTAAATCTTGCACTTTTAAATCTTATAGCAAGTAGTTGTTTTTTTAAATTGACGGATGGGAGAAAACAATCCAGGAATGGATTATTGGAGCACTCAATTTGCAGGGGATGATGGTGGGGCGATGGGAAGTGTCATTTACCTGATGACCTATCCACTTTGACCTCTTGCACAAATTAAAATTAGCTGAGTGATGTTGAAATCCCAGCATTTATTCCCTATTGCAGTTTCCAAGTTCATGTTTTCAGAATATAATTTTTTGATGTATGAAGTCTCTTTTTAAAAAAAAATAATAATAATAATAATTTTTATTAAAGGTTTTCATAAAATATCAATAACAAAATGAGAAAGAAAAAAAAAACCCAACAGGGTTAAGTACAAAACACAATCTAAAAAGGCAACCCCCCAAACCCCTTCCCCCTGTACATAAATAATAAATTAACATTAACACCCCGACTTAACACAACGGTTGTATGCACCCCCTCAGACCCTCCAGTGTAAATAACATAAACAAAAATAAAGTAAACCCCCGCCCCCCCGGAGCTGCTGCTGCCATTGACCAATGTCTATCGTTCTGCCAGAAAGTATAAGAACGGTTGCCACCGCCTAAAGAACCCTTGTACCGACCCTCTCAAGGCAAATTTCACCCTCTCCAATTTAATGAACCCTGCCATATCGCTGATCCAGGATTCCACGCTTGGGGGCCTCGCATCTTTCCACTGAAGGAGAATCCTTCGCCGGGCTACCAGGGACGCAAAGGCCAGAATTCCGGCCTCTTTCGCCTCCTGCACTCCCGGCTCCTCTGCCACCCCAAATATTGCGAGCCCCCAGTCCGGTCTGACCCTGGATCCTACCACCCTCGACACCGTCCTCGCTACGCCCTTCCAAAATTCCTCCAGCGCTGGGCATGCCCAGAACATATGGGTGTGATTTGCTGGGCTCCCTGAGCATCTAACACACCTGTCCTCACCCCCAAAGAAACGGCTAATCCTTATCCCGGTCATGTGTGCCCTGTGCAGCACCTTAAACTGTATGAGGCCGAGCCTCGCGCACGATGAGGAAGAGCTCACCCTCACCAGGGCATCTGCCCACGTCCCCTCTTCGATCGCCTCTCCCAATTCCTCCCACTTACCTTTCAACTTCACCACCGAGGCCTCCTCCTCCTCCTGCATCACCTGGTACCTTTCTGAGATCTCTTTCCCCCCCCCCCCCCCCCCGAGAGCACCCTGTCCTGTACTGTGTGTGGCAGTAGCCGCGGGAATTCCACCACCTGCAGTCTGGCAAACGCCCTTACCTGTAAGTACCTGAAGGTGTTCCCCGGGGGAGCCCGTACTTCTCCTCCAGCTCACCCAAGCTCGCGAACTTCCCGTCCACAAACCGGTCCCCCAACCTTCGTATCCCTGCCCTGTGCTACCCCGAAAACCGTACACCTGTTCTTCCTGGGGCGAACCGGTGGTTCCCCCGTAATGGGGTCCACGCCGAGGCCCCCAACTTCCCCCCCCTATGCCGCCTCCACTGCCCCCAAATTTTGAGGGCCGCCACCACCACCGGGCTCGTGGTATACCTCCTTGGAGGGAGCGGCAGCGGCGCCGTTGCCTGCGCCCCCAGACGCGTGCCCACATAGGACGCCGTCTCCAGCCTCTTCCATGCAGCCCCCTCCCCCTCCATCACCTACTTGCGCACCATCGTCGCATTGGCGGCCCAGTAGTACCCACAGAGGTTGGGCAGCGCCAGCCCCCCCCTATCTATGAAGTCTCTTAACTCCAGCATGGGAGTTGCACATTCTCCTCGCTGGCAGCCTACGATCCTCTGCTCTTCATAAACCTGTTTACCAGTCCTGTCGTGCATGTTGCTGTCTCCATTGTCACTGACCAGTGGTAGCTCCCTGACGTTGGGCACACTGAATTTAGGATTCTTAGCCTCACCCCACGCCATCTCTACAATCTTCCCGTGCACCTTTCAGTCAGCTAGCTGTAGCTTATTGTTTCTCCTCCACTCCCTCCCACCCGTCCTCCTTTAGTAGCGCAGGCCAATTCTTCTACCTGTCTTTTTACTTGCGTCTCTTTATTTTTAAAAAAATCCTCTCCATGTTATTTGATCAAGATTTCAGCCACTTCGATCTCTCTTATCATGACTTGAGAGCATTTTTGACTCTTGTCTCCTGTCTAAATGCAGGGATGTGATACAAAAAAATACACGTGTTTTATTTGTAGGAAAAATCTGTAATCCTAGTAATTTTTAAATTTCTGTTGGCAAACATTTTTTGACTTGGTTTTGAATGTTTCTAGGAAGTTGTTTTCATAATGTAAATAGCATAAAAATGATTTGAGAAAGAATAAAAACAAACAATTGAAAAGGGGAGTGTTCAGTAGCACCATTATTTTAATTGGTTGGCTGGGGAGTACAAGCAAATGTGACGAGCCCAGACCGGTTGAACATGTTCTTCTAGGTCTGCAACAATAACTGGTGTTTGGCCTGGGTGCTTTTCTCATATAAGAAAGCCAAGGAAAGGAGCATGCTGTATTTTCACAAGAAGAGACATGTATGTTACCGTGTTGCTGCTGTTACTGAAACTTTATCTCTCTTTCAGTGCCTCCTTCCAACGGGGTAACTGCAGACCTATCCGGTTTGAACCACCAATGTTGGATTTCCACGAGCAGTAAGTCATGCATTGTTTTCTGATTTGTTTCTTTAACGTGAACTGAATAGGGTGTCTGCTAATATTGACTTTGTTGAAAAGCTAATTGTATTATGAACCAATGATGTGAATAGTCAGAATTATGTCGTGTTTGTTTTTTTAAAAAAAATGTCTGTTGTGCAGATTTCAGTTTGTTTTGATGGAGGGCTTGAGAACAAAGGTGTGTCAGTTTATGTATACAGGTTGCCTGTAACTCTTAATTATGCAGTGTATGGAAGAGATTAGATTGGTTAAAGTTTAACTTTTCTTACAATAACTTTGGGGCCAGAGTTTGAAGTTGATTATATAACATTATCAGCAGCTTCTATTTCATAGAACTCTACTAGTGAGAAAAATGCATCCAAATATTTTGGGCTTGTTAAACAGTTCAACTGGTTTGTTGCATACATGTGATGAAATATGTTATTTGAGAAGGCTGGAGCTTGTAAAAGTGATAACACATTCAGGCAGGCTATTCAGTTCAAAAATTACACTTTCTTAAATTGAACCACGTTCTATCAAGTGATGTGAATAGCAGCATATGTTAACACTTTGACCCAAAACATTGTCCCCTCTTAAGTACACAGCAATAATTCTAAGTCTGCCAAGAAACTAAGGTACAATAATAAAGTCGCTATATAATTCAGAGTTTATCAGAAACTCGTGTTGTGGGAACGTTATTACTAGAACCCAATTTTTGGTTTTAAAAGGGTTGAAATTGGCCTCCAGGAAGTTGACACTTCCAGTGCACTATTGAGGGACTAATGTTCTGATAGAAGTGCCATCTATTTTTAAGAATAATTTTATTGTCGCAAGTAGGCTTACATCAACACTGCAATGAAATTTCTGTGAAAAGCCCCTAGCCGCCACATTCCGGCGTCTGTTCGGGTACATAGAAGGAGAATTCAGAATGTCCAATTTACCTAATAGCAGGTCTTTTGGGACTTGTGTGAGGAAACCGGAGCACCCGGAGGAAATCCACGCAGATACGGGGAGAATGTGCAGACTCCGCACATACAGTGACCCAGCCGAGGAACCGAACCTGGGACCATGATGCTGTGAAGCCATAGTGCTAACCACTATGCTACCGTGCTGCCCACGCTTTCACATGAATGGAAAGAAGGGATCTGCGTTTATTTCACTGAACACTGATCAATGAAGTATTTTTGCACTGCTAAATTGTTGGAAATGTGGGAGCTAATATTTGCATAGTGGCTATAAAAGAATTCATGGCATTATCTTGAAGAAGACTGGGGGCGTTCTTCCTGGTGTCCTGCCTGGCCAATACCCATCTCCCAACCAACATTGTTTAAAAAAAATCCAGCACTTATGTAAAAGCCTTTTGTGAGATCTTTTGTTGTATTAACTGTTGCACTGTAAGAAAGGAAGCAAACACTTTTATATACAAAATACTTAATTGATTATAAAACACTTTGGGATTTGCCAATGTCATGAAAGACCCAATACAAAAACAAGTATGTGTTTTAGTAGTGCTCAGTTTTTTTGTGGTATATTGGCAATCTGATGTTTGTTTCTGTTAACTATAGAAAGTTGATTAAAACTTTCAACTTGAGATACGTGGTCTGTCAAACACAAATTCGGAGCCTAACTATCCCGTACCATTTCCAATTATACTTGTGGTAAATTCGACATTCGCTGTATCCCAGATTAATTTGCGTATTGGGCAACATTTTGGTTACTCGGGGAACAAGAACCTGCCTAAGGTCCAGCATTGCTCCAGCTGAGATCCGCTAACTCGGCACTGAGCTGGGTCAAATTTAGGATCTCGTGTTTTGTGTGCCTCCTTTTACACTCAGTCAGAAGTAGATAGAATTCAGAGCAGCACACTTACTCTCTGGAAACCTTTTTTCAGTCTTGGAAACAAATGGTATCTGATCTATAGGACACTTAAGGATGCAGTGAGAACAGTCCACTCTGTATGGGTACATTTGACATCTACAGTCCTGATATGATTTCATCATATGCATGATTCCTCAAGTGAATCATTGTAACTGTGTTTATTTTCTGTTGGCTTACATTTTATTGCATGCTGTATGAAGAAAGAGGTTAAATTGAATGTTGTGTACCCTGGTAGACACCTTTTGATGACAGATCACACCTTTGTCCCCCTTGTAAATGACAAAATATTTTGGAAGTAATTTTGAGACCTCAGTTGGTGAATTTTAAGAGCTGCTTGTAGATTTCTTCAAGCTCACTGCAGGTAAGTAAACATGTTTCCCTCGCATACCAAAGTGGCATAAATAAATAAATCCCTGAATGTACTGTCCTCTGGTTACATAAATGGCACCTAGAATATAATTCCTTGCATTATTAGGCAACACAGGTTTCATTTTGTACATTCTGAACCATTTGTCTGAGTATTTGCTCGTCTTCTCAGTATGCATACGTGGAATAATGATTACTGTATCAGATTTGGGGGATTTGTTGGATCTTAAGGTTAAATGTAAAATGGAAAGCCCTCAATAAAAATATTCATGTATTTGGAATTCATCCGCTAATACAGTAAATAATCAGTTTTACTCTTGCTGCCCCCCCCCATATTTTTCAGCCAAATGAAAAGCACTTGTTTAAATATCTAAACACAGAAATGCTTACATTGACAGATGATAAAGTAATTAGTAAAACTTGAAAACCAGTTATAGCCTGCTGCTTTATATTATTTGGAGAGTTAATCTTCATGATGATGGCATGCACAGTGATCAGTGCCATTACTGCAGGAAATGTTCCAAACATCAAATTGCGATGAGCCACTTTCAGAAAGGTCCATCGTCTTGGGGTAACAAAGAATGAATAATAAATGAGGCCTTGACGGCAATCAGATTCTGAGAGCGAATACTTTTTTTTTAAAATCCCTGCTTTAGTACTTGCTGTTAACCAAAGATACTTGATGTGTTTTAAATTTAAAGTTGTAATTGCAGTGTTTAGATACCGAGGTGGGCTGGAGACATTTCACTGCACCTGAGCTGTCCTGTATCCCTTAGTATTGTATTAATCCTGCATTTGACATTCTTTTCCCTTGCATTCCTCCTCTGCAAAGTAAATTATTTCGAAAAATCTTTGCTATGGGCATATCTGAGAACTTGATCAATTTGCTGTCCATATGTTGCATATATACAAATTTGCATTGTGAAATTTGTATGTAGAAATAAAGGTAATTTTAGCAAAGGTTCTCAAAACTGAGTTCTGCTTTGAAAGTGTTGAAACACACTAATTTCCTTTTTTATCGGAAGTTACACATTTAAAGAATGAGAAAGCAGAAATAAGCTTACACAAATTCTATTATAGTTCACTTAGAGTGGGCATATTCCCAAGAGTTCAAAAAACCTGAGAAAAAAACGTGGTTCTTAATGCTCCTACGTGTTATGGTTCTCGGTTTTCGAACTTTGTAACATTATTATACTATTACTGTTCATCTGGGGCCTATACAACTAAAAAAAAAATATGTAATATAGGTATGGGGCTGTTATATTTTTCCTTATTTCTTTTGCATGGAGTGAGTTGAAATGGTGAGTGGTTTATGGTTTCGCTGCAATTTTGAAAGGTTAGATAACATTTAAACCAGTTCTGAATGCAGTTTGGTCAGTTGCACTGTACTTGCACACTAAAGACAATTTGTGACATTCTAATGTAATCCAGTACTTGCACTTGACGCTGAATGTTCCTCAACTTTCATTCACACTTGTGCTGTCAGCTGATGGCCCAATTAATTTCCAAGTTAATATTTTAGTTGACCAGATATCTTTTTGAGTATCCTGCATTAATTGGAAGCAGCATACAAGAACCTATATTTGTTACGTGCTGTATCATTTACTCTTGTAACTTTGCATGCAGAAATGCTACTGTGGAAGCACTTAGTAGTCACCCAATGTGCACCTGTCAGCATATTTCTCGAGGCACATGCCAGTATTGATTTTTAGTTGCATGTGGGCATTCAACATTTTAGAGTGGTGGATAAGTATTTGAAAGAAAAATGTGAACGATCTCGGGGAAGGATACTAAATTAGGTAGCTGCATTGAAAGGCCTCTTCCTGTGGTTTTTAATGTATATGGTTTTTTAAACATCAGGAAGGCACGAAAGTAAGAAACAAGTTTGTTGCTCACTTAATGAAAAATACATCTCACAGCAGAATTGAGGAGGTTTCATTGCATCATAAGACCATAAGACATAGGAGCGGAAGTAAGGCCATTCGGCCCATCGAGTCCACTCCACCATTCAATCATGGCTGATTTCAACTCCATTTACCCGCTCTCTCTCCATAGCCCTTAATTCCTCGAGAAATCAAGAATTTATCAACTTCTGTCTTAAAGACACTCAACGTCCCGGCCTCCACCGCCCTCTGTGGCAATGAATTCCACAGACCCACCACTCTGGCTGAAGAAATTTCTCCTCATCTCTGTTCTAAAGTGACTCCCTTTTATTCTAAGGCTGTGCCCCCGGGTCCTAGTCTCCCCTGCTAATGGAAACAACTTCCCTACATCCACCCTATCTAAGCCATTCATTATCTTGTAAGTTTCTATTAGATCTCCCCTCAACCTCCTAAACTCCAATGAATATAATCCCAGGATCCTCAGACGTTCATCGTATGTTAGGCCTACCATTCCTGGGATCATCCGTGTGAATCTCCGCTGGACCCGCTCCAGTGCCAGTATGTCCTTCCTGAGGTGTGGGGCCCAAAATTGCTCACAGTATTCTAAATGGGGCCTAACTAATGCTTTATAAAGCTTCAGAAGTACATCCCTGCTTTTATATTCCAAGCCTCTTGAGATGAATGACAACATTGCATTTGCTTTCTTAATTACGGACTCAACCTGCAAGTTTACCTTTAGAGACTCCTGGACTAGGACTCCCAAGTCCCTTTGCACTTCAGCATTATGAATTTTGTCACCGTTTAGAAAATAGTCCATGCCTCTATTCTTTTTTCCAAAGTGCAAGACCTCGCACTTGCCCACGTTGAATTTCATCAGCCATTTCTTGGACCACTCTCCTAAACTGTCTAAATCTTTCTGCAGCCTCCCCACCTCCTCCATACTACCTGCCCCTCCACCTATCTTTGTATCATCGGCAAACTTAGCCAGAATGCCCCCAGTCCCGTCATCTAGATCGTTAATATATAAAGAGAACAGCTGTGGCCCCAACACTGAACCCTGCGGGACACCACTCGTCACCGGTTGCCATTCCGAAAAAGAACCTTTTATCCCAACTCTCTGCCTTCTGCCTGACAGCCAATCGTCAATCCACGTTAGTACCTTGCCTCGAATACCATGGGCCCTTATATTACTCAGCAGTCTCCCGTGAGGCACCTTATCAAAGGCCTTTTGGAAGTCAAGATAGATAACATCCATTGGCTCTCCTTGGTCTAACCTATTTGTTATCTCTTCAAAGAACTCTTAACAGGTTTGTCAGGTTCCTCACGTTAATGCAAAACCTGGACTATAACATCAGGTATCTTGAGAGCATGTAGAAAATGACAACAGAATTCAATTAATAATAATTAATCTTTATTGTCACAAGTAGGCTTACATTAACACTGCAATGACGTTACTGTGAAAAGCCCCTGGTCGCCATATTCCGCTGCCTGTTCGGGTACACGGAGGGAGAATTCAGAATGTCCAATTCACCTAACAAGCACGTCTTTCAGGACTTGTGGGAGGAAACCGGAGCACCCGGAGGAATTCCACGCAGACACAGGGAGAATGTGCACACTCCGCACAGACAATGACCCAAGCCGGGAATCGAACTTGGGACCTTGGAGCTGTGAAGCACTGTATTTCCACGGTTGCAGACATGCAGGGAGGGAATGTGCGTAAGGACCCAGTTGCATTGGAAAGTGAAGACAGGAGAAGAGTAGCTATCCACTGTGCTACCGTGCTGTCCTAACTAAAGCAAGTGAAAACTGTATTCTGATTTTTTTTTTTTTTAAATAACAAGTTCACAGTTGGTCAAAAGGGCCATAATACCCAAATTTAAATTTTACTACAAGTGTTCTCATGATTTCTATTTTATGTTGAGCGGGATTTTTCAAGGAATATTATTTGCATTATTGCTATATGTTCTGACTGCAAATTGTTTATTGAAAATGTTTGCTCCTTTTTGTAGTTTTGTTGGGAATTAATCTCTAAAAAGGGATGTGGCAATGAACATAATAACATGAGAAACAAAAAACTCCGTCGCCATAGAATTTCTAGTGTAGAAGGTTGCCATTCGGCCCGTCGAGTCTGCACCCTACCCTCTGAAGCCGCAGCCTTTCCCCGTAACACCTCCTAACCTGCAGATCTTTGGACACCAAGGGGCAGTTTAGCATAGTCAGTCCACATAACCTGCACATCTTTGGACTGTGGGAGGAAACCAGAGCACCTGGAGAAACCCATGCAGGCACAGGGAGAGCGTGCAAACTCCACACAGTCACTGAGGGCCGTAATTGAACCCGGTCTCTTGTCTTTTTGCCGATTTTTATCCTCTTGCCTTGCCTTCAATTTTTGGAGTTTCTGACAGCCAGGTTGATGGTGATGCTTCATATTGCTAAAGAAACTGATCTTGATTTTAATGAATTTTCTGAAGGAGCAGACTTTTGCTCAATCAATCTCATAATTCAAGCTCTGTAAAAACTGGATTCATCTTTTAACCGTGGTTTCTACTCTTCTCCTGTCTACTCCCTCCTTCACTTTCCAATGCAACTGGGTCCTTACGCACACTCCCTTCCTGCATGTCTGCAACCGTGGAAATACTCTCTGCACTCATGCTGACTGGGCCTCTCTCTCTCTCTCTCCCCTCGCCCTCTCCCTCTCTTTCTCTCAACACAGCAGTTCCCTTATGTGACAAAGGATGCTGTTGCAGACATGATGCATCAGATGGCCAGCTCCTGGCCAGCTAAGATGGTGCTGGAAGACTTCAGTGCTGTCTTTATTGCTTGTTTTTCAATTAATAACATCATCTGCAATAGTATTGTTTATGTAGTACCTGATGGTTTGTAATGTGTTTGCTACTCTAAGCTAAAGGTCACATTGTGTTAGGGCATTTGAGTAGACATACATGTGTCATTTGCTTTAGATTGGAAGGAAGCTTGGGCCGTAGAAAGCATCCTATCTGGCTGAATCACAGCTTGGTATGGCAACTGGTCAGCCCAAGACCGCAAGAAACGTTGTGATCACAGCCCAGTCCATCACACAAACCTGCCTCCCATCCATTGATTCCATCTACACCTCCCGTTGTTTGGGGAAAGCGGGTAGCATAATCAAAGATCCCTCCCACCCGGCTTACTCACTCTTCCAACTTCTTCCATCGGGCAGGAGATACAAAAATCTGAGAACACGCACGAATAGACTCAAAAGCAGCTTCATCCCCGCTTTTACCAAACTCCTCAACGACCCTCTTATGGACTGACCTGATTAACACTACACTCCTGTATGCTTCACCCGATGTCGGTGTTTATGTAGTTACATTGTGTACCTTGTGTTGCCCTATTATGTATTTTCTTTTCATGTAATGATCTGTTGAGCTGCTCGCAGAAAAATACACGTGCCAATAAACAAAATCCAATCCAATCCAGAGAAATCTCTGACTTGCTTTAGATCGCAGGTACTTGCAGCTTTATTATAAAATAAGTCATGTCCCTGGATCCCAGCATATGTGGGAGTTATGCCTCCAGTACTTTGGACTGGGGCTAGCCTGATGTCCAGTTTAACTCACCAACTGGGGTGCCAATAAGAATAGCTCTATAGT
Organism: Scyliorhinus torazame; assembly: GCF_047496885.1. Taxonomy (NCBI): domain Eukaryota; kingdom Metazoa; phylum Chordata; class Chondrichthyes; order Carcharhiniformes; family Scyliorhinidae; genus Scyliorhinus; species Scyliorhinus torazame. The sequence continues at coordinate 178,647,470 of NC_092721.1, read as the reverse complement.
CATGCTGCAGCATATCTTCACTTTTTTCTTTCTTGGTTCATCTGTTGTTTTAAAGTGTTGTACGTGGTTGTGCTCAAGGGCAGCAAAATGAACCCAAAAATCAAACTGCTAGAGCATAAATGGACACCACATAGGGACCGGTGTAGGCCATTCATCCCCTTGAGCCTGTCCCACCATTCAATGCGATCATGGCTGACCTGTGACCTAACTCCATAGACCTGCCTTTGGCCCATACCCGTTCCTATCTTTGCTTAACAAAAATCTCTCTCTCAGATTTTAAATTAACAACTGATCTAGCTTCAACTACTGTGGGAGAGAGTTCCAAACCTCTACCACCCTTTGAATGAAAAATTCTTCCTAACGGCGCTCTCCTGAATGGCCATCCCAAATTTTTAGACCATGTCCCCTAGTTTTAGAACCTCCAACCAGTTCTTTATCTACCCTGCCTTTCCCTGTTACTGTCTTGATTCAAGATGGCGCCGGAGGATGGGGACTCTGCGAGCTCTCTCAACCTGACCCTATTAAGCTCTCTCAACCAGACCCTATTCTTTTATCTCTTATCACCATTCTGACTAACTAAAACTATTTTCCACTCGTGTATTGCTTGTTTGGCCCTTGTTCCGCACTGTAACCAATCACTATTTGTTGATGTACCATTTGTCAATGTACTCTGTCGATTATTCTTTTGTCTACTATGTACGTACTGTGTACGTTCACTTGGCCGCAGAAAAATATTTTTCACTGTACTTCGATACATGTGACAAATATCAAGCAATCAATACTTTGATCAGATCACTCCTTAAGCGTTTAGATTCTAGTGGAAACTGACCCAATTGGAGTAATCTCCCCTCGTAACTCATCCCCTGAAATCCAGGTATAATGTTTGTAAACCTACGTTGCACTCCGTCCATGGCCAAAATATCCTTTCATGTATGGTGTCCAGAACTGCTTACAGTACTCCCAAGTGTGGTCCAACCAGAGTTTTATACAGCTGCAGCATAACCCCTGTGTCTTTATATTCTAGCCTTCTAGATATAAAAGCTAATATTCCATTAGCCTTTTTGATTATTTTTTGCACTTGTCTCTGGCATTTTAAGGACCTGTGCAACTGAACCCCCAAGTCTCTTTGGACATCCACTGCAGCTAACCTCTTTTCATTTAGAAAATACTCTGCTCTATCCTTTTTTGGTCCAAAATGGATAACCTTGCACTTGCTTGCATTAAATTCCATCTGATACAATTTTGCCCATTCACTACACAGTACTGATTAACTTTCTCTCCAGTGCCTTTTCTTTTATTATATAAGTATATTAAAGCCATACAACTAAAGCATGGATAATGGGGAATATAGGCAAGGATAATGGGGAAAATTCAACCTGGAAGGTGAATTATAAGTGAGTGAGAAAGTAACAAAGCTTGAACTGGGATTTTTGTGAGTAGTGCTTTGCCCTAGGTGAACTCTTTTTGATGCAAAATTCAGCTTTTACTTTGCGCGTATGCCAGGAAGACCTTTTGCTAAATTTTGATATGCACACTTGCCAGTTTTGATCCAGAACTGAATTTGAGTGAAATCTAAAATTACCGTGCCTGTCTAATATCGGCATTCCAATTGAATGCCACTCAAATGGCTCTGTGTTCGCACTTGAGTCTGCTGGTTCATATAGGCTCGAGCTTCATTGCAAGACTTGAGTACATAATCTTGGCTCATATTTTGGTGGCGAGAGTATGGCACTGTCAGATGGATGCAAATATAGAGTGGGACTTAACTGCTCTCCTGTCACTTTTGTAAACAAAATTAGGATCAGGATTAACACTTTTGTTCTTTGTTTTGAATGACTTCTACTTTCACAGAACTTCAATATATCAATGGTTGTGTGCAAAAATATTCTCTGCAGTTGCCGAGTTTACTTTCTACCTTGAGTATCCCCTCCATTATTTGAGAAGCATAAAGCACTGATTTGCAAATTAATACTGTTGCAACCTAACCCTTCACGCTGTTGCATTTAGACTGTTTAATCTCGAACTTGGTCTTGTTGGGATAAGCCCTGGTCAAAAATTGATATTATGTGATACCAATTTGTGCAGTAGGCATGTTCTAACCTCCAGTATGGGACAATTTAGAAAAATAAACAAAATCTCACTTTGTGTCAGCGAAATGATTAAATAGAATATGTAAGCGCTTAAGAAACCATTATTCAAGGTCATTGAGTATGACTTTCAATTGCCCTATGTACTGCACCTGTAATCAAATTACCCTCTGTTAAAGTGGTCATTTTGTCTATTTTGCTGAGAGAAATGAGAACACAATGGAAAAATAACTCGTTTGAACTTGATAATTGGCACACACTGTTCTAGAGTTGACGTCTGTGCCAAATAACAGTCTGCAACAGACCACTTGCCCTACTAGGCCAAGAGTTTAACCGCCTGCAAGCTGTAGGGTAGGCTGGGCAGTATATACTGACCGTTTCAACAAGATATGAGAATTGTAAATGAAGAAGAGCAGGAATACAACTATTACTAAACGAAAACATTTGCTTGTTCCAAGATGACATTGAACTTGTTAAATGAGGTAATGTTAATAGCTGATGACCTTGAATTGCTGCAGAAGTCGGATGCTATTAGTCCTGTTTTTGTCCTTCCTTTACATCTCCATCTAATCTGAATGTATCTTTGGTCAGGTAAATGTTACTGGACATTAATGCTTTTTCTTTTTGAATACCATTGGATAATATTGTATTCCCTTTTCTCATTTCGCTTTAAAATTTCTGTACAGTTTCCTACAAGTGACAAAACAGAATTGTTCTATGGATTCTTGTCGATGTAGATTTTTGAACCAGTTGCTGGGAAATATTTGCTAGACTTCTCAAATGTGTCCAGTGGAAGGGTGAAGGTACGCGCATGTGCCTTGGGTGTTTTCGCACTTGCCAACTAAGGCTGAAATTGGAATTTCATCTGACCTCATTTTTGTGCTTCCGCACCAGTGTAGTGTGCCTGGGGATTTCTGGCTTAAACGGCATGCGACACATTGCTCTTGTTGGATTCGGAATCCCATCCAGAGATTGCAGGTATCGACTAGGTTAAAATGGCATAAGGTATTTGGTTATGGATTTCATGTTTGAGTTCAGTTTTGTTTCAAGTTAACTTGGTTTATGATACTGTGGTCACGTGGTGCAAGCTGACTAGGTTTAAATTATAATAAGCTGCTCCCAATAAGGTCTCCTCTACATCGGGGAGAGTAAACGCAGACAGAGTGACTGCTTTGTGGAACACCTTCACTCAGCCCACAAGCATGACTCCAACCTTCCTGTTGCTTGACATTTCAGCTCAACACCTTGCTCTCATGCCCACACATATGTCCGTGGCCTGCTGCAATGCTCCAGTGAAGCCCAAAGTAGACTGATGGAGCAGCATCTCGTTTTCTGATTGTGCACATTTCAGCCCTCTAGTTCAACAATCTTAAGTCCCCCCCGTCCCCCCCCCTTTTTATATCCCATACATCTTTTGTCTCCATCTAAAACCCCTCCGCGCTCGCTCTCTCTCTCTCTCTCTCTCTCTCTCTCTCTCTCTCTCTCTCTCTCTCTCTCTCTCTCTCTCTCTCTCTCTCTCTCTCTCTCTCTCTCTCTCTCTCTCTCTCTCTCCCCCCCACCCCCACATCTGACCATATACCTCTTATTCTTCAGTATGCTGCATCTTTGTTGTACTCTCCCAGCTACAATATAACATTCAACACATTTCCCCCACCTTTTTTGTTAAATGTCAAATGAAGAGTCGGAACAGCAATGTTTTCTCTCCCTTCAGATATTGCCAGACTGTTCAACATTTTCTGTTTAGATTTTAAATTATGATGTGTTTCTTGGTTTGGGGGAAGCTAGAGTGCACATTTTGCAACAATAGCCATTCGCCTGTTTTAATTATAAGACAAAATGTTAAACCGCAGTTTCTGTAATCAGGCCAGATATTTTTTCAAAGAAAACACTGCTGGGATTATGCGGCAGGTCTGGCAGCACCTTTTCGGAGAAAGATGTTGAGGTTTGGGACTTTTGACCTTTTCATCAGAACTGGAAAAAGTTGCAAATGTAACGGTTTTGAGCAAGTGGAAGGGGATTGGGTGGTGGAAAAGAACGAAAGGGAAGGTCTATGATGAGGTGAAAGGCGGGTGAGATTAAATTATACCGTTTCACAATGGAATCTGGTAAAACCAAGAAGAGAAACAAAGTGTGAAGTGATTTAGTTTGGTAGGAAAAACTGAGACAATTCAAATTAGTGTACAGTTCCACATTAGGTGTATGTGCAGCAGGACATGGGGTTATATCATTATATAATAAAACACATGGGTTTCTGGGCTCTATTATTGGGGCCTAAGCAAGGAAGTTTGAGAAGCATGTGTAAAATGCTGAGAGTGAAATGGAGTTTTGTCCTTCATTGCTAGAGGGATAGAATTTAAGACGAGGGAAGTATAACTGTATAAGGTGTTAGTGAGGCCACACCTGGAGTATTGTGTTCAGTTTTGGTCTCCTTACCTGAGAAAGGATGTACTGGCGCTGGAGGGTGTGCAGAGGAGATTCCATAGGTTAATCCAGAATTCAGGGGGTTGGATTACGAGGGGAGGTTGAGTAGACTGGGACTATACTCGTTGGAATTTAGAAGGATGCAGGGGGATCTTCTAGAAACATATAAAATTATGAAGAGAATAGATAGGATAGATGCGGGCAGGTTGTTTCCACTGGCAGATGAAAGCAGAACCAGGGGGCATGGCCTCAAAATAAGAGGACGTAGATTTAGGACTGAGCTCAGGAGGAACTTCTTCACCCAAAGGGTTGCGAATCTATGGAATTCCCTGCCCAGTGAAGCATTTGAGGCTCCTTCATTAAATGTTTTCAAGATAAAGATAGATAGTTTTTTGAGGAATAAAGGGTTATGGTGTTCGGGCGGGAAAGTGGAGCTGAGTCCACAAAAGATCAGCCATGATCTCATTGAACGGTGGAGCAGGCTCGAAGGGCCAGATGGCCCACTCCTGCTCCTAGTTCTTATGTATCCAGTTCTGGGCACCAGAAGGATATGAAGGCTTTTCGAGAGCAGGTGAAAAAGTTTAATGAGAATGATTCCTGGGTGAGGAACTGCAGTTGTATAGCTAAATAGACTGGAGAAGCTGGATCATGAGAGATCTGGACAGAGTAGAATTGGAGAAACTATATCCATTGGCGGAAGGAAAGATTAAGAACCAGCAGACACAAAGGTAGTTTAAGGGAGGATCTGGAATGCACTGCCCGAGTGTGATGGAGGCAGATTGAAGCGTGGCTTTCAAAAGAGAATTGGAGCACTTTCTAAAGAGAAAATTTAAAGGACTGCAGGGGAAAAGGTAAAGTGGGGGCACTGGGTAAATTGTTTTTGCAGAGATCCATAAATGGCTGCTCCTGTGCTGTAACCAGTCTCTAACCAGACTGAAGAGATGAGGGCGCATCCCAGCAGAGAACACATCTGACTGCATACCTGGACTGGCTTGTGTGCTTTATTCTGATGTCAGAGATTGGAATTTGGAGTGTAAATCATGCACTCAAACCAGTTTGTGGTCACTTCCATATCGTGCAAAGCATTTAGTAACTAAATTTGTACAAAACATTAGATGAATTGTCTTCCTCATTTTTTTTTTTTTGTTTGCCTTAAAGCTTTAGCCTGGAGGATCTATTTCTTTGTACATAAGCATGCACTCAACACGCATCCATTAGGCCTGAGCAGAGCCTGTTTGCCTAGGACAGAATATCTGGCAATGAAGGAAAACGTGTCTCTGAATCAAAACCATTTAGAAACCCAATAGCAAAATACTGCAAATGCTGGAAATCTGAAATTTAAAAACCAATCCTGGCAGTATTCGGTGTCTGGCAGGATCTGTGGAGAGTGAGTCAGATTTAATGTTTCACGTCGTTGATCTTCCATCAAAACTGGTAAAAGATCAGCATCAACCTGAAATGTTAACTGCTTCTGTCTCACCATGCATGCTGCCAGATGTGTTTCCAGCATAGTCAGTCTTTGCAATATGGCACTTCACACCTGTTCCTCATCTGTGGGTTAATCAGTGTGTGTAATATATCTCTCCTTCCTTCCCTGCCATCCCTTTCCATTTCTGTTATATGTATGATTGTGCATGCTCTGTGTATACATACAGTGGTTATGTTTTTTTTGTCTTAATTGTGGGTCCTGTAAAGTACCTTGGGACCTTTCCTATTAAAAGACACTATGTACATGCAAGTTGTTAATCCTTTGCTTACTGTGCAAGGATCTAATGACATCTGAACTGATGGGTTTTATATTGAGTTTTATTTTGAGCTGAAGGTGTATGTGTGCAGTACTTTTTGACTAAATTAATTTGCTCTTGGTAAGAAAACTGAAGAAGTACATAGCTAGCTGCAAGTATAGAAATGTTGCAATTGAGAACAGGAATATTTTTTGGCTATACAGCGTTCATAATGCAAGAAGACTAGTGTTGCCCTAGGACCAAGTTCGGGTGAGTTGGGAGGATGACTGTAGAGGAAAGCGATTTCACCTGAGTCTGATGCAAGGACCACAGTCTTCCAGAGGAAGAAATCCGTAGAACCGTTTACAAAACTGTTGGGATGCTATAATGGAAATATATAATTTTTTAAAAAAACGTATTGAATTTGAGCTTTTAAGTATTTATTGGACTGAGATCAAATGGGCTGGAAAACCTACTTCCAAATTGACTGCATAATTTGTGTTTATTTTTGAGATTGGGCATTTTATTTTTATGAAGCATTGCTTAATTCCAGTTTATTTAATCCGGAAAATATGTTTAAGGTTTGAATATTTCCTAAGCAATTGCAGCAGATCAAAGTAAGGATCCAATTTGAAGTTGCAAGTCATTTTTTTGCATACTTTTATTTTTTACATTGAATATAAAGCAATATATTACAACTTCACCACTGTATATTGTGCAGCAACTATGATTTCAGGAATACTTTTGAATGTAAGATTAGCTTTGATGAAGAGTCATCCAGACTCAACGTTAGCTCCCTTTTCTCTCCACAGATGCTGTCAGACATGCTGAGATTGTCCAGCATTTTCTGTTTTTTGTTTCAGAATCCAGCATCAGTAATTTGCTTTTTTAAAAGGTGTTATCGCTATCATCTCCATAAGACCATAAGACATTGGAGCAGAATTAGGCCACTTGGCCCATCGAGTCTGCTCCGCCATTCAATCATGGCTGATATTTTTCTCATCCCCATTCTCCTGCCTTCTCCCCATAACCCCTGATCCCCTTATTAATCAAGAATCTATCTATCTCTGCCTTAAAGACACTCAGTGAATTGGCCTCCACAGCCTTCTGCGGCAAAGAGTTCCACAGATTCATCACCCTCTGGCTGAAATAATTCCTCCTCATCTCTGTTTTAAAGGATCGTCCCTTTAATCTGAGATGGTGTCCTCTGGTTCTAGTTTTTCCGACAAGTGGAAACATCCTCTCCACGTCCACTCTATCCAGATCTTGTACGTTTCAATAAGATCCCCTCTCATCCTTCTAAACTCCAACGAGTACAATCTAGAATCTCAATTCTAGATTGCCTTTCATGAAGTTCAAGAAGGGGCATATGGGTAATAAATTATGGTGTAGTCATTTTTTTGTAAGAAGTCTTACAACATCAGGTTAAAGTCCAACAGGTTTATTTGGAATCACAAGCTTTCGGAGCGTAGCTCCTTCAACAGGTGATCACCGAAAGCTCATGATTCCAAATAAACCTGTTGGACTTCAACCTGGTGTTGTAAGACTTCTTACTGTGCCCACCACTGTCCAACACCGGCATTTCCACATCATGTATTTTTGTGTGAGGTTATGTGCAACCTATTGCCTCTCCTTCAGGATGGCTTGTTTTCCTACCATTTGCCTCTGATTAACCGGGATGTGCGAAGTGACCCAAGTAGTGCCTTTCATTTTAATTGTTTAAACAGATACATGTTCTCTCCCCTGTCCAGTGTTTCACCAGATGACCTTGACTGAGATGGGGAACATTGTGAGCAATCCATGGCATGCATACAGGATGTCTTTCAAAAGTTTGTGTTTGAATAAATTTGTTTTAAACTGGAATTGTATCAAATTTATAGTGTCCTTGAAAATTTATTAGGCGCTTGAAATATTCTGGCATATGAATAGATTAGCAAGATCATTTGCATTGAAGTTTGACGTTTATTGGGTCTATCAAAGTAGGAAGAAGGCCCCCATAATTTCACACCCTGTATAGTGACGAAGCGAGCACACTGATTTGAATTATGGAATTGGCTAAGGATTTGCTCCTCATCAGTGAGTGATTGTAATGTGACGGGTTACTTCCATGTCAAATTGTGGGAACAAGAGTAGTGTAATATTGTATTGCACGGCTCTGATGCTTGTACTGGATTTTAAATAGCTGTAAACATGCCTGCAGTCCCAGTAATGAAGCAACCTACCCATCAAGGACGTTGGGTGTTTTGCTACATTTAAAGGTGCTGTATAAATGCAAATTGTTCTTTATAATGTGTACATTGATTGTGTAGAGCGTGGTGATGATTTAGTAGACCGCTGATAGTTTAACAGTTATACATATGTTTTCTTTTACAGACCGGTGGGAATGCCACAAATGGAAAAAGTATACTTGCACAACCCCAGCACAGAAGATACAATCATTTTAGTATCAATATCAGCAACAACGTCACATTTTCATGCATCATTTTTTCAAAATAGGGTAAGAACTTTGTATTTTGGTTGCATTTGTTGAAAGAGCTGCAGGGGGTAGCTCTTAGTCATGTGTGCACACAGTGAACATCTGAGATATATATGAAAATGAAATGAAAATCGCTTCTTGTCACAACTTCAAATGAAGTTACTGTGAAAAGCCCCTAGTCACCACATTCCGGTGCCTGCTCTGGGAGGCTGGTACGGGAATTGAACCGTGCTGCTGGCCTGCCTTGGTCTGCTTTAAAAGCCAGCGATTTAGCCCTGTGCTAAACCAGCCCCTACATATGTCCTACAAGCTGAAGTTAATCTGTAGCCAGAACGTGCCACAAGGAAAAATGTGTAACTTTGTGGAAACTGTCTGCATCACTTGGCGGGATGGATTACATTTTAATTTTTTTTTAGCAAAGCAATAAATTTGCTAATTGTTTTTAGGGTCGACGGTTAGTGCCTTGTATGGCTTTCAGCATTCCATTTTGGAGGGATCATGTAGTTACCAAATGATACCGGGAAAGGGATGAAATGTAGAGAGAAGAAATGGGACTATTTCTGTTGGAACCAGGAAGACTTGAAAAGGAAATTTTATTGATGGTTCTCAAACGTGCAACAAGGTGACTGGAGCATAAAATGTTTTGTCATGAATGGCGATGGCCCGAGACCATTGCGTTTGTGCAGAGTCCTGGGGAGGGTGATTAGCTTTTTGTTACTCTGGCGAAGATCAGATGCAAATTTGATGGGCAAAATGGTCCCAATTATTGTAATTGCTTTGAAGTACTGTTAAAACTAGAAAATGCATTAAAGTTTTATTACTGAAGGGATTTGGTTTACAGAAAGATAATGATTGCTCTTTTTCACTTGCATATTTTCATAACTAGAATTATTCATTTTGTTGGTTAGTCCAAAGGTTCAAGTTTTTCTCCCCATAATTAATTCAGCTGTGGTATTATATTGCACGGCACGAGAGGACAAATTTTGAGTGTACCAATTTTAATTTACTGTGCAAGTAATGGAGACATCTGTCAGCGTCACTATTAATTATAAAAGTTACGGTTCATCCAGACGTCAACAGACTCTCATTTGTTTAATTGTATTACTTATGTCATCTTTGAGATCTGAATATTGTGAGTGGATAGTTAGCAAATATTGCAGCACAAGTGAAGCACGGGGACCGTGTTTATTTGGGAAGTGTTTTGTGTCCTTGTTCAATCTACGGCAATGGCAGCCAAGTTGCACTGAAGAGACATACTCCAAGCATTTCCAATCTTGAAACATGGACATTTATCGATTTGTGTACAACACGGCATGCTTCTATATAATATGTTAGTTGATTGAATAATGTCTACATGTTCTGGAAGTTGCACGTTAATGGGTTGTGTCCCTTTTTAGTATTTTTCATTGCAATTGTTTCCTATACCATGAGCTTTTGTAATGAATAATCTTGATACTTGGGTTAATGGAAATTTTGAAGGCTTGATGTTACCTAGGTGGTACATAATGTTTAGATGATTCAATTTTCAAATTGATCAAATAATATTTCCATGTATGCTTAAGGGCAAACAGGTGGCTCATTGCTGCCTCATGGCGCCGAGGACCCGGGTTCGATCCCAGCCCCAGGTCACTGTTCGTGTGGAGTTTGCACATTCTCCCAATGTCTGCGTGGGTCTCGCTTTCACTTCCCAAAAAGATGTGCAGGGTACATGGATTTGACATGCTAAATTGCCCCATAATTTGGAAAGAAAGAATTGGGTACTCGAAATTTTACGAAAAAAGTTTTCTATCTCTATTGGCGTGATAGTAGAGGAAGTATAATTTGGCTGGCAAGATTGAGATGGCATTATTCATGTCCCTTACCAATGCTGACAAGGTACATTTAATAATTGTGCAAAATAATATCTCTTTCTTGCCTCCACCCAACCCCCCTCTTTTCCCCCCCCCCCTTTAGTGTAACGCCATTCTTTAAGCACAATGCTTAATGTTCATATGAAATTCTAATTGTTTTGGCTGCAACAATAATGTCATCTGGTTGACGTCATACCCATCACAAAGGAGATGGTTGTGGCTGTTGGAGGTCAATCCTCTCTTTCCAGGACATCACCACAAAAGATCCTAAGGCTAGTGTACGAGGTCCAACCTTCTTCAGCTGCTTCATCAATAAACTTCTTTCCTTCATAAGGTCAAAAGATTAAATGGTCAGCAATGATCATATTCTGCATCATTTGTAGCGACTTTTCTATGTCCCAATGCAGCAAGACCTGGACAATATCCAGTATTGGGCTAATAAAATGGCAAGAAGTGTTCACACTACACATGCCAGGCAATGACTATCTCCAACAAGCACACATCTAACCATTGCCCATTGACATTGTGGGGAATGCTAGGGGTTGCCATTGACCAGGAACTGAAGTGGACCAACCACATAAATACTGGGGCTACAAGAGCAGGTCAAAGGCTAGGAATCTTGTGGTGAGTAACTCCTCCTAGCTTCCTATAGCCTGTTCACAATCTACAAGGCACGAGTCAGGTGTATGATACAGTACTCTCCACTTGCCCGGATGAGTGCAGCTCCAACCCCTCAAGGTAGGAGGGGTTATTGGGTTAAGGGGATAGGGTTGAAGTGAGGGCTTAAGTGGGTCGGTGCAGACTCGATGGGCCGAATGGCCTCCTTCTGCACTGTATGTTCTATGTTCCTATGTTCCAATAACATAAACTCAACACCCATCCAGGAAAAATTAGCCTGCTTGATTGGCCCTCCATCCATAAGTATCCACTAGCAATGCATAGTGGCAACACTGTGTACCACCTACCAGATGCACAGCAGGAACTCACCAAGATTCTTGAGACCGCACCTTCCAAATCCACGACCAGTGCCATTCAGAAGGACGAAGGCAGCAGACATGCGGGAATATCATCACCAGGAAGTTGCCCTCCCAGCCACTTGCCATCCTGATTGGAAATATATTGCCGTTCCTTCACTATTGCTAGGTCAAAATCCTGGAACTGCATCCCTAACAGTACTTTGGGTACACCTACATCTCTGGGACTGCTGCAGTTTAAGGCAGCAGCTTACCAACACCACCACTAGGACAATTGGACGGGCAATAAATGCTAGTCTAGACAGTGACGCACGCATCCCATAAATGAATTTAAAAAAAACATTGGTGACAGCTATACATTATGTATAAACTAATTAATATTTTTGATTTTTACCTAGATTATTCCACCAGGAGGAAACACATCATTTGATGTCGTTTTTCTTGCGAGAGTGGTGGGAAATGTAGAAAATACTTTATTTATTAATTCATCACTTCATGGGGTATTTACATACCAGGTAAGAAAGAATCCTTTTGTTTATTGTAACATAGGAGATAATCTAGTTCGATTCAAACTGCAGTGCAGAATACAAAGAGTGTTGTTTCTTTCGCTCGCATTCTCTGAGAGCAAAGGCATTTTGTGAGCAAATGTTAGCATAACCGGGATTTCAAGCTCCAATGTTTACAACCGCAAAGCAACCATGAGGTATTTTGATTTTGTTTTTAAACAAAGGGCCTGCCTTTTGGCAAAATGGATTTGATGAGAATCAATTAAAGCTTGCATATCTTGATTTTATTAATCTATAGTGCTTAATATTTATTGATTTGACTGTTATTGTAAAAGATCAAAGCTTCACTTTTGTATCATTTTATTACAGGTGTTTGGTGTTGGAATACCTAATCCCTATCGCTTGCGCCCTTTTATAGGGGCAAGAGTTCCTGTAAATAGCAGTTTTTCACCTTTAATAAATATACACAACCCTCACAGTGAACCTTTACAGGTAGGTCTGTTTGTCCTTTTCACTGAAATTGTGCTACACCAGATTTGGGAATATATAAAATCAGTCGTGAAGTCCAGGTTTTTTTGTCTTGAGTCTCTGGTCTTGGCCTGGCTTTCTCGGGAGGTGACAACATCAACTGTTCAGTAGTTCCTGATGCGAGAAGTGGAATGGTCTGGAGCACAGTTTCCACAGCAAGAGCATTGCCTTCGTGAATTTACTTCCCAGTGCAATAACATCTCTTTGTTATCAAGGGCATCCGTGTAAACAATACCAATTCCATCATTTTCAAGTGATTTATAGGGGAACTATTGTGCAAAGGAGGTATTTTGATGTCTAGCTTAATGCAACAATTTGCATCTGATATGATTTATTCCTTGTAAGTAACTAAAGTAGCCTAATTTTTCTCGAGTTATATCGAAACATTAAAGACTAGCATTTATATAGGGACTTTTTATTTGACTGGGATGTCCCATAGCACTTAACATTGGTAATGTAGGCAACCAATTTGGGAACAGCAAGGTGATAATGATCACAATGTTATTTTAATGATTTAGATAGGAGGTTAAATATTGCCAAGGATAACCCTTGCTGCTCTTTGAAATGGTGATGTGAGAAAATATTTTTTCTCACAATGAGTGGTTGGAGTATGGAATGCACTCGAGGCATTCAAGAGGGCATTAGATTGTTTGTTTCTTTCAAGTAATGTACAGCATACAGGAAATGGCAGGGGACTGGCACTATGCCATAATGACATTTGGAGAGCCGGTGCAGAGGCTGACTGGCCTTGTGCTGCGCTGTTGTGTGCCATAGCACCTTTTGCATTGACCTGAGAGCGCTAAGGAAGGCACTAGACTGAACCTGTGCTCGGGTGTCGAGAGTGGCAGTTGAACCCACAACCTCCGACTGAAGTGAGAGTGCTACTGTTAGAAAAACAACGGTAGTTTTAAAGGATTTATATTTATGTTGGTAGACATGAGATATAAAGTATAGTTTTGAGCGTGTTTTCGCTGGAGTTCAGAAGCATGAGGGGGATCTCATGGAGACTTATAAATTTCTAACAGGATTAGACAGTAGATGCAGGGAAGATGTTACCAATGATGGGGTGTGTCCAGAACTAGGGATTACAGTCTGAGGATTCAGGGTAAACCATTTCGGACAGAGATGAGGAGACATTTCTTCTTACAAAGAGTGGTGAGCCTGTGGAATTCATTACCACAGGAAGTAGTTGATGCTAAAACTTTGAATATATTCAAGATATGGCTGGATATGGCACTTGGGGCGAATGGGATCAAAGGCTATGGGGAGAAAGCAGGATTAGGCTATTGAGTTGGATGATCAGCCATGATCATGATGAATGGCAGTGCAGGCTTGATGGGCCAAATGGCCTCCTCCTGCTCCTATCTTCTATGTATCTATGTTTAACTGGAAGGGTGAAACCTATGGTTTGATTAATGCTGAACAAAGAGTGTTTGTATGTCTGTGATTCTATTATGTGCAGAGAGGGCTATGGCATGAAAAGTAAATAAACCAGTGGAGGTTTCTTAGCAACTAGGGCCTTGTAGAGTAGAGATGCTTTTAAGTTTTAGTTTAGCTAATTTGATTGCAGTTGGAGAGGCATAGTGAGAGAGAAGGCAGCTCTCTCAGCTCTGCTAGAAGCAGTTAATTTTAGAAGGCGAAAGAGGGAACATCTCTCTCAGCCTTGCTCGAAGAAAATCCATACTATGGAGTAGTAAGAAAAAACAGATGTGGAAAGTACAGCTAGTTAAGGAAACTAGAGAAAGAAGAATTAACGGAGCAAAGGGAACGGAGAACAAGAACAGATTACTGTTCAGAAAAGTCTGAGTTGAAAGGGCATTGGATCGTGAGAGGCCAGACAGATATCTGCAGTAGTGCTAAAGTTTGGGAGAAATTACTACAGTTTGGGAGACATTATATGAAATAATTGTGGAAATAGATGGCTGGTTCTTGGGGAGTTTGTGTAAAATACAAGGAAACCTGAAGGGAGAGGTGTTAAACCCGAAAGCGAAATCTTGATGAAAGCATAATTTAAAAGACGATTTGAAAGTGTGATTTTGAGAGTGGAATTTGAAATCACTCGTGTGTAAGCTGGAGTTCTGTGAGACAAGGTGGCTCACAGTATAACATCATCTGGTGGGGTTTTGAGGAGGAATCCAGACTTTTACTTGGGTTTAGAGAGGAGTTGTCTTACTACAGTTGTGTGCTTAAAAGGAAAGTTTCAGCGGGAGCAGTGCGGAAGTGGCTGCTGGGAGGTAAGTCTGTCCTTTAAAAGCACTTGTCTTTGCAGGGGCAGGCCAGTCGATTTCGGCGGGAGAACAGCTGGTGAGTCAGTTTCAGCGGGAGCAGTGCGGAAGTGGCTGCTGGGAGGTAAGTCTGTCCTTTAAAAGCACTTGTCTTTGCAGGGGCAGGCCAGTCGATTTCGGCGGGAGAACAGCTGGTGAGTCAGTTTCAGCGGGAGCAGTGCGGAAGTGGCTGCTGGGAGGTAAGTCTGTCCTTTAAAAGCACTTGTCTTTGCAGGGGCAGGCCAGTCGATTTCGGCGGGAGAACAGCTGGTGAGTCAGTTTCAGCGGGAGCAGTGCGGAAGTGGCTGCTGGGAGGTAAGTCTGTCCTTTAAAAGCACTTGTCTTTGCAGGGGCAGGCCAGTCTATTTCGGCGGGAGTGGAGCTGGCTGGTTAGTCAATTTCAGCAGGAGCTGTTTTAGGCGGGAACAGGAAGTCGACCCGCGGACGTCTGGGAAGACCCTCACCATATTCTGGTGGAGAGGAAACCCGAGACACTACACGTGTAGTGTCTCCCACCCGCCCTCCTCCTCTAACCTAATAATAAAACCCATTGGTCTGAGGTAAGTACCATATTTTATTATATTATTATTATTTTTTATAAAAAATTTAATTTAGTTGTTAGCCAGATCTTGGTAGAAAGTTAGAGGAATGGCAGGGAAGGGAGTGCAATGTTCCTCCTGCAGGATGTTTGAGGTGAGGGATGCAGTTAGTGTCCCTGCTGATTTTACCTGCAGGAAGTGCTGCCATCTCCAGCTCCTCCAAGACCGAGTTAGGGAACTGGAGCTGGAGTTGGAAGAACTTTGGATCATTCGGGAGGCAGAAGATTACGTACACTTTAAAAACAAATGAATTCAATGGCAGTGAAAAGCTGGAGAATGCACGGAAAGTGCTACATAAAATGAAAATTATTTGTCACTACCAACAAACAAAGAACAAAGAAAAGTACAGCACAGGACTGCGCCGACCATGCTGCCCGTCTAAACTAAACTCTTCTACACTTCCGGGGTCCGTATCCCCTTATTCACATCCTATTCATGTATTTGTTGGGGTCCGTATCCCTCTGTTCCCATCCTATTGATGTATTTGTCAAGATGCCCCTTAAACATCACTATTGTCCCTGCTTCCACCACCTCCACCGGCAGTGAGGTCCAGGCACCCACTATCCTCTGTGTAAAACACTTGCCTCGTACATCTACTCTAAACCTTGCCCCTCGGACCTTAAAACTATGCCCCCTAGTAATTGACCCCTCTAATATGATCAGGGATAGTCAGCATGGCTTTGTGAAGGGTAGGTCATGCCTCACAAACCTTATTGAGTTCTTTGAGAAGGTGACTGAACAGGTAGATGAGGGTAGAGCAGTTGATGTGGTGTATATGGATTTCAGCAAAGCGTTTGATAAGGTTCCCCACGGTAGGCTATTGCAGAAAATACGGAGGCTGGGGATTGAGGGTGATTTAGAGATGTGGATCAGAAATTGGCTAGCTGAAAGAAGACAGAGGGTGGTGGTTGATGGGAAATGTTCAGAATGGAGTACAGTCACAAGTGGAGTACCACAAGGATCTGTTCTGGGGCCGTTGCTGTTTGTCATTTTTATCAATGACCTAGAGGAAGGCGCAGAAGGGTGGGTGAGTAAATTTGCAGACGATACTAAAGTCGGTGGTGTTGTCGATAGTGTGGAAGGATGTAGCAGGTTACAGAGGGATATAGATAAGCTGCAGAGATGGGCTGAGAGGTGGCAAATGGAGTTTAATGTAGAGAAGTGTGAGGTGATTCACTTTGGAAGGAATAACAGGAATGCGGAATATTTGGCTAATGGTAAAGTTCTTGAAAGTGTGGATGAGCAGAGGTGTCCATGTACATAGATCCCTGAAAGTTGCCACCCAGGTTGATAGGGTTGTGAAGAAGGCCTATGGAGTGTTGGCCTTTATTGGTAGAGGGATTGAGTTCCGGAGTCGGGAGGTCATGTTGCAGCTGTACAGAACTCTGGTACGGCCACATTTGGGTACAGTTCTGGTCACCGCATTATAGGAAGGACGTGGAGGCTTTGGAGCGGGTGCAGAGGAGATTTACCAGGATGTTGCCTGATATGGAGGGAAAATCTTATGAGGAAAGGCTGATGGACTTGAGGTTGTTTTCGTTGGAGAGAAGAAGGTTAAGAGGAGACTTAATAGAGGCATACAAAATGATCGGGGTTGGATAGGGTGGACAGTGAGAGCCTTCTCCCGCGGATGGAAATGGCTGGCACGAGGGGACATAACTTTAAACTGAGGGGTGATAGATATAGGACAGAGGTCAGAGGTAGGTTCTTTACGCAAAGAGTAGTGAGGCCGTGGAATGCCCTACTGCTACAGTAGTGAACTTGCCAACATTGAGGGCATTTAAAAGTTTATTGGATAAACATATGGATGATAATGGCATAGTGTAGGTTAGATGGCTTTTGTTTCGGTGCAACATCGTGGGCCGAAGGGCCTGTACTGCGCTGTATTGTTCTATGTTCTATGTGTGTTAATGAGACCATTGTAGATTAGGAAGTACTTTGTAATCCATGTTAATCTTAAAATCTGTGTTATTGTTGAACTAAAGGGGAGTAAAGGAGTATGGTATCATCCAATTTTTACATGTTTAATATTTTGTTTTCTTTAAAATTAATCCACGCATGAGGGCTTTTGTGAGGCGACAGGTGAGGGAATTCCCGTTGCTCCCGGCACAAGAAGTTCAAGATAGGGTGATCTCGGGTGTATGGATCGGGGAGGGCAAGGTGTCGGAAATACACCAGGAGTTGAAAGAAGAGGGGGAAGCGCTGGTAGAAGAGTTGAAGGGTAAATGGGAGGAGGAGCTGGGGGAGGAGATCGAGGAAGGTCTGTGGGCTGATGCCCTAGGTAGGGTTAATTCCTCCTCGTGTGCCAGGCTCAGCCTGATACAATTTAAGGTGGTCCACAGAGCGCACTTGACGGGGGCGAGGTTGAGTAGGTTCTTTGGGGTAGAGGACAGATGTGGAAGGTGCTCAGGGAGCCCGGCGAACCATGTCCATATGTTTTGGTCATGCCCGGCACTGGAGGGGTTCTGGAGAGGAGTGGCGGGAGCAATATCTCAGGTGGTGAAAGTCCGGGTCAAGCCAAGCTGGGGGCTAGCAATATTTGGAGTAGTGGACGAACCGGGAGTGCAGGAGGCGAAAGAGGCCGGCATTCTGGCCTTTGCGTCCCTAGTAGCCCGGCGAAGGATCTTGCTAATGTGGAAGGAGGTGAAGCCCCCCCCAGCCTGGAGGCCTGGATAAACGATATGGTTGGGTTCATAAAGTTGGAGAGGATTAAGTTCGCCTTGAGAGGGTCTGCGCAGGGGTTTTACAGGCGGTGGCAACCGTTCCTAGACTATCTCGCGGAGCGTTAGAGGAAGGTCGGTCAGCAGCAGCAGCAACCTTGGGGGGGGGGGGGGAAGAGACATGTCCTGGGTGTGGGGGAGGGGGGACTGCCTGGGAGGGTGGATGAGCAAGAGATAACATGAAGGGTTGGGGAAACTGGCACGTACGGGTGAGGGACAGTGTACAAAGCTGTGTAAATATATCATATTGCCATGTATATATCTTGCTCTGCGCGATTTCTCGTTTTTTTTTATTACCGGGGGGTGGGGGGAAGTTATTGTTTGTAAGGGAGAAAAATTGTGTTAAAAAACTTTAATAAATATATTTATAAAAAAAAAAAAAATAATAATCCACACACCCGGGCGAATGTGCAAACTCCACATGGACAGTGACCCAGAGCCGGTATTGAACCTGGCACCTCGGCGCTGTGAGGCAGCAGTGCTAACCACTGCACCACCATGCTGCCCGAGAAAAAGTAAAAGTTGGGGTCTTTTGAGCCAGGGTTCCATTCGGGGGTCATCCTGTAGTTATGACATCAACTGCATTTGTAACAACTGACAATTGACAAATCAAAAAGTAGCATCTACACTAATTGAGCATGATCTAGTAATTTTAAAAATGGTTTAGTCTTGCTATTTGAAGTTAGAGTATGGGTTTCTGTTTACCGGAGCCGCTAAGTGGGTGAGAAAATGGCGGCAGTAGCGGAATAAGCGGATTAAGTAAAGCGTGAGGAATGCAGCCAGCGGAGTGGGCAAGGAGGCTCCAAAAACACTCTGTGCACGCCGCAGATGCTGAATCATAAACTACCCGCCCCACGAATGCAGCGAACAGACTTGCTGGATCGCTCCCTCTGCTCGGCCTAGGGTAGCTGCTGTACAGCGGGGGGGGTGCACAGATACCCTGCTCCAGACAGCAGGAGGAAAGATTCATGTGAATTTCTATATTGGACAGACACTGGTGGATTTTGGAAACTCCTTCTACAGAGGATTAGAAGAGGAAGATTTGGACACAGAAAGCTCAAACCAAGAGAAATTAATGATCATTACTTTAACGATCTGGAAGAAGGAGCTAAGGGCATTGTTGCTAAGTTTGCAGATGATCCAAAGAAATGCAGAGTGACAGGTAACATTGAGGAAGAAGGGAGGGTGCAGAAGGATTTGGACAGGCTAGGAGAGTGGGCAAAGAAGTGGCAGATGGAATACAATGTGGAAAGGTGTGAGATTATGCACTTTGGTAGGAAGAATGGAGGCAGAGACTATTTTCTAAATGGGAAAAGGCTCCGCAAATCAGAAGCACAAAGGGACTTGGGAGCCCTAGTTCAAGATTCTCTTAAGCTTAATGTGCAGGTTCAGTCGGCAGTTAGGAAGACAAATGCAATGTTGGCATTCATTTTGAGAGGGCTAGAATACAAGTGCAGGGGTGTACTTCTAAGGCTATATAAGGCTCTGGTCAGACTCCAGTTGGAGTATTGTGAGCAGTTCTGGGCCACGTATCTAAGGAAGGGATGCGCAGGGCTCGGAAAGGATCCAGAGGAGGTTCAGAAGAATGATCTGGAATGAAGAGCTTGTCCTATGAGGAACGGTTGAGGACTCTGGGTCTGTACTCGTTGGAGTTTACAAGGATGAAGCGGGATCTTATTGAAACTTACAGGATACGAGAGGCCTAGATAGAGTGGACGTGGAGAGGATGTTTCCACTACTAGGGAGAACGAGCACAGCCTCAGACTGAAAGGACGAAACTTTAAAACTGAGATGAGGAATTTCTTCAGGTAGAGGGTGTTGAATCTGTGGAACACTTTGCCGCAGAAGGCTGTGGAGGCCAAATCACTTGAATGTGTTGAAGGCAGAGATAGATTCTTGATTAATAAAGGGATCAGGGGTTATGGGGAGAAGGCAGGAGAATGGGGATGAGAAACATATCAGCCGAGATTGAATGGCGAAGCAGACTCGATGGACCCAATGGCCTAATTCTGCTTCTGTGTCTCATGATCTATGCTTGATGGTGTAGTCTGGAAATTATGTTGCCTATGAAAGATATATGATTTTGTTTACACATCATTATGTGAGTTTAAATGCATAGCCGAGGTAATAAAATGCAGTGGTTTCAAAGCTTTCATTTGACACCAGTTATTTCCGGGCTAAGTTAATCATTCAAATCAACTTTTTAAAAAAAAATCATCCTCTCTCTTTCTCTCTTTCCCCCCCGCCCCCCCAAAAACCCCAAAAGGTTTGAGCATCACTCTTGTAAGTACGACTAAAGGCTTTCTTTTTGTATTCAGCAGGAAGTGATCAGAAATGCCTGAGTTCACTCAATCACTCTGGTAATTTGAGAATTTGTGTTTTTCGTCCTGGTTGTGCTCCCCAAGTTAGGAAAGAAGCACGGCAGTAACGGGCGACATGCAGAACTGAGAAGTTGTGAAGCCTGAGCTTCCGAGCTGAGAATGAGAGCAGTCTAGGCACATAGGCAGCCACTGGGGGAGCTCAGATTTCATGGGGATGTGGCAGCAAAGGCAAAATGAATGAGTCAAATGTGCTAGACTGCCAGAAATTCAGAAATGCTTTACAAATGGCATTGTGACAGTGCCAGGAATCTTTGCGCTGAATGCGATAGAAAACCCTGGAAGGGGGGGGCAATGTGGTTTCTCCGCGGTGGGGAGAAATGGTTGAACAGCTCATAGGATTGCTTACTCTGAAAGAACAAGGCAGAAGTTTTATGACTCATTTGCTTAAATATAGAAAGGAAAGAAGTAAATGATGAGTAGTTCCAAAGCTCCTTCTTATCCAGGGGGAAGGTTGGGAATGTTGCAGTGACTTGAGGTCTGAATAGTGGCAATGTGGAAATGATGATCTGGAGCTAATGGTGCTCCATCTTGTGGCAGGAGTGTGCATCTGCAGATATGACTGACTGGTAGAATAGAAACATAGAACTGTGCAGTCCCGAATAGACACCTCCGCGGTTGTTACCATGGAATGATTGGTCACATAAAGGGCTGTTCCTGTTCAAAGTCACAGAAAAGGGCTCTTTTTACCCAGGTCGGGTGGAATTTTGATGAAAAGGCGTAGGTGAATGTTAGAGAAGTAGTTTACCCCTGGAACGGTATGTCTTCTGATCACCGCCCCCGACAGAAAACAGTGAGAGGTTTGGCTGGAAAGTTGAAACAGTCTTGTGCTTCACCGACAGTCTCTTCCAGCATGCAGGCAGGGGAGGGGCAAGCTGTAAGGAGGAACTGATGACTTTTATCAAGGAGGAATTCCATAAACAGAGGAAAGAAATGCATGAGGATCATGCAAAGGCATTGTAGAAGCCGTGGCATCCCTGAAGAGTACTTTGGAGCGGATGGAGAGGTGTTTGGAGGTGCAGGGGTCAAAGATGCGGGAGATTGAAGGAGTGATCTCGGACCATACCAATCGTGTGGTGACTCTGGAGGTGGAGGTGAGGCCCCGAGGAGACCTTTTGTAAAACGCTGAGGGCAAAGGTTGAAGAGCAGGAGAATACCTCGAGAAAACAGAACCTGCGAATAGTGAGCCTGCCTGAAGGTGTGAGTGCCACGAGGTACGTCTCGAGGATGCTGGCAGGACGGGTGGCAGAAGGGGTGCTGGCTAAGGCACCTGAAGTGGACCGAATGCATAGCTCTCTGAGGCAAAAGCCTAGAGCTGGGGAGCCGCCGCGGGCAGTGATTGTGAGACTCCATAAATTTGTGGAGAAAGAGAAAATTCTACAGTGGGCCAGGGAGAGGCGTAGCTGCAACTGGGAGGGAAATAACGTCCGGATTTATCAGGACATCGGAGCCGAGTTGGCAAAACGGCGGGCAGGTTTCCACAAGGGCAAGGCGGTGCTGTACCGGCGGCAGAGCAGGTTCGGGGTGCTCTACCCGGCAAAATTATGGGTGACGTTCGGAGGCCGGGAGTATTATTTCGAGACCCCTGAAGCGGCCGAAGACTTCATGAAGGAGCATAAACTGGGGGAGAACTGATTGGACAATGCTTGGGAACCGGGGTGCGCGCACTATGTAATGGTTGGGAGCATGTTTGAAGTGGGTGTAGGGATTGGGGGCTTTTTGCCTTCTTTTGTGGGGGGGGTTCTGTTCAATGTTGAGATTGTAAGGAGTTATAGGGGTGAAAAGCTTATGTGGGGATGGATGTTCCCATCCCCCCTCCTGTTTTATGGGGCTGTTTGTGTTTAACATCTGTTTGTTTGCTTTTGGAGAAGACTACCTGGAGTTCAGGAGAAGTCCTTGTTTGGGTGGGGGAGGGTAATGCTAGCAGGAGGCCTTATTTGAGCTGGGGGGTGGTTGGGTGGTTGGGGCTGGTTTAAAGGCCGCGGGTGTTCGCGCACCTCGGGAGCTTGAAAGCAGGGGTTGTCTTTTTGCAGGAGACATACCTCCGTGTGAAGGACCAAGTTAGTTTTTTTGAAAAACTTGAGGATAGACAAGTCCCCCGGGCCTGACGGGATATATCCAAGGATTCTATGGGAAGCAAGAGATGAAATTGCAGAGCCGTTGGCAATGATCTTTTCGTCCTCACTGTCAACAGGGGTGGTACCAGGGGATTGGAGAGTGGCGAATGTCGTGCCCCTGTTCAAAAAAGGGACTAGGGATAACCCTGGGAATTACAGGCCAGTTAGTCTTACTTCGGTGGTAGGCAAAGTCATGGAAAGGGTATTGAAGGATAGGATTTCTGAGCATCTGGAAAGACACTGCTTGATTAGGGATAGTCAGCACGGATTTGTGAGGGGTAGGTCTTGCCTTACAGGTCTTATTGAATTCTTTGAGGAGGTGACCAAGCATGTGGATGAAGGTAAAGCAGTGGATGTAGTGTACATGGATTTTAGTAAGGTATTTGATAAGGTTCCCCATGGTAGGCTTCTGCAGAAAGTAAGGAGGCATGGGATAGTGGGAAATTTGGCCAGTTGGATAACGAACTGGCTAACCGATAGAAGTCAGAGAGTGGTGGTGGATGGCAAATATTCAGCCTGGACCCCAGTTACCAGTGGCGTACCGCAGGGATCAGTTCTGGGTCCTCTGCTGTTGTGATTTTCATTGATGACTTGGATGAGGGAGTTGAAGGGTGGGTCAGTAAATTTGCAGACGATACGAAGATTGGTGGAGTTGTGGATAGTCAGGAGGGCTGTTGTCGGATGCAAAGAGACATAGATAGGATGCAGAGCTGGGCTGAGAAGTGGCAGATGGAGTTTAACCCTGAAAAGTGTGAGGTCCGTTTTGGAAGGACAAATATGAATGCGGAATACAGGGTTAACGGTTGAGTTCTTGGCAATGTGGAGGAGCAGAGAGATCTTGGGGTCTATGTTCATACATCTTTGAAAGTTGCCACTCAAGTGGATAGAGCTGTGAAGAAGGCCTATGGTGTGCTAGCGTTCATTAACAGAGGGATTGAATTTAAGAGTCGTGAGGTGATGATGCAGCTGTACAAAACTTTGGTAAGGCCACATTTGGAATGCTGTGTACATTTCTGGCCGCCTCATTTTAGGAAGGATGTGGAAGCTTTGGAAAAGGTGCAAAGGAGATTTACCAGGATGTTGCCTGGAATGGAGAGTAGGTCTTACGAGGAAAGGTTGAAGGTGCTAGGCCTTCTCTCATTAGAACGGAGAAGGATGAGGGGCGACTTGATAGAGGTTTATAAGATGATCGGGGGAATAGACAGACAGTCAGAGACTTTTTCCCCGGGTGGAACAAACCATTACAAGGGGACATAAATTTAAGGTGAATGGTGGAAGATATAGGGGGGATGTCAGAGGTAGGTTCTTTACCCAGAGAGTAGTGGGGGCATGGAATGCACTGCCTGTGGAAGTAGTTGAGTCGGAAACATTAGGGACCTTCAAGCAGCTATTGGATAGGTACATGGATTACGGTAAAATGATATAGTGTAGATTTATTTGTTCTTCAGGGCAGCATGGTAGCATTGTGGATAGCACAATTGCTTCACAGCTCCAGGGTCCCAGGTTCGATTCCGGCTTGGGTCACTGTCTGTGCGGAGTCTGCACATCCTCCCCGTGTGTGCGTGGGTTTCCTCCGGGTGCTCCGGTTTCCTCCCACAGTCCAAAGATGTGCAGGTTAGGTGGACTGGCCATGATAAATTGCCCTTAGTGTCCAAAATTGCCCTTAGTGTTGACTTTGGGTGGGGTGCTCTTTCCAAGAGCCGGTGCAGACTCAATGGACCGAATGGCCTCCTGCACTGTAAATTCAATGATGATCTACGATTAATCTAGGACAGCGGTTCGGCACAACATCGTGGGCCGAAGGGCCTGTTCTGTGCTGTATTTTACTATGTTTTCTATGTTGGGTTAAGGAAAGGGTGGGTCGGGCATGTTTTTCACTCTGGGTTTGATTTGAAATCGAGGGGTGTGGTGATTTTAATGAGCAAAAAAATGGGATTCGTGAGTGCGAAGGAAGTGAGGCATCCAGGTGGGAGATGAGTGGGGTATTGGAAGGGGCACCAGTAGTGTTGGTAAATGTGTGTGCCCCAAATTGGGATGATGTGGATTTTATGAGGGGATTGCTGGCAGCAATCCCGGATTTGGCCACGTACCAGTTGATCATGGGAGAAGATTTTAACTGTGTCCTGGAGCCGAGGGTGGATAGATCGAGCCCCAGGTCGATGGGTAGGGTACGAATGGCAAGGGAGCTGGGGGGGGGGGGGGGGGGTTTATGGAGAGGATGGGTATGGTGGATCCATGGCGCTTTCAGAACCCAGGGGGAAGGGAGTATTCCTTCTTTTCACATGTCTATAGGTGTATTCGAGGATTGATTACTTTGTAGTGAATCGGGAGATTTTGGTTGGGGTGGAGGGGGCAGAGTATGCGGGGATAGTTATCTCGGACCATGCACCCCACTGGCTGGGTATTTGGTTCAGTACGGGACGAGAGCAGAGGCCGGGGCGGAGGTTTGACTCGGGGTTGTTGGCGGATGGAGGTTTTTGTGATGAGGTGCAGTTGGCGATTAGGGATTATGTGGAGTTCATTCAGAATGGGGAGGTGTCGGCGGGCATTTTTTGGGAAGCACTGAAGGCAGTGGTCCGGGGAGAAATGATCTCATTTACAGTTCGTGCGAATAAGGAAAGGTGGGCGGAATATGACTGTCTAGTGAGCGAGATAGTGGAGGTGGACAGGGAATATTCGAGGGTGCCCACCGTGGAGGGATTGGCGAGGAGGAAGAAGTTGCAGGAGCAATTTGACAGGCTGACAACTGGGAGGGCGGTAGGGCAACTGCGTAGGGCAAGAGGGGTGCAATACGAGTATGGGGAGAAGGCGAGCCGCATGCTGCGCACCAGCTGGGGAGGCAGGCTGCGTCCAGGGAAATATTGAAGATCCGGACTGGGGATGTGGTGTCAGAGCCAGGGAAGATAGATGAGGCATTTATAGAGTATTACCAGGGACTTCATGAGGCAGACCCAGGAGGAGAGGAGGGGGCCATGGGGTGGTTTCTGGACGAGCTGGATTTTCTTCAGGTGAAGGAAGCAAAGAGGCAGGCGTTGGAGGAGCCCCTGGGGCCGAGGGAGGTGCTGGATAGTATCAGGGGTATGAAGTCGGGAAGGCCCCTGGGCCAGATGGGTACCCGGCAGAATTTTATAAGGAATTTGCGGCGGACCTGGCACCACATCTATTGGGGGCGTTTAATGAAGCGCTGGAGAAGGGGGCGTTTAATGAAGCGCTGGAGAAGGGGGAGTTGCCAGAGACGATGAAGCAGGCAGTAATCACAATCCCCAAAAAAGGGAAGGATCCGGTGGAATGTGGGTCATATAGACCCATATCACTATTGAACACGTATGTGAAAGTATTGGCTAAGTTGTTGGCGGGGAGGATGGAGGATTGTGTCCCCGGGGGTGGTTGCAGAAGATCAAACCGGCTTCGTGAAGGGCAGGCAACTCGCGAGTAATATAAGACAGCTGTTGAATGTGATGATGAATCCGTCGAGAGCTCTGGTACCGGAGGTGGTGGTGTCCATGGACACGGAGAAAGCATTTGATCGGGTGGAGTGGCGGTACTTGTTCGAAGTTTTGGGAAGGTTTGGGTTTGGGCCGAGATTTGTGGCATGGGTGCGGTTGCTGTCTGTGGCGCCAAGAGCGAGGGTGAGGACGAATGATATGAGCTCACAAAGCTTTGACTTACACAGGGGTAGGAGGCAAGGATGCCCGCTGTCGCCGCTGCTGTTTGCGCTGGCCATAGAGCCATTGGTGATGGCTCTCAGGGGTCGGGGGGGGGGGGGGGGGGGGTTCGGTAGAGTGGCAGGGGATAATGAGGGGACAGAGGGAGCATCGGGTGTCGCTCTATGCCAATGACCTCTTACTGTATGTTTCGGATCCATTGGAGGGTATGGGAAGGATTATGGGCCTGTTGGGGAGGTTTGGAGGGTTCTCGGGATACAAGCTGAATGTAGGGAAAAGCGAGGTATTCCGGTGAATGAGCTGGCACAGCGGGCTAATTTAGGGGGTGGCGCCATTTACGGTAGCATGGGATAGGTTTAGGTACTTGGGGATTCAGGTAGCGAGAGAATGGACGGGGCTCCATAAGTGGAACTTAACGAAGCTGGTGGAGGAGGCCAGGGAGGATCTTAAGAGGTGGGATACACTGCACTTAACGTTGGCGGGGAGGGTCCAAGTGGTGAAAATGAATATTCTGCCGAGGTTCTTGTTTATCTTTCAGACTCTCCCGATCTTTATATCAAAGGCCTTTTTTCGGATAAGTGGACACAATCATCTCTGACTTTATATGAGCGGGGAAGGTGCCGAGGGAGGGGAGGACCCTACTACAGAGGCAGAGACAGCAGGGGGGGTTGCCAAACTTGCTTCATTATTATTGGGTGGCGAATGTGGACAAGGCGTGGCGGTGGTGGGAAGGAGAAGGGGTAGAGTGGGTTAGGATGGAGGAGGAATCTTGTAAGGGGTCTAGTTTGAGGGCTATGGTGACGGCAGCATTGCCAATGGCTCCGAGTAGGTATTCAGGGAGCCCAGTGGTGCAGTCCACGGTGAAGATATGGAATCAGCTGAGGAGGCATTTTAAGGTGGAAGGGATGTCGGTGCTAACGTCTCTGTGCGAGAATCATGGGTTTGAGCCGGGGGGGGGGGGGCGGGGGGGGGGGGGGGGGGGGGTGGATAGTGTATACAGGAGGTGGAGGGAAGTGGGGCTGGTGAAGGTGAGGAATTTATATTTGGAGGAAGGGTTCGCCAGTCTGGAGGAGCTAAGGGAGAGGGTAGAGCTGCCGAAGGGTAGTGAGTTCAGGTATCTACAGGTTAGGAACTTTGCACGAAAGGTCTGGAAGGGGTTCCCTAGATGGCTGGGATACACCCTGTTGGAGTGTTTGCTGCTTCCGGATGTGGAAGGGGAGGGAAGAATTGGGGATATATACAAGTGGCTGGGGGAGCAGGGAGGCGAGCAGGTGATGAAGATCAAGGAGAAATGGGAAGCGGAGTTGGGAATGGAGATCAGTTGGGGAGTATGGAGGAAGTTGGGGAGTATGGAGGAAGGCTGATGTCTTGGCCTTCGCATCTCTGATTGCATGACGACGAATTTTGCTGGAGTGGCGGTCGGCATCACCACCGGGGGTAGCAGCATGGTTTTTGTGACCTGTATGACTTCCTGCGGTTAGAGAAGATAAAGTATAAGTTAAGGGGCTCAGCAGGAGAGTTTGAGAAAAGGTGGGGGATGTTTGTGACCGTGTTTGAGGACCTGTTCGTCGCAGGGGGGTGGGGGGGTGAATGGTGGGGAAGGGGGGGGGATGAAAAGGGAGAACAATCTGTGCAAACCGTATAGTTGATTGTTGGGAAGAATGTTTCCCGGGGTGTTTATTTGCTGTAACCTACTTTGATACAAGTTTGAATAAAATGCGTTTTAAAAAAAAAGAATAGTCCCAAATATAAAACGAGCAAGGAGCCACACAGGTGTGTGACTTTTCGAATAATATTTGAGCAGTTTCATTGTGGCTGCCAATTTTTAGTGTTTTTAGATGGTAAGCCTTTTGCCATTTTCTTGCTGACCATCTCATTTATCTTTAAGCAATTGTGTTCTAGCGTGACACCTAATGGGGGCATTAGCACAGTGGTAATCTACTGGATTAGTAATCTAGAGGTTTGAACTGATGCTCAGGAGACACTAGTTTAAATCCTCCCGCAGCTGCTTGAAAAATCAATGAATTATTAATGCTGGAATAAATAGGCTCGGTAATAATCATGAAACTACTGGATTGTCATAACCCATCTGTTTCACAATACCTTCAGCAGGGGAAATCTGCTACTCTTGCCCATTTTGGCCTACATGTGACACCAGACCCACACAACAATGTGGTTAATGCTTAACTAATTACCCCTGAAGTAGCTTCGCAAGCGCGCCTCCCTTGTAAGCAGCTCACCGCCACCTGTGCAAGAGCAATAAATGCTGGCCTTGCCAGCAATGTCCACATCCCATGATCCAATGCAACAATTCTCTTGGTAACTGAGGTGTGGCAAGCAAAGGCAGCCTGCGAGGTGTGGCTTTTTTTAAACAATTAAGATCGGTTGATATCACTTGTCTTGATTATTTAGCATGCTTTTAGAGTTTACTGTAGGCTTGCTGCACACTGACTGTTGCTTCACCAAATGCTGTAATATCATAAATTCTGTGCTATGATCTATCCCGTCACCCTCCAGTAACTGACCCCAAATCTAATCTAATAGCTGTAATAGTGGTACTTTACCACCTTCCAAAACTTAAAATTGAACCAACTTTATGAGGATGTTTTTATTACTGTTAAATGTTACTTTGTTTTGCCTCGCACAAGAAATTTGCAATACTGGCTGACAGTCCAGTACGCTCCACCCATCTGCTACTCCTGAGCTTTCTGCGTGTGCGCTCTCACGCTTGCCAACAGTAAATGAAATTCCAGCACCCAGGTAAAATTGTATCCCCGATGCCCAGATTCTGGATCAGAGGTGAGCAATCCCATCATCACCAGCTGAAATGAAGAACCGGTGAAACAACAGACCAAAACTGTTGGAAGAAGTTAATTTGATCAACTTAAATCTGTTTGGTATTATTTCATTAGTGAGTGATGACTTTGGAGGAAATTAACGGATTTTGTTGTTCTTCTTCTTCCCCCCCCCCCCCCCCCCCAACATCCCTCCAACCTTGTTTAATTGTTGATTTTTTTTGCTACCAGCTTTAACCAGACTGCGTTTTGCTTGCATTTAGTCAGATATTTGATTTTTAAAAATTTATTTTGAGAAGCTATGTTTGTGTCACAAGTATCTGATGCCCCAAAACAGGACACTTTGAGGTGTGATGCGGCAGACATGCACTGGACATCTGCAAATAATGATAAGCATATTGATTGGCACAAAAGTGCTCTCCAAACTAATATTGGTATTAAGTAGGCCTCACTTATTTTTGCCCAAATTTTGAGTACCATTTTGTCCAGGTCCCAGGCACTTTAGTTTAATTTTTTTAAGCTTTGGGGGATGCCTTATTGTAATCTTGGTGTTCAGTACTGACCAATAATCATCAATGACCTGTTCTGCAGGAACCAATTAGAGTGTAAATAGGAACACCATGTTTGTACAAGTATGGCTTTCTGTTATCGAGACTACTTCATTCTGTCTTGAAATCACTTGAGCTTTTCTGATTTTATTTTTTTGTTGTTGTTTCAATTACCAAGTGTGCTATTTTTAACATACAATTCAAGAGACGTTCTAATACAGATCAAATGGATTTTATTTGGGTTCAAAAATAAACCATAATTTTAATGACTCAAAAGTTTTGCTTACTTCATTGAACTTTCCAGGACTCAATCTTTAACAGTAATACTTCAGGTTCAAAAGTTATCATTCTAGAATTCAGAAAACATAATCTATTATGGGGTATTACGATGTTCAAAGTATTATCTGGAAATTGAAATACTGTAATTGAAGGGTTAGTCTGTTCCAGTGCTATTGATTTAACTTCTCCCTTGCTTTCTCTGAAGAAGTGCAAACCGTGAGAATTGTCTGTCTGTTTGTAATACGTTTCTTGCGGCATCGAGCACAAAATTTATGAAGTTGTCTTTTAACTTTACCTCCCCCACAAAATAGCATCATATCTCATCAGTTTCCCCAAAGCAACCACAAATGGTTTCCAGCAGGAGCTGGGAGCTTATCGTTACAGCCTATGTAACTGTTTCAACTTCACATCATTGCAGAGTTCTGGTTACAAATTAGTCATATTGGGGGACAAAAAAATTGATTAGATTGGTCTCTATGAGAATTAGGGCAACCATACTAGAATATTATTTGACGGTACTTGTGTGCTTCTGGGAAATGTCACCCCCTTGGGTGACTGCAGAGTGATGGTTTGGGATAGTGGAGTAGTTCTTGGTGTGGCATAGGAATGAGGCTCATGAAGTTCCTATGTCTGCTATATTTTTAAGGGTGTGTAATTACTGTCAACAATCCTGAACCAAAGAAATAAAAACCTGGTCAGAAATATAATAATCTTTATTGTCACAAGTAGGCTCACATTAACATTGCAATGAAGTTACTGTGAAAAGCCCCTAGTCGTTGCGCTACGCCGCCTGTTCGGGTACACCGAGGGAGAATTCAGAATGTCCAATTCACCTAATAAGCACATCTTTCGGGACTTGGGGTAGGAAACGGGAGCACCCGGAGGAAAGCCACACAGACACCGGGAGAACTTGGAGACTCTGCACAGACAGTGATCCAAGCTGGAAATCGAACACTGGCCCCTGGTGCTGTGAAGCAACAGTGCTAACCACTGTGTTACTAATCGCTCCAACAAGGGAACATCCCTAGTGCCTAGTGAATGCTGAATTGGATTAACTTGTGTTGCCTTTTGTTCAGTTGATATATTACTTTCCAAACAAATGTGGATATTATAAGAGGCACTGAAAGACAGCTGTTGCCTTGAATCTATATTTCAGCAGTAGTTGCCGCATTCAGGAAGAAAATGCAAGTACTGTTTATTCTGCAGTGGAAACAGCATGAAGGGACTCTGATTTGATTTTGAGTCAACTACCAATGTGATCACCAGTTAAGCAATACTCTGTTTATGCTGGGCAACACCTGTTTGGTTGGAATTCCATTTGTCTTGCCAAGAAGCGAGACCTATAAATGTCTAGTTTACGCTCTGCAATTAAAATTTAAATGCTAGTGGCTGTGCAGTACTGGTACTTGTCTTGCTGAAACATTTGAAATTAACTGGATTACATGAGATTAAATAGAATGTGCGGCACAGAAATTAGGCCTTTCAGCTAACTAGCCCATCCTGCTCCTCTCGGATGTCCGTCTCTTTCTCTTTCCCCCCCCCCCCCCCCCCCCCCCCCCCCCATCTAACTCTCTTCCCATCGTAACCATCCATTTTCTTCTCCTTCATATGCTTGTCTAGTTTCTGCTTAAATCCACCTATACTATTTCCAACCTTGTAGTAGCGAGTTACACATTCAACCATTGGTTTGGGGTACAGATGTTACTGCATGTGGATTTTTAAGCATTCAGAAGGCCCTGGGTACGAAGTCTGATTTGATACCATATAGAGTTGCATGCCACCTAACATAAAATAGTATGAGACTTCTCTCTCTATCCCATTCCCCTGCTTCTTGCACCACATTCTATCTGGAGTCAGGTCGCACTCCCCTCACCAGCTCTGTTTCTTCGTGTGTTGTTAAAGCCCAACTTCTTCTTTCATGGACCTTGGATAAATACTTCATGCAGACTTGTTTTTATTTTACCAGGTTGTTGAAATGTATTCAAGTGGAGGAGATCTACACTTGGAGCTTCCAACAGGTCAACCAGAAGGCCCTAGAAAATTATGGGTGAGTATCGCAAGTTCATCACAGCCCTGGAGCTGATTAATTGATACATGTGGGACAAATCTGATTATTTTGCTTCCTATCTTAAAAGTTGCAATGCAGTATTGTTTAATTAAGCCAGACTAATATAGCTTTTGGAGGACTTGGGGTCGGAAATCGCAACTATGCTCGTGTTTCATGCTGCAGATATTCACCAACCTGTGTCTCAATGTTGTACTGTTTTATAACCCAAATGAGTTTTTTTTTGTTTGTTTGACGCCATTTCCTTCGTAGGTATGGCTAACAATGGGGTGTCTCAAAATGTAATCTCTCCAGTATCAAGAACTTTTTTCTTACAACTCTGCAGGACATGTTATTGAAGGCAGTGTATAAATGAATGTTGCTGTTGAGGATGAATGACTCTGGATCTGCTTTCTAGCTCGTTTGAAATTTTGACCCCATTTATGTTAAAGTTGTTTTGGGTGCTTCCATCTGTATCATCCCTGATGGGCAGTCGAAGAAAAGAGGACATGATACGGCAGTTCTTAGTCAGACACATTTGTACGCTTTGTTTTTGAATGTAAAAATATATTGTGTCTGTTTTTGCAAAGTAAACTAGGTAATGGGGACAGTGATAGTATATGTCAATTTTGATATCTATGTACAGATGCCAAAATGATGCCTGGGCACTTGGAACTTGCTGTAGGAATAGAGAGAGCGGGGCGCGTTTGGCTCCTCAGTAGCCTGCTTATGTACTTTTGTCCATTTGGGGAGTTTGGCTGAAGGAGGCCCAATGCTTTTCCAACAGCAGTAGTGGTGCAAACTTCCGAGTCCACCTTTCAAAGAAAAAAGATTTGAGACTTGCACGTGATGGAGGAAAACCTGAGGCACAAATCTGGGATTGTGGAAATGGGGTCAGTATTGAATTCCAGCATATTGTTTGGGGTGTGTTCCATTGCTCTCCACAGGTTGACTCCTGAATGTGACAGAAACGTGCAAGTCAAGCTGATTTCTTATGTGTCCATTTAGCATGCAGCTGAAGAAATTGTGCAGCAGATCTTGTACGAGATTTAATTATGCAGGCCACAAAGAAGTGAATGGTGGCATATTGATCAGCGAGCTTTTAATGGGATCTGGTAATATATGTACAACCTGAGTATGTACAACCTGAGTTTGTGCCAACGTATGGACGTATAGACTTGGGACTTGTAAAGCACACGGTCGAATTTGAATCTTTTTCAAACTTTGTAGTCTTTAAAAACTGGTGCTTGTTATCTTTTGCAAATTCAGTACAATGACAACTCTTGTTTTTAATTTAAATACATAAAAGGGAAAAATTAGCTGGAACTGCGTACTGTCTACATTATTCTGATCGCTAGGATTTAATTTGAAAATGCAGTACATCAGTTTGCTTTCTAACTTGGATTTTATAAACAGATATGAATGTGACGTTCATCAGTTAGAGCAATTTTTTGTAAGATGGTGGTAAAATAGTGAATTCTATTGGTTTAAACAATATTCTGGTCTGTGTAAATTTAGTCCTTTGGCGGGAAGGGGAGGCAAATATTCTCTCTTAACAAAGGAACACTAATGTTTCCCTCCACTATCAATCCAGCCGCCAATGTTGTACTATGAACATGTAATGGGAAAATCGAGATATATATATATATATATATAATACATCTTTATAACAATTATAAAAGTTTATTTTTCCATTTTTTTCCCCATTCATTTATCAGAGTTACAAAGCCAAAGTGCAGAGTGGACAGGGAAAAACCCCTAATTCAGCTCCTTGGCTGCTCCAAAAACCAATTCAAATTGAATCCAATCTATGGTTCCCACAAGAGAGACATACTAGATCCAGGCATTACACCTGACCTCGCGCTTGACCTTAGCCAACAGACTGAGAAACGATTGTTATGCTCCATCTTGATAGCATCCACAAAATCAAATTTTTATAATCTTGCTCTCAACCCATCACCGCCGACTTGAGCTTCTTTGCTTTTCTGCCCAGAATCTCGGTCTTTGTTTTAATATGGATTAAGGTCTTACATTTTGTTGTAAATAGGAGATCCCACCCTACGAAACTAAAGCTGTGATGCGGGCCAGCTTTTCTTCAAGGGAAGCAGATAATCACACAGCTTTCATCAGAATAAAAACAAATGCATCAGACAATACAGAGTTCCTAATTTTACCCGTTGAAGTGGAAGTTACAGCAGGTGAGTCAGAAATGGATATTTCCTATCATTCCATTTCCAGTGTACGATCCTACAGATTTTTATTTTAAAACCCAATTTACTCTGGTTACAGCACCTGGAATTTATTCCTCGACAGAAATGCTAGATTTTGGTACATTACGAACTCAAGGTGAGTTTCTAAATGTTATGATTTTGTTAAAAGTAACCGCATTGGTTATTAATTCATACGCTGTGTATTCCTACCCCAAATGCTCTGCTGGTACCATCTGTCCTTCTATCTGTTATTTCATTCAGTTTCCTCTATATTTCTGTTATTATGTCACTTTTTTGTGCTTCCTCTTGTTGGTTTGACCTTGGAGTACTGTATTAATCCCAATCAGCACTTCCAAACACAGGCCTGAATGGGGCCCATTATGATTCTTCTGAAATTGGGTCAACTCTTATAGTTCATGTTTTGGTGGAGTTTATTCTGCATTACTGTCAACTAGCTTGTCTCGTGTGTTTGGTTATGAAGATGTGCTGTGTGCTTTATATGTCCGTCGCCCCGTCCCCCCTCCCACCCACCCCTTTTCATGGAATGTGGGTGTCGTTGGCTTGGCCAGCATTTGTTGCCCATCCAAATTGCCCTTGAACTTTGTCTCAGATTGCTCCTTGAAATGCTGGACCATTTCAAAGAGTAAACCACATTGCTGTGGGTCTGGGCCAGGCCAGGTAAGGACGGCAGATTTCCTTTACTAAATGGTAGTGAACCAGATGGGTTTTTACAGCAATCCGTGATTGTTGTCAGGTTCAACATACTGAGACTAGCTATAAATTCCAGATTTTTATTAACCTGAATTCCACCAGCTGCTGTGATGGGATTTGAGCCCTTGTCCACAGAGCATTAGCTAGGTCTCTGGATTGCTGATCTGGTGACATTGCTACTGCACCACTGTCTCCCTTTACTGTGTTGTGATATTAATGTTTACTTGTTTTTAAAGCAAGTTTGCGTCTGAATCAGGAGTGTGCAAAAAAAAAAAAAAAAAAAAATGCCTTTTAAATGCCCTTTTCTAGTTTACTGATTTCAACTCTTGGATCAGCATAAATGGCAATTGCAGAGATGTGAATAGCTCGGACCACCTAATAGTGAGCATTTAATTCTGAATGACCTGTAAAGGGAGAAAATAAATACACTTCATTATAGTTGTTTTAAATCTCAACAATCATTTGAGGAACAGCGAAAGACTTCACCTTGTCATTTCTCTGCAGATCTTCCAAAAGTTTTGAACCTTCATTTATTAAATTCAGGAGCAAAAGATGTACCAATAACAGTAAGCTCTTACTTTCCATAACTCCGGACTATAAAATTTTGTTCTTTCATATTTCTGCTTTAAACCTGATGTGCGCGCTTGTTCTCTCTTTCCAGAGTGTTAAACCATTCCCACCAAATGAAGCTGTTACAGTAGACTTTAAACCAATAACACTGAAGGCATCAGAAACGAAATATACCAAAGTTGCAAGTATTATATTTGATGGTATGTGTATCTCCAAAGTAAGCATTATTAATCCTGAGCTGGATAGCCTCATTGAAAACCATAATGCCTTTTCTTGGAAGTCCGGTGGCAGTATGAATCCTGCAGTTCAATAGCCAAAAACAACCTGTTCTTCCCAAAGGAGTACAGTCGCAGCTTCTTGTGTCTTTACACAAAAGGTAATAGGATTAAGGAATGCATTATGGGCGGCACAGTGGTTAGCACTGCTGCATCACAGCACCAGGAACCAGTGTTCAATTCCGGCATCGGGTGATTGTCTGTGTAGAGTTTGCACTTTCTCCCTGTGTCTGCGTGGGTTTTCATCGGGTGCTCCGGTTTCCTCTCTCAGTTCAAGATCTGCAGTTAAGGTTGATTGGGCATGCTAAATTGCCCTTCATGTCCAAAAGGTTAGGTGGGGTTACGGGGATAGGGTGGAGGTGTGGGCTTAAGTAGGATGCTCTTTCCAAGGGCCGGCGCAGACTCAATGGGCCAAATGGCCTCCTTCTGCACTGTAAATTCTATGATTATTTGAACAGATAATTTAAAGGATGGGGTGCAATTTACTGGCT
This sequence comes from Scyliorhinus torazame, assembly GCF_047496885.1. Taxonomy (NCBI): domain Eukaryota; kingdom Metazoa; phylum Chordata; class Chondrichthyes; order Carcharhiniformes; family Scyliorhinidae; genus Scyliorhinus; species Scyliorhinus torazame. The sequence goes on along the minus strand of NC_092721.1, from coordinate 178,611,238 downwards.
GCGTTCTCCCCTCCCCCGGAATCGGGATAGGACGCGGCCGATAGATCCCACGACCGGGTTTCCAGGCGATCGTTATGCCTAGCGAGATCTAACGATCTTGCGAGATGCCGCGATCTGGATCCCCCACACAATGGGCAAGACCCAGACTTGCAGAGTTCTCTGCTCCGCCAAGTTTAACTGGCTCCCTTTTGGAGAAGGATTTGGCTTTGTGGAGCGGGTTAAGGCCAAGTGGGAAGAGGAGCTGGGGATGGCGCTGGAGGAAGGATTGTGGTGTGAGATGCTGCGGAGGGTGGTATTTGAGGAATGTAAAGGTGGTGAAATCGATTTCTGACCAATTGGATTTATTTTCTGAGCTTGTTACAAACTTAATGTATAGTTTGCAAATTACTCAGCTGCCATTGATTAATGGAGGTGCTGCTGCAAGTCAAAAATCTTCATCTATGGTTACATCTCAAATTTTCTGACTTTAGTAACCACTGGTTTGCATTGTAATTTCAGCATCAAAAGCAAAAAGTACATCGCAGTTTTCTGGGAAAATAACAGTGAAAGCAAAAGAGAAAAATTATTCGAAACTTGAAATTCCATACCAGGCAGAAGTGTTAGAAGGGTAAGTGTGTTAATTTTAATTTGGGGCGAATTTTGGAATCCATAGAATCCCTACAGTGCAGAAGGAGACTATTCGGCCTATTGAGTCTGCACCGACTCTGTAATTAAATGCTGACATTGTTTCAAAAGCAGCTAACCAAACATTCATTGATTTACCTTTTCATAAGAATGCCACTTCTACTTATTTAAAGTTTCTTCTCTTTGCTCAACTGCTGTTGAAACCTTCCCATTAGTTGCCTCCAGATTCAACCAATACAATGTTATCCTGACAAGCCTCTTGTTTTCCACCCTACATAAACTTTAACTCATCCAAAACTTTTCAGTCTGTACCCTAAATCACAGCAACTCTGGTTCACCTACAGCACCCATGCTTGTGAAATTGCATTGACTCCCAGTCCACCAATACCTTGTCCAAATTCCCCCATGACCTCACCCTTCCTCTTCCAGTTCTACAATCCTCCCAAGAAACCTGCTGTTCCTCCAACTCTTGTGAATTCCCACATCTGTCATCCTACAATTGGTAATCGTGCATTTAGCCATCTAGTCCAAAACCTCTGGAAATTCCTACTTTAAACCCCTCCAACTCCCCTCCTTTTAAGATCTACCACTGACCAAGCTTTCAAGTCATCCATTTTAATAACCCCTTCAGCTTGGTGTTAATTTTTGTCTGATATACGTCCTGTGCAGTGCCATAGGGCATATTACTATATTAAAGCTGTTATATAAATGCCACTTGTTAGATTTAATTTAGAACTAATTAGAGTTCTTGGGAAGGAACTGACCCCGTCTTTTAGATAAAATAATAATTGGTGTCGAATCTGGCTATCCTTTCCTGCTATCTTCCCCATACCAATCTTTTGCTAATTCTGTGGCTGAGATTATAATTTATAACTTGAGCATTGGAAACAGACAAATTTGTGTTCACTGAGCCTTATGAAGCACTTGCAAGCCTATGCTTCGTCTGCATATTTTTAAACCAGTCAATAGACCACCTGCGTCTCAGATTAGATCACTAGGCTATAACCTGGCACCATGAATTCTACAGAGGGGCTGTGTTAATGGGTAAGGGTTTCCGATCTGGTTTAATATCCAACAATCTCTGATTAGGAAGAGTCCTTTCCCTGTCTCGAGTACAGTGTTGGCTCCCTTACCTGAGATCAGTAAATGAGGAGGTTTCCTTGCAAAGTCTCTGGATCTATGAATCGGGTTGTAGCCGGACTTGCACAAACTGCATCTCTAGAAATTATCCATCCTTCTCTAAAGACTTCTACAAACAGAATAGCCCAATAGTAGCACACTTGCCTCGTCCCACTCCAAGACTTGAACACAAAATTGATGCTAAGACTTGTGTGTCGTACTGAGGTGAGTGCTACATTGTTGGAAATGTTCATGTTTGGATAAATGTCTGAATGACCGTTTCTCTGCCTGTTAAGTAGATGTGAAAGATTCCATGATGCCACTGAAAGTGTGGGGAGTTGTCTTATTGACAGGGTGAACATTTACACTGTAACCAACTCCACCAGAAAGAAAATAAAACTGGTCGCTTTATCTTGCTGCTATTTGTGGGAATTATGAATATTTTCAAATTGGCTCCTGCGTTTGCTGCCGTAACAATGGTGACTGCAGTTATTGTATGTGAGATTTTAGGTTTCTGTACCATGTCACTCGCCATTGACGTCTTTAAGCACAAAGCCAGACCTGGTAAAGGTGGCAGCTTTCCTTCGCGAAAGAACATTAATTAGCCAGTTGGTGCTTTAACGCAAGCCTGATGCCTTCATATCGTCACTTTTGCTGATACCAAATGCCTTATTTCCAGATTCTTGCTGAGGAACAAGACTGTTGCAAAGGTGAAGGAGATCCCACTTTCCACTCCTCGCCACCTCCCCAATCACGTAGTTGGAGTTACAACCAGTTCTTACACGAAGTGATTCTCATCTGTTTTGGTACTGAATGCGAATCACTTTCTTTTGATTGAGATGCTCAATAACTGAGCTCAAGGATGAGAGACTAGAGGAGCTGAGCTAGACGTTTCCTGATGAATTGAGACTGCCCCCCTAGATACTGCTGGGGTAGACCTTTGGAACGGATATCGTAAGGAGAAAATTGCCAGTGTTGTTGAGAGGGAAGAAAGTAAAGCGTTTTTTGTGATTTACAGGTACTTGGGATATGATCATGCAGCAACACTGTTTCATATCAGAGACAGTCCTACAGATCCAGTGCAGAGACCAATATATCTAACAAATACCTTCAATTTTCCAATCATTATACACAATGTTTCTTTGCCAGATGACGCAAAGACTATGTTCAAGGTAAATAAATATAAGCATTTTAATTATGACATCAAATATTTTGTCATGATCTGCTTATTTCTCCTTTTCAGCGGTGGATTGTTGGAATTCAAAGACATTTATGTAAAATTGTTTTAAGTTGTGACCCTTTTTTTTCTCTTCATAGATTAAAAACTTCAGTGAGCCAGTTTCTGTTCCCCCCCAAAAAGCACTCTATATATTTTCTCTCCTTTTCACGGCTACCACTTCCTCCATTCATATAGACAGCAACATCCTGCTCGTCACAAATGCGTCAAAATTTCATCTGCCTGTGCGAGCCTATACAGGGTTTTTAGATGTAAGTACATATAAAGAAAAATAACTTGTAATATTTTCTAATGAGTTTCAGTTAACCGAAAATGCAGCATATTTATAGTGTAGAAAGTGCGGCATATTTATAGTGTAGAAAGTGCGGCATATTTATAGTGTAGAAAGTGCGGCATATTTATAGTCTAGAAAGTGCGGCATATTTATAGTCTAGAAAGTGCGGCATATTCATATTCTAGAAAGTGCGGCTTATTTATATTCTGGGATATGGGTTTTGTAACTTGCATACATAAAACCATTTTTTTGTTCAACTTAATTTGAGGAAATTTTAAATTGAAAGAAATGAAATTCTAACCAAACACTAATTTATAGTTTTATTTGTAATGCAAACAGTGCATATTTAAAGAAATTAATATGGTGAGCTTTCATTTGGCCTATTGTGTTCCAAAGAATGTTCTGGTGGTATAAGGAGCGCTTAAGGGATGAGCTTCTGAATTAATAGGGAGTGCTTTCTGCTGTTGAACTTTTACTGGCCTTTTTGGTTGAATTCTTAAACCATCTGTTCAGTCTGAAAACGCAGTGTGTTTTTCCCCCAGAATTAATGTTGGGTTGCATGATTTGCTGTGACTATATTAAATGAGTTACGTGCACTTGAGGATGCGTTACCAAGAAAATAGTTTGTGTTGTATGCTCAACCACAATGAACTTTGATGTTGCTGTTTTATTTCCACCTAGAAATGTGCACTGTTTACATGTGTAGAGGCGACCGTTTGGAATTATCGTGTTCCAATGCTGCAGTCACGCCACCTAACCGAACATAACACTTCTGTTATGAAGTGTCGCAATGCATTTGTTTCAGATTAGAGTCCATCCTTGTATAAATAGGGTTTAAAGTTTTGCTTATACATTCGGAAAAAGTAGTTTATGGATCTGGGTTTGAAGTAGAATATGATTGACCAGTGCTTTGATTTTTTTTTTTTTTTGAAATTGCACAGTGTGAATAGAACATTTTTGTTGAAGCTATTTTTATATTTTTGCAGTATTTTGTACTTCCACCAAGTTTAGAGGAGCGCATCATAGACTTTGGTGTGTTGAGTGCCACAGAAGATGGCAGTGTTATTTTTATCATTATGAATAGCAACCCAATTGAGGTAAGGTGCCCTTTTTGGAACATTACCTAATTATTTGAGATGCCTTGCACCATATTTAATTTTATTAATTTGGATGTTTTGTTCTCTTCAGCTGGCAGTGAAAGCCTGGTATGTAGTGGGAGATGGCCTTACTATTGAACTGCTGATTGTAGAGAAAGGCAACAGAACCACAATAATTTCCAACCTTCCTGATTTAGAAAAGTTATCACCAACAGACCAGTCTTCTGTAAGTCTTTATTTCTGATGCTGTCCACCTCTTTCTTAAAACCGTTAATGGTTTATATCTCACAATTTGCCTGTGCATGGGTATGCTTCTAGTAAGATTTTGCGTTAACTGGACAGTTAAGAATAGGCAGTCACACCCAAATCCTAAACCGGTTTAACACTTGCAAATGGACACTTCTAATTTATAACTGTTGCATTTCCACTGAACCGTAACCTAAGATTTTATATAGTTTTACAATAAAATCCACATACCATCTCATAACCCACTGTTTCGGGTATTCGTGTTAGAGTCCCAAGAACTGGATTTCATTTCCCAGAAATCTCTATTTTTGTCAACTGGAACGTCACCCAAATTAGATTTATGTATTTCTCGTATTGTAATCACGTGACCGCTAGCCACACCATGCAGCCGGCAACCGTTTCCTCCCTAGGGTGGCATGGTGGCACAGTGATTGGCAGCAGTGAGGTTCAATTCCGGCCTTGGGTGACTGTGTGGAGTTTGCATTTTCTCTCCATGCCTATGTGGGTTTCCTCTGGGTGCTCCGGTTTCTTCCCAGTCCAAAGATGTGCAGGTTAGGTGGATTGCCCATGCTAAATGTGTCCAGGTATGTGCAGGTTAGGTGGGGTTACGGGGATAGGGTGCTCATTCAGAGGGTTGGTGCGGTCTCGATGGGCCGAATGGCCTCCTTCTACACTGTAGGGACTCTTGTGATTCTCCAATTTTCAACAATATAACCAATAAATGAGTGTTCAAAGAAAATTGTTTTTTTAATCGCCCAGTGTTTTTTCTTCAACTTTCCTTGTAGCAGCATTAAGGCTATTAATTGATTCCTAGGGATTCATGAACAATCCTGGGCAGGGCGTCTGGCTGAGGGTTAGCAATCCTAAACAAAGAAGGTGCTGAATTTGATATGTGGTGTGACAATTTTGGTAAAGGGAATATGCTGGCACGTATATTTTGGCCCTAATGTACACATTTTCAACGACAAAAAGATGACTCCGTGTTACTTAGTACATACACTATTGCACACTGCTTAAAAGTACTTGGGGAAAGCTTTGTTCATTGTTAAGGCCGCATGCAAACTGGGCATGTTTAGACATGCTTTCTTCATAATTATTCAACGCTTGAGGGACTGTTGACATCCAATAGCATTTCCTTTGTGAGTCTATTACATAATTGTGCCTTACTAGTTAATAGGTCCATAGATAACCATTGTAAATGTACTTTTGAGCTGTCAGAGTTAAACGATTTTTGAATAGATTAGCAGATAGAATTTGCAATAAAATATTCAAAAATTACACTAGTCGGACCAGGAGTGATTTCTCCATTCTTGTTTTGCCAATTTGAATGGTTTAAATATTGTCGGTCGGAGAAATGTTTGTTTTCATCATGCTATCATTGCTGGCAGATGGAGAACGGATACACTTTTATACAGGCGGGAGCATTGTTAAGCACAATGGTGCTGCAATGAAACAGTGTAATTTGGTGTCCGTTTAAGGTGATAAAAGTCTTAACTATTTTGCCTTTGTGATTAGCTAGAGGCTTACTATTCCAGTCGATTCTGAAGTTACAGTAACATCTAAAGCAAGAATTGGGACAATATTTTGTTTTGATATTTTAATGCTGGCTTTTTAAAAGTGCACATGATAAGTCCTAAAATAGAGAAATGGGGTGAAGCACAGTTTTTTGAAGGCCCTTTGCTACCTCAGATTAACATGGGCATTGAAGTAAAATTGAGAGCAGTCAAGAATTTTTGCAGGCATTGTCCCCATTTCTAAACCAGCACAACCAGCTTCATCTTCCTAAAACACACTCTTGACCTATGTGTTTACCTGGTTTCTCTACTATTAGGATTGTGAGGAGTGATTATCGTTTGAGAACTGCTTTGGCTTTGGTAGGTAATATGAAATCTCTCATTTACTCAAAAATAACATTTTCTGTTCTCTACAGATTATATTAGCCTCCGGTTATTATGCAGTGTTTAGGATGAAATTAACTGCAAAAGAACTTGAAGGACCATATGATGGAGCAGTGCAGATCACAACAGATTATGAGGTAATGTCTTTTAAAGAAAAGGCAAAGTCTTTCTGGTGCAGAGTTGGAGTTTACAAGCTTAACAAAAATGTTTCATTAATATAGTTTGAAGTATGAATTCTGTGACGACGAAGTCTCCATTAGTTTTATTCAGATGGAACAAATAATTCAGATCTGTTCAACACCGTCAAAACATTTATTGGGTCACTGTTAACAGCCAGTCCAAATATCTTTCAGTTCTTAGTGAGCAGTTGAGCTGGCCCACACCCATCAGTTTTGACACCAATTGGCACCAACACCAAAACCATAATTATAGTGTTTTCTTTTTATTCATTCATTAGATGTGGATGTCTCTGGCTAGGCCAGCATTAATTGCCATCCCTAATTGTCCTTGAGAAGGTGGTGGTGTGCTGCTTTCTTGAACTGCTGCAGGTCATGTGTTGTAGGAACGTGCACACACACACATACACACAATGCTGTCAGGAACGGAGTCCCAGGATATTAACCCAGTGACAGTAAAGGACCAGTAGTACAGTTGCACCACCTGAAACATCTGTACTTTCATCCAGTTGTATTAAGAACTCCTGTGCTGACTTCAGGAAATAAACTGGTCTTCTAAATTCTCAGCAATATCACAAATTCGGAGAGCCACTGTGTTATTACTAAGTGGAATTCATCTCAGTTTTTCAGCTGACCTCTAGGACCGTACGAACCATGTCTAATGCTGCAGGGAGAATTAATCTCTGCTACACTGTGGGGCATTTTCTCTTTAGCTAAATGGTAAGCTACCATGTAGGAGATTAATTGTGCTTTGTCATTCATTGTTACATTTCTGGTAAGGACTTCAGCTGATGATTTAAGTTCTCGCTGCATCCTTTGAACAAAATCGAGCGATTTGTCCTCTAACTTCCCATGTTTAGTCTTCAAATACCTTTGACGTTTTGAGGATTGTAAACTCTCATTTGTCAGTACTTCCCTGCATACAACACACATGGACTTTGCATCTTGATTTGCATTTGCACAATTAATAAAGTCATACCTCAAGAAATCATTATTATACTGCTTGTTCCCAATTTCAATTTTTTCTTTGGCTGTTCACCAGAGGCCTTGGAGCTCTGTACAGAGCGAACACTAGTACTGCTTTGTCCTGCCGTGGACTCTCCTGATCAGCTCTCTCCAGATTTAGATGAGATCTTGGAAAGGAGGTGCGCTGCCTGTTTATGGCCCCCTCTTCCTTCTAACAAAACGATCCCCACGATCCATCTTTGCAGTCCTGTTGCCTTGCTTGCTCGTAGCTAGAAAATGGAGAAAGCTCTTCTTCTTGACCTTATGCCAAATGCACAGGTGTACAGGGCACGTGTCCTGCTCTCCGCTTCTTCTGGCTGAAAGACTATCGTTCGCATTTAAAAGCCGGTAGTGGCCGTTGGGCGCTTCTCCCATGATCGGAAACGCCACAATCGATCGCTCTGTGACCCTCCCAGTACCCACCCATGAGTCACGACCTGCACTTTGAAAAGCCCTGTTCTAGATGGTGTACACTGCTGCCACTGTGTGTTGTTGGTGGATACAACAGGTTGCTTTATCCTAGATGGTGTCAAGCTTCTTGAGTTGTTGAGGCTGCAATCATGCAGCCAAATGGAGAGTATTACATGTACCTGTAGATGGTGAGGCTTTGGGGAGTTGGGAGGTGAGTTACTCTCTGCAGAATTCCCAGCCTCTGATCTCGTCTTGTAACTACAGCATTTATGTAACTATCCAGTTCAGTTTTTGGTCAGTGGTAACCCCAGGATGTTGATGGTGGGGGATTCAATTATGGTAATGTCATTGCATGTCCAGGGGAGACTGTTTGATCATCTCTTGTTTGAGATGGTCATTGCTTGGATCTTGTGTTGTGTGAATGTTACTTGCCATTTACCAGTCCAAGCCTGAATGTTGTCCAGGTCCTTTCTATATAGGCACAGGCTGCTTCATTATCTGAGGAATTGTGAATGGTGCTGAACGTTGTGCAATCATCAGTGAGCGTCCCCACTCTGACCTTCTGATGGAAGGAAGGTCATTGATGAAGCAGCTAGGGATTCTGGATGCCACACTCGGTCAGATGTTGCCTTGGTGTGAAGGGCTGTCACCCTCACCTCGCGTCTGAATTCAGCTCTTTTGTCCATGTTTGGACCAAGATTGTAATGAGGTCAGGAGCTGAATCGGCCTGGCAGAACCCATACTGACCATCCGTAATCAGGTTACTGCTGAGCAAGTGCCACTTCGTAACACTGTCGGCGACTATCTTCCATCGCTTTGCTGATTGAGGGTAAGCTGATGGAGTGGTAATTATTGTGTAGAAAAGTAAAGGAAAGTACATTCGGTGAAGGTGCATTTTAGCTTCCCTTGTATTCAGGAGTATGCACACATTACCCAAGAGTTATTGCAATTTGCATATGATATACAGGGGGAAACTTGATGTCAACACTTGTAAGTACCAAGACTGATCTCTTTGTGCAAGGTTAACTTGCCAAGCTGAAATAATGCTTGATTATTCTTTTATAGTCTTTATGAAAGTGGTTATATTAAAAATGTAGTCTTGCCATGCCATCGTTTAATCCTGTAAATATTTCATAGTTTGAGTAAGTTATTTGCAGACTATCTGCACTATAATTGCTACAAATTTCAAATTTGTAATAGGCTATCTCAATTTAGACAATGGTTTATGTCAGAGGTGTTTTTAAAAAAAAAAAAAAAATAGCCTGAATATTGATTTCCCAACTAAAATGTTTAGTAAAAATAGATTTGAGTGTTAGCCCCCCCGCCTCTCAAATCTTCCTAATGATACTGACTACTAAGATTCAATTATGTGCATGCTGGTCACCCTTGTACCTGAAATGAACACTCTTGAAGTGACAGTACCATCTATAGACTAGTCACTATACAATTGTGTATTGGGCTGTGATCATACTCACTTATTAGACGTTGCATATGCAGATAGCAAGGATCATTGACTGGAAATCAATACTCGGGGACCTTCTGACTTTTATTATTCATCCTGACCAACTGAACCATAAGGGAAATCTGATAATTGCAACTATATCTGTGGATGATTGCAAATGGTCATAACAGCACACAGGAAGGCTGAATTACTTGGCCCATCAAGTCCTTGCTGGCTCTCTGTGGAGAAAACCAACCTATTCTTTTTCCTCCTGCTCTATCCCTGTAGCTCTGCAAATTAATTTCCCTCCAGTGCCCACCTTCATCACCTTTACTTCCATCAGCCTCGAGTACGGCGAGTTCCAGGTCATTCCCACCTGCCTTGTGTAAAAGAGCTGTTCTTCCTCACACTTCCTCTGCTTCTTTCCAAAACCGGAAATCTGCTCTTCCAGAAAATCCCCTTGCTCTTTCGTATCTAAATCTTCCACATCTTCTACACCGTTTACCAAAATTCCTCTCGACCTCCTTTACTCGAGTAACAGGCCAGTGAGTCTAATAACTCGAATAACAGGCCAGTAAGGAAACAAATTCTCTCCCTCAAGAATTTTTCTAATAATTAAGGATAAGTCAGTATGGCTTTATCAAAGGGCGATCTTGTCTTACAAATGTTATTTAACAGGGTAGTGCAGTTGATGTAGTCTACATGGACTTCATTAACTTTTTTGACAAGGCCTCACATGGCCAAGAAGGTAAAATCCCATAGGATCCAGGGCAGTTTGACAAATTGGATCCAAAATTGGCTTAGTGGTAGGAGGCAGAGGATGATGGTCGAAGGTTGTTTTTGTGACTGGAAGCCTGTGTCCAGTGGTTTTTCTGCAGAGATCAGTGCTGGGCCCCTTGCGGTTTGTAGTGTACATTAATGATCTGGACGTGAATGATAGGAGGTATGATCAGTAAGTTTGCAGATGACACACAAATTGGTGGTGTGGTGAATAATGAGGAGGGAATGTGGTTGGTCAGATGGACAGAATAAATGGAATTTAACCCTGAAAAGTTAGGCAATGCATTTTGGGAGGACTGGCAAGGGAATATACAATGAATAGTAGAATCCTAGGAAGTACAGAGGATCAGTGAGACCTTGGTTTGCATGACCATAGATCCCTGATGACAGATCAGGTAGTTAAGAAGGCATATGGATATATTTATAGCTGAGGCATAACATATATAAGAGCAGGGAGTATATGATGGAGCTGTATAAATGCTGGTTAGACCACGGTACTGTGTGCAGTTTTGGTCACCGCACTATAGGAAGGAAGTGAATGCACTAGAGAAGATGCAGAGAAGATTCACCTGTATGTTGCCTGGGCTGGAGATTTCGGCTATCAAAAGAGACTGGCTAGACTGTGGTTGTTTTCCTTGGAACAGAGAAAGCTGAGGGGGGGACCTGATTGAGTTATATAAAATTGAGGGGCATCGATAGGGTCAATAGGAAGGAACTTTTTCCCTGAGCAGAGGGGTCAGCAACTAGGGGGCACAGATTTAAGGTAAAAGACAGGAGGTTTAGACGGGACGTGAAGAAAAACGTTTTCACCCAGAAGGTGGTTGGAATCTGGGACTCACTGTCTGAAAGGCTGGTAGAGGTGGGAACCCTCCAACATGTAGTATTTAGACAAGCACTTGTAATGCCACAACACAAGATTATGGACCAAGTGCTGGGAAATGCGATTAGAGTAGATAGATGTGGGCTTAAACACGATGGGCCGAAGGGCCTCTTTCCATGCTGTAAAAACTGACATTATGACTCTAAAGCATCGCCAACCTAACCTTGTAGCTAACATTCCTCATGCCTGAAATATTGTTAGTTATCTGTGCCCTCTCATCCTTTCCTAAGGTGTGGTGACCAGCTCTGTACAAAATACTGTTGTTGGGGTCTACCCAGAGCTTTCTAGTGGTTCAGCATAACTTCCCAGCTCTTGTACTTCATTAATTACAGATCCCTTATGCTTTGCTAACTACTTTCTTAATATGACCTGCCACCTTCAAAGATCTCTGTACATATACCTACCAGGTCCCTCTATCCCTGCACACTTTTAAATCTCTATCACTTCTCCCTATACCGTCTGCCAAAATAGATCACCTTCCATGGCTCTGTTAAATTCCCTCCGTCACTTGTCTGCCTATCTAGCACCCATCTATGTTCTGGTTCAGTCAACTGATGTCACCCTCACTGTTTGCCACACCTCCCAAGTCAGCAAATGTTGAAATTTGCATTGTATTTCTGTATTCCAATATCCAGTCACTAAGCTAGAAATTGATCTAACCTGGAAACTATACTGGAAGTTATGCTCTAGATGTTTCCTTGCCCCTGAGACTTGTATTATATCCTCTACATGCATTTGGAAAGCAAAATCTGTACTCTTGTGCTGATTTTTCCTTCTTCATATAATAATAATCGCTTATTGTCACAAGTAGGCTTCAATGAAGTTACTGTGAAAAGCCCCTTGTCGCCACATTCCGCCGCCTGTTCGGGGAGGCCGGTACGGGAATTGAACCCGTGCTGCTGGTATTGTTCTGCATTACAAGCCAGCTATTTAGCCCACTGTGCTAAACCAGCCCGAGGAAGATTTTTTTCAGCCGGAATCTGATTAATTTATTTTGGAATTCGTGTGATGGTGAGGATTTTATTAGGGTGAAGGTTCATTAGCAAATTTCTATATTTAGTGGTCACTTGCATTTGCTGTAAGCTAACAATCTTTTTTTATTTTTATTTATACAGATTTTAACCATCCAAGTGAAAGCACTTATTGCTGTAGGTTCCTTGGTTTGCTCACCCAAACTCGTTGTTCTTCCAGGCTCATTTCCAGTAAGATGATGCTCATTTCTGCTATTTTACTGTTCTTGGTGGGGTGATGTGTGCTTGTTAAATGCTTCCTTGAACCTCATTTGTAAGCTTATGAATGTTTTATTTTACAGGGGAAAGTAGTTCATCATAGTTTAAATATAATGAGTTCCTTCTCACAGAAGGTGAAACTACAAAATATACGTCCTCTAACAGAAGATGTGCGATTCTACTACAAAAGAATGAAAAATAACAAGGATGATTTAGAATCGAAAAAGAAATCCAAGGTTTGTCATATTTTGCATTTGTGTAGTGTGCATGATAATCTCGTTATTGTTTCCACACCCGTTTCCACATTTCAACTATACTACTCTTTTAGACATACTCAACTGCCTGCATTATTTTAAAAAAAATTTTGTTGCAATGCTAAGTCAAACATTGTTTGCTTTGGTGTAACTTGAGTATTGCCTTGCTTTATTAATTATATTTTATCTTTTTTGCAGATAGCAAATATTTATTTTGATGCTGGCTTACAATGTGGGGATTATTGTTATGTGGGATTGCCTTTTTTATCTAAATGTAAGTAATTAAAATTCATCTTTTGTAATTTCACCAAGAAAATATAAATGTGGAAAATATTGATAATTTTTGCATTGAATTTTTTTTTTTTTTTTGTCTCTACAAAACCTCTCTCCCCTCTCAATTTACCCCCGGCCTTCCCAGCGGAATTAAGATTGCAACATAGCCTCGCAATGCAAGATGATGCATGGGATGCAGACTGGGATTTGTATAAGAATTTGTACAAAAAATGGACAGAACTTAAAGAAAACTCAGGGCACAAGTAAGTTCCTTACATTTTAGTGTTGAAAACATGTCATTGTTTAAATGAAGACCACTGCTCTAAAAGGACAAAGAATAACACAGCACAGGAACAGGCCCTTCAGCCCTCCAAACCTGTACCAGTCATGATACCACCCGTGGCCAAAACCCTCAGCACTTCCTAGTGGCGTACCCTCTATACCCATCCCATCACATGTTGGTGATGGTGTGTTGGAGCACTGTCGTTTGACCCAAATCCTCTGGAAGTTCAAATTCAGCCTGGTTAATTAAGTGAATTTCCATTCCCGGGGTTTCTGATTTAAAATTAATTTGAATGCCATCATCCTGTTTCCTCGGAGGGGGGGTTGTGGTGTATCAGCTCAGTCTGAAAGTATCTATTAAATAGCCATTGTCCTTTTTCTCTGGGCAGAAAGACGAAAGTGGTAATGTCATTGGACCAGCAATCCAGAGGCTCTGGAGTCATGGGTTCAAATGGTGAAATGAAAGCTAGTCTCCGTAATGGCGACCATTACAACCATCATTGATTTGCCAATGTCCTTTTAGGGAAGGAATTCAGCCATCCTTGCTTATTCTGGCCTATATGTGACTCCAGATCCACGGGTTAACTCTTAAGTGCCCTCTGAAAAGGCCTGGCAAGCCGCTCACTTCAAGGGAAATTGAGGATGGGCAACGAATGCTCTCCTTTCCAGCAACACTCCCAACACTTGAAAGAATAAGTTTTTAAAAAGACACCCAATGAAGGGAAGCAATAGAGAAGACTGCAGCCTAGAAGTTGGAACCCAAGATGCATTTCAAAATAAAATTGCAGAAAATTCTATGCTGCTGCATGTTTGCATTCTATAAGCTGGTTAGTTCCTGACTGGCAGAGGTCATGTGTGAGGAAGGGAGAGGCTAGCTAGTAGACTGGGTAAGCCAGCAAATGGTGGCATTGTGCTCAAAGCAGTTTGATTCCAAAACACAGTGAAACTATATTGAGCCTGTAGTTGATCTGCATGCACAGGACACTACCTACTAGTACATCAAGTTGCAGGAGTATTTTTTTTAAAGCATTCTAATCTGGCATCCCTTGATGTGTGGCTGGTTGAAACAAGATAGAATTTGGGTGTGGTAAGTAATGGTGACTTCATCACCATTCATCTTGGTAGCATGACTGGTGCCAGTTTATCTTTTATCCTCTGTCACTTTACTTACCTCTGGTTCGCAGCCCTACCAATTAAATAGTTTGGTCGAGTCAGCAGGCATGGCATATTTGATCACCGCAGGCATACAGACACAAATAAATGTTGCTTATAACATGCGGTCAACCACATTAACCATATGTGAAAATGATTGGAATGGAGCCACTTCATTTAAATTTAGTTTGCACTCCTGGTGAAGTGGCAGAAGTCGCAGTATTGCAGTATACAACGTTTAACCTTGTATTGCAATCATTTAAAATTAATTATATTGTACTCCTAGTGTTTTGTAAAACGACGGTGTGTATCTTTAATGATTGCATGCATTTTTTGACTAGTTTTTGCCTCCTTTTTTAAGGATGGATGTTGTCTTTGAAGTAGATACAGACCTACAGAAAAGTGTTCAAGCTGTAATCACGTCAGAACTTGTGTGGCCATCATTGATCAACACAACACGAGATTTAATTTTCCCACTTACAAACACAAATAGCACATCAGTAAGTATTTATTGCAAGTGTATCTTATAAAATATTTGGATTTAAATTTATGAAACCTGTTGTGCCATGCAGTGATTTTAGCTCAATTGGTAAATATTGCTGTTTCATTTTCTGCAGGATAAAGAACTAATTTTAGAAAATCCAGCCGACATACCAGTGTATGCCCAACTTCTTCCATTAGCATTGTATCCCAATCCTTCATTTGTTGCAGATGTGTTAATGGAAAGGTATGTATTTGCGTTTCAATTTCATTATTTCTCCACTATTTAACATAACCATCATCTCTCTCGACCCCATCTCGAGCATGAGATGGAAACCTGGTTAATTCTGTCCCATTTCCTCCACTCAAGTACAGAAATATAAGTTGTTAAAATGCTAACTAGTTGTTGGTGCCACCAAGACTGGGTGGGATGCATATAATATAAAATAGAGTACATTTCTACCCCTAAACGACCCTCATATGGACTGATCTGATCTCTTCACACACCTTCTCTACTGAATAGTAATACACTCCTGAATGCTTCACCCGATGCCTGTGTCTATGTATTTACATTGTGTATTTATGTTTGCCCTATGTTTTTTTTCCTTCATGTGTGGAATGATCTGCCTGGACTGTACGCAGAACAGTACTTTTGACTGTACCTCAGTACACATGACAATAAACAAATCCAATCCAAAGGGTGCAGGAATAGAGAAGAGAGACCTGAGGGTTTAAGTGCATTCATCAAAGATAAGAGGCACGTTGAGAAAGTGTTTTTTCAAGAATACTAGGGATTAGAGACTTAATAAATAGAAGCCTAGAGTATAAAAGCAAGGATTGATGAACCTTTTACAAAGCCTAATTCATTGGTCTCAACTGAAGCATTGTATCTGATTCTGGTCACCGCAGAATGATTCCAGGAATTAGAAACTTCAGTTGGGTGGTTAGATTGGGAAAATTGGGTGTCTTGGAGAAGAGGTTAGAAGAGAATTTGGTATACGTATTAAAAATCATGAGGGGTCTAGACAGATTAGCTAGAGAGAGAAACTCTTTCTCATGACAGAACAACTGAGAAGCAGAGGACAATGACTTGTGAATCACAAAGAAATCTTCAACAATACCATGAAAAATATTTTGCATAGCAAGTGGTTAGGGTCTGGAATGCACTGCTCGAGACTGATGGAAGCGGGTTCCATTCTGGCTTGCGGAAGAGAATTGGATAAGCTTCTGAAGAGGGAAGGGTTACTAGAGGAAAGGGAGTGAGAGTGGAGGAAAGGGAGTGAGAGTGGATGAGTTCTTGCAGAGAAGTTAATGGAAAGGTATGTATTTGCGTTTCAATTTCATTATTTCTCCACTATTTAACATAACCATCTCTCTCTCGACCCCATCTCGAGCATCAGAAGGAAACCTGGTTAATTTTGTCCCATTTCCTCCACTCCAGTACAGAAATATAAGTTGTTAAAAGGCTAACTAGTTGTTGGTGTCGCCAATATACAATAGTTCGCATGACTGCCTCTGTATTATAACCATTCTATGAATCCATGTCGATTATGTAGAATATTTTCTGTAAAATAAGCATTAGCCACCTTTTTGCCTGAAGAATTATTGAATATATTTATGGCTTTAGAGCAGTAGGAAATAACATTGCATGGACGTGTTAAGGTGCAAATGCAATAATTCTGTATAACGTCTTGATCTTCATTATGTATAGTACCTAAAAATGTTTTTGTCAGTACCATCCATGGTGCCCTATAATTTGACAACAACATGATGTGATGATGTGAAAAAGGAAACACTGCTCCTGTTGAGGACAATTCTTATTTCATACCTTTAAAAATTAATAATTGCCAGCTGTCCCTGTCCAATTCAACCAGAATCGGACTTGTGTTAATGCATAGTAAACCAGTAATGTTATCACTAATTAATTTTAAACTGTTTCTAAATTAGATTTTAAAGATCTATTGATATGAATTTCAAATTGTGATAATGATTAATACATTGAAAAATATGGAGTGCTAACACAGGCATCTAACTTATGGTAGACACCTTGAGATACATGGTCTGAAACATGCTGGTTAGTGATGTGTAAGATTTAGGCATAGTTTCTGCAGTAACTGTAACTTTTATTCTTTAATTTCAGGCTTCACTTAGGCAAGCATGCAAATCTGGATACACAAACCTTTGAATTTAAGATCGTCAGTAACCATGTAAGTGAAATAAGTTGCTCTCCAAGAATAACACATGCCTCCATCTGAGGGTTAAATTTAAGGCTCATCCCATGTTTGTGTGGGTTTTGCCCCACAACCCAAAGATATGCAGGGTTGTGGATTGGCCACGCTAAATTGCCCCTTAATTGGAAAAAATGAATTAGGTACTCTAAATTTTTTTTTTTTTTTTTTTAAATAAAGAATTTTGAGGCTCAAGATACTCCCATCAAAATTGGGATGCCTTCCTAAATTATTAAATTCAGTAGCTGATATAAAGGCCTGGAATTGAAATTTAATGGGAGAGAAGCAGCTTTGCTAATCTATATGATTGCTATTAAGGCCTCAAATGCAATTTTAATGGACCCCTCAAGATAATTTTCATAATAAGATATATTTAAACGGCAGACTTTGTTGTTGATGTTTCTTAGAATAGTTGTGGTTCTTGATAAAGACTATAAAAATGGATATTGTTGATTTCAATGAGCATTTGTTCTATGTTCTATGATGCATAAGGAACAAAAATGTAGTATGTGGCAGCTATGTTTGCTATGATGGACATAGTAGAGAGAAAATGTTAACATAGAAATTATTTTGTTAAACTTTGGTTCCCCCATTAACTGAATTTGCTAAGTGGGTAACTCAGCCATATAAGTTGGGAAGATCCCATGTTTGATCTCTAGTTTATACTGGATCGGGAGAAAAATGGCAAGAAGAAAAGGAAGCTGTGATGCACTCTACGTGCAGGATTATTTCCCTGCATAACAACGGCAACCAAATTCTTGAGACCTTTCATAGATAGGCTGCTTAAACCACAGAAGGGTTGCAAAGTAGACTTTACTACAGTACCACCAATGACTGGATAATTCAATTATGACCAGCTTGGAAAAACTAGTCGTGTATTCAATCCATAGGTCAAAAGTGGGATTTAATAGAAGTGTGCATAATGAAAGATTATTTTTACTGCTTGGTCAATTGGTACTGGGGGGATTTTAATCTACAGGTCGATTGGTTTAACCAGGTCGGTCAAGGCAGCCTTGAGGAGGAGTTTATATAGAATGTATCCGCAATGGTTTCCTAGAACAGTATGTAATGGAACCTACGAGGGACCAAGCAGTCCTAGATCTGGTCCTGTGTAATGAGACAGGATTGATTAATGGTCTCATAGTTAGGGATCCTCTCGGAAGGAGCGATCATAATATGGTGGAATTTAAATACAGATGGAGGGTGAGAAGGTAAAATCAAACACTAGTGTTTTGTGCTTAAACAAAGGAGATTACAATGGGATGATAGAAGAGCTAGCTAAGGTAGACTGGGACTAAAGACTTTATGGTGAAACAGTTGAGGAACAGTGGAGAACCTTCCAAGCGATTTTTCAGTGCTCAGCAAAGGTTTATACCAACAAAAAGGAAGGACGGTAGAAAGAGGGAAAATCGACCGTGGATATCTAAGGAAATAAGGGAGAGTATCAAATTGAAGGAAAAAGCATACAAAGTGGCAAAGATTAGTGGGAGACTAGAGGACTGGGAAATCTTTAGGGGGCAACAGAAAGCTACTAAAAAAGCTATAAAGAAGAGTAAGATAGATTATGAGAGTAAACTTGCTCAGAATATAAAAGCAGGCAGTAAAAGTTTCTACAAATACATAAAACAAAAAAGAGTGGCTAAGGTAAATATTGGTCCTTTAGAGGATGAGAACGGAGATTTAATAATGGGAGATGAGGAAATGGCTGAGGAACTGAACAGGTTTTTTGGGTCGGTCTTCACAGTGGAAGATGCAAATAAAATGCCAGTGACTGATGGAAATGAGGCTATGATGGCTGAGGACCTTGAGATGATTGTTATCACTAAGGAAGTTGTAATGGGCAAGCTAATGGGGCTCAAGGTAGACAAGTCTCTTGGCCCTGATGGAATGCATCCCAGTGTGCTAAAAGAAATGGCTAGGGAAATTGCAAATGCACTAGTGATAATTTACCAAAATTCACTAGACTCTGGGGTAGGCGGATTGGAAATTAGCAAACGTGACACCACTGTTTAAAAAGGGGGGTTGGCAGAAAGCGGGTAATTATAGGCCAGTTAGCTTAACTCCGGTAGTAGGGAAGATGCTGGAATCTATCATCAAGGAAGAAATATGAGGCATCTGGATGGAAATTGTCCTGCTGGGTAGACGCAGCATGGGTTCATAAAGGGCAGGTCGTGCCTAACTAATTTAGTGGAATTTTTTGAGGGCATTACCTGTGCGGTAGATAATGGGGAGCCAATGGATGTGGTATATCTGGATTTCCAGAAAGCTTTTGACAAGGTGCCACACAAAAGATTGCTGCATAAGATAAAGATGCATGGCATTAAGGGTAAAGTAGTAGCATGGATAGTGGATTGGTTAATTAATAGAAAGCAAAAAGTGGGGATTAATGGGTGTTTCTCTGGTTGGCAATCAGTAGCTAGTAGTGCCCCTCAGGGATGAGTGTTGGGCCCACAATTGTTCACAATTTACGTAGATGATTTGGAGTTGGGGACCAAGTGCAATGTGTCCAAGTTTGCAGGCGACACTAAGATGAGTAGTAAAGCAAAAAGTGCAGAGGATGCCGGAAGTCTGCAGAGGGATTTGGATAGGTTAGGTGAATGGGCTAGGCTCTGGCAGATGGAATACAATGTTGACAAATGTGAGGTTATCCATTTTGGTAGGAATAATAGCAAAAGGGATTAATATTAAAATGATAAAATATTAAAACATGCCGCTGTGCAGAGACCTGAGTGTGCTAGTGCATGAGTCGCAGAAAGTTGGTTTACAGTTGCAACAGGTGATTAAGAAGGCAAATGGAATTTTGTCCTTCATTGCTAGAGGGATGGAGTTTAAGACTGGGGCGGTTATGCTGCAATTGTATAAGGTGTTAGTGAGGCCACACCTGGAATATTGTATTCAGTTTTGGTCTCATTACCTGAGAAAGGACGTACTGGCACTGGAGGGTGTGCAGGGGAGATTCACTAGGTTAATCCCAGAGCTGAAGGGGTTGGATTACGAGGACGGGTTGAGTAGACTGGGACTGTACCCGTTGGAATTTAGAAGGATGCGGGGGGGGGGGGGATCTTATAGAAACGTATAAAATTATGAAGGGAATAGATAGGATAGATGCGGACAGGTTGTTTCCACTGGCGGGTGAAAGCAGAACTAGGGGGCATAGCCTCAAAATAAGTGGAAGTAGATTTAGAACTGCGCTTAGGAGGAAGTTCTTCACCCAAAGGGTTGTGAATCTATGGAATTCCTTGCCCAGTGAAGAAGTTGAGGCTCCTTCTTTAAATGTTTTTAAGATAAAGATAGATAGTTTTTTGAAGAATAAAGGGATTAAGGGTTATGGTGTTCAGGCTGGAAAATGGAGCTGAGTCCAAAAAAGATCAGCCATGATCTCATTGAATGGCGGAGCAGGCTCGAGGGGCTAGATGGCCTACTCCTGCTCCTAGTTCTTGTGTTCTTCTACATTTAGAATTGGTACTGAACCGGGACGATGAGATGTTTCATATAGGAAATCACTTGTAACTACTTTAAGTCTAGCCAGGCATTTAAGAAGGGAACGCACAAGCACTTCGGAAAGTTATGGAGAAAGAGCAAGGTTTAGATTTGATAACTTTGTGATGCTGGTTGGTGTGTAGCAATTTCTGATTCTTTGAATAAATAAGGTACCTTTCCGTGTCTATACTGCAAGCCTACTATTAATCAGCTTTCCGATTTGTATTCTAATGTACTATTTATTGTATGTAGTGATATTCAGTAAATTGCAGTGGTTCAGTCAAAATTATGCACCTCCTGACTGTTGTCACAGTTCTGTGGTTAGCTGGCTAAGACACAGTTATAAGCTCCTGTGAGAGAAACACCTTGATGCTTCATTCTGTGCTGATGCATGTCAATGATGCTGTCCCTGTTGACTAATGTGGGATCAAGTTGTATTCTGTCTTTTCAGGACCTAACTAATATTTCTAAAGAACTGTGCTTAGTGCTGCCCATGAAATTGGACCGACT
This sequence comes from Scyliorhinus torazame, assembly GCF_047496885.1. Taxonomy (NCBI): domain Eukaryota; kingdom Metazoa; phylum Chordata; class Chondrichthyes; order Carcharhiniformes; family Scyliorhinidae; genus Scyliorhinus; species Scyliorhinus torazame. The sequence goes on along the minus strand of NC_092721.1, from coordinate 178,590,162 downwards.
AAGAACAGCATGGAGCACCTAATTCAGGCTAGGCTGTATGTTGTTTTGTTTTTATCTAGCTTTATTTGAATATCTTGTTTCGATGACCAACTCGTCAAAACCATTCTTTAAATCGAGATTTTAAGTTGGTGATATGTAATGATTTTCGAAGTAGAGGTGTAAGTGGAAATATTAATTCTGCGAACTGTTGCTTAGGCATGTAAAACTGTACATGAATGCAGCATCTACTGAGACATGGTGGGGAGTGGTGGATGTAGGGAGGGGAAATTATTTTTTTTGTATACAAGAGTGCAAATTAAACTTTTGTTTTCCTTCTCCCTCTCACTTGTCCTTTTTGTTTCTAGACATCATCCGTTAAAAGTTCTTCAGGATTTGTAGAAGGATCTGTACGGCAATCTGTGCTAAATGTAATTCTGAAGTCTGGTGAAAGAAGAGCTGTGACAGTGAAGTTTACACCAGTTCACAACAGAACTGTGATGTCCTTAATTATTATAAGGTGTGTTCTTGTTGCTGTATTGACTTTTGATTCCCTAAGCCTCCAGTTTTTCTCATTTGTGGAGGGTTTTGGAATGCACTTCTAATTTGGCATTTTGCAAAATAAAACAACTGCTTAAAATGTGTTGCTTGTAAATTCAATGCATGTAACCTTTGATCATGCTGGTGAACTGTTCAGGGTTGTTGACTATTGAATTGGGAAAGGTGCTTATTTTACTGAATTATTTCAGGAGTTTAATCTGAGATTGTTTTACCAACTAATTCTTTACTCTGCAGAAACAATCTGACAGTAGTGGATGCAGTTGTGGTACAAGGACAAGGAACAACTGAGAGCCTCAAGGTTGCAGGGAAGCATCCTGGTCCCGGAAGTTCTTTACGTTTCAAAATTAATGAAGCTTTGCTTAAAGACTGTTCAGATAGTAAGTCATTTGGCACTAATGAAACCATGAGGGCAGTGGTCAGTTAGCACAAGTTGGCAAGATGGCTAGTGTGTGGTTCAGATTAACGGCAACAGCACAGCATTCGATCCCTGTCGTGGCTGAGGTAGACTCCGGGTCTACCACCTTGTCCTGCCTGTAGGTTTTTATAAAAACAAACCGATCTGGCTCTTTCTGTGGTTTGGTGAATAATTGCTAAGGACCTGCCTTCAGACAGAGAACTCTGGAAGAAAAAGAGGTGGGTGTATCTGATATACTTGTTATTGTGAAATAGCAAAGGACTAGGAATGAAGTTGAAATGGGAGCCTTCTAGCCTTGCAAGAAGTTAATGAAACCAAGTCTCCCGTACATTATTTAAGAATTTGCCTTCATGGAACAGTTTTGATGTGGTCAGGAATTTCCAAAGCTTTGGAACCAATTAATTGCTTTTTGAGCATCTTAACAGTTTGTAAGCAATTGTGATAACCAATTTTCACACAGCAAGGACTGAATAGCAACCAGTGCAGTAAATGGCAGAGATGAATGCTAGCCAGCACAGTAGGAGAACCTGTTGCTCTGAATAGTCCAACTAAACAGGCCCTGGTTTAATGGCTCATCAGAAACTTGGCACCTCCAACCTTGCTCACAACCTAGTAATTCTGCTTGAATTCAAATCTAGTAAAAATTAAACCTTTTTTATATGTAATAAATTTGGAAAGAATCAGCTGAAATAGAGTACCAGTGTGGGATTGCAAATTTTAACAATAGGGATATAAATTATTTTCTTTGCTGTAAAATATCACAAGTAGCTCAACCATTTCAACCAACGAAGGAAGAATCTGAGCCTGCATTTAAAAGCAATATGCCACGAATGGCATTGCAACATCAAATGCATCGGCAAATTTCTGAGGGCTTACTGATTAAAACGGACTACAGCGGTTCAAGAAGCAGTCCAGCACCACCACCTTGAGGGCAATTAGGGATGAACAACAAATGCTGGCTTTACCAGTGACATGTGCAGCCTTGTGAAATAATACATTGTTCAGACTGGTACTATGCCATAGATCAGGAAGGTTCCAGGTACAGCCTTTGACCAATGATTAATTAGGTTGCCACCGAACCGCAAAACATTTTATAAACAGCCCTGTACCACTGGGCTTGGGGAAGGAATTCAGCTTCAGGTTCCAATTCTAGTCTAATTATTGCTTTAGGAAATGGTACATGTATGGCAGATTGCAATTGGCACAGCGCTACCCACAATTGTTTGCAGCATTAACCTAGGCTTGCATGAAGAGTGTATGAGATACTGGATGGAGTTCTAGAACCAATTGACTTGTACACCCGTAAGAAGTAGAAAAAGGGTGGCACAATGGTTAGCACTGCTGCCTTACAATGCCAGGGACCTGGGTTCAATTCCGGCCTTGGGCGACTGTGTGGAGTTTGCACGCTCTCCCAGTGTCTGCGTGGGTTTCCTCCGGGTGCTCCGGTTTCCTCCCACATTCCAAAGACGTGCAGGATAGGTGGATTGGCCATGCAGAAATTACCCCTTAGTGACCAAGGTTAGACGGGGTTACGGGGATAGGATGGGGGAGTGGGCCTAGGTAGTGTGCTCTTTCAGACATTCGGTGCAGACTCGATGAACCGAACGTCCGCCTTTTGCACTGCAGGGATTCTATGGATAAAAGGATGGGGGACTGGAGAAAGTAGGAAGTCTTTCATGTTCACGTATTTCATTGAAGGCTAATTAACTTTTTTTAAATTGCAGAAATGAAAATGAAAGAGCCGAACTTCACATTGAGGAGAATTTTTAAAGTAGAAAATACAGGACAACTTCCAGTTCTTGTCAAGTCTATGGAAATCAGTGGATACATCTGTGAAGGATACGGCTTCAAAGTTGTAAACTGTCAAGAGTTTGCACTAAAACCAAATGCCTCTAAAGACATTATTATATTGTGAGTCCTTCAGCTTCTTATTTTGGTCTGGCTGATTTGAAGGGCTGTTCAATCCATGCATTATTGGCGATGCTACATTACCATTAATTTTGAAATGTAACTTTAAAAGAAAAAACAGCCCAATAGTTCAGTCCATTGACCCAGACCAACTTTCATTACTATGTTTAGCAACTACTTAATGTTGCCTACTTACAACACAGTTGTTTTCACACGCATACTCTGGCCACCCTGTAATAAACTAGTCTGTATAATAACTTTTTTAAATACATGAATTGTTAGCAGAGCACTTTAAACAAAAAAAATGAAGAAAAAAAAAATGTGTGCTTGGATTATTGGTTCAAAATCAGACAGCATAAATTGGTTAGCTATAAATCCACAAACCTCCTGGGATTTAGTTTTTGTCATTGTAATGTTACATGACAGGGCGCCATTTAACTAAGCGAGCGCTTTTAGCCATGTGTTTCCCGATGCTCGCAGCGGTGAGAAACGCAATATTATAAATCGGCACTCACGTTAGAAAGGGTGCCTCAGCGGGAAACGCAGGGCCAAGCCGCATATAGCCCTGTTTTGTGTACTGAGGAGCTCCGCTCGCTGAAACCTGTAACGTTATAGCGAGAGATAGGGACACCCTTTTTTCCCGAAGCGAATCCTTCGCCTCTCTTTCTCTCTCTCTCTCTCTCTCTCGCTCTCTCTCTCTCGCTCTCTCTCTCTCGCTCTCTCTCTCTCTCGCTCTCTCTCTCTCGCGCTCTCTCTCTCTCGCGCTCTCTCTCTCTCGCGCTCTCTCTCTCTCGCGCTCTCTCTCTCTCGCGCTCTCTCTCGCGCTCTCTCTCTCTCGCGCTCTCTCTCTCGCGCTCTCTCTCTCGCGCTCTCTCTCTCGCGCGCTCTCTCTCGCTCTCTCTCTCTCTCTCTCTCTCTCTCTCTCTCTCTCTCTCTCTCTCTCTCTCTCTCTCTTTACGCTCTCCCCCAAACACCTGCATGGGGCACCCCTAGCCCGATTGCCACCACGCAGAAAATGCCAGCTTGGCACCTTGACAGTGTCAACGTGGCACCCTGGCAGTGCACCTGGGGGCCTCCGATCCCCTGGGATTCTCCCCCCCCCCCCCCCATGTTGCCATTCTGTCTGGTCCCCGTTTGTGGAGACCAGTACTGAAAGGCGCTCGCCCGAGGTCTCCGTGGCAAAGATGATAGATCCCACACCTCTGGTAACTCTGTAAATGTGATGAGTGAACTCTATTATGCAGATTTGCTTTTTAAAAAAAAGAAGTATCCCGTGCACAATGGCTGGAATTTGCATCGCATTAGATCTCGCAAGGCACTGCGAGCCAGGTCGACCCCAGGAATTGGGTCTCTGTCTTCTATTGTCACGCTGTGCCTTGGCGAGCTGACTTTCGGGCGAAGCGTGGGCGTACAATTGTGCCATTAGGATGTAGCTTGGTTTGTAGTACTAAAATATGCATTTGTAATGCTTTTAATCTGAGTGTTTTATGGTCATAATCTATTTATATGAATCCTGGCATTTTTATTTTCAGGTTTACACCAGATTTCACTGCCTCCAGAGTTATCCGTGAACTAAAACTTGTTACAGCAGGAGGCTCCCAATTTGTTTTTGTATTAAATGCATCACTTCCTTATCATATGTTGGCAACATGTGCAGAGGCCCTGCCTAGACCCAACTGGGAGCTGGGACTGTATGTGATCATCTCAGGAATAATGAGGTATCTATTAAAGACTGTGAAACATTCAAAACCTACTGCTGAATATATCACGTGGACCTTGAAAAGCCTGTTTGGCTGGTGAAATCCTTCGCCATATTTTATTCTCAGTAAATGAAAATGAAAATCTCTTATTGTCACAAGTAGGCTTCAAATGAAGTTACTGTGAAAAGCCCCTAGTCGCCACATTACGGCACCTGTTCGGGGAGGCTGGTACGGGAATTGAACCGTGCTGCTGGCCTGCCTTGACCTGCTTTTAAAGCCAGCAATTTTGCCCTGTACTAAACCATCCCCGTTTCCCGTTTGCTCAATAGAGGACACATCCCATTTACCCAAGGACAGAGCACTTGGGCACAGTTTGTCTGAGTGAAAGCTTTGGAGTGCTAGTTGTGTGCTGGGGAACAACCAAATGATACAAGAGGACTGCTTCCTATCAAAGACCATTGTTTCGGATAATTATTCGTAGTTCTACTTGGATTGAAGTGTGAAGAATACCAGTCCCTTTGTAACCAAACGACCTGGTCCTTTATTAATCCTCTGAAGCATTACCTGGTTCATGTATCAAATTACAACAGCAGGTTGACCTCATTTTTTCCTTCACCTGGTCTGTCATCTTGAAGACACCAATATTCCAACTAGACCCCATTTGTACTCTTCTTGAAAAGGAAACACTCACTAGTAATTTGAGGAGCAAACAAGCATGGGTTTAACCCCTCAGAAGTTACAGATGATAAAATTACTTTGTGTACAGCACAGAACAAGCCTCAGTTGCTCACTTAAGTGTCTGAAACTAAGAAAAAAAAAGCCATTCCAAGCATCTGCTAAATATCCTAACTATAGTTGAAGGGTGTACTTGGGCTGAAGCTCCTTCCCTTCTGGGTTTCTTTACCTGCTAAGTGCAAAGTATAAAAGAGGAGAGAAACTGATACAGTACAAACTATTATTTCATTTGTAATTCTTTTTCAGTGTTTTGTTCCTTTTGGTGATTGGAACAGCTTATTTAGAAGCTCAAGGAATATGGGAGCCCTTCAAAAGGCGTCTGTCTTTAGAGGGATCCAATCCTCCCTTCGACATGGGAAGGACATTCGATCTCAGGAGAATAGTTGGTATTTCATCAGATGGAAAGTAGGTATAATGATCTTTGCTTGGAAGTATTTTTCCTTGGACTTTTCAGAATATATTGCTTGTATTGATCTGATTGCAGCTACCTTTTACCACATGTTTTGCTTAGATTTTTGTTTGTTGTTCTGAGTTTGGGATATGCAGTTTAAGCAGTAAGGGTGTTATGCCATGCAGCACATTAAGCGGTCATTAGTTTACAGTGACTAATTCAAAAAGCCACTTGCCACCCTGACCGGGAAATATGTTGCTATTAGTTCACGTCGCTAGTACAAATTCCTCTAACTCCCTCCCCCACTGCACTGTGGCTTATCTACACCGCGTGGACTACAGCGGTTCAGGAAGGCAGCTCACCACTGCCTTCTCAAGGGCAGTTATGGATGGGTAATAAATGCTGGCCCAGCCAGTGATGTTCACATCCCGTAATGAATTTAAAAAAAAATCCTGTTCTGCAAATAGGGAAAGTCTAATGAGGAAAGTGTAATTATAAATTTTCATGGCATCAGACTGCCAAAGTTGTCTTCCTGGAATTTCTTTAGACCCCTTCATCCTACAAGAACCATGAGTATCCTAGAACGTAGAAATAATTGCAAGGTGTGAAAAGACCAAGGTCCATCTACCATCTTTGTAGTCGCATAATATAACAATAATCAAAGTTGTTGATTAATCATGGCAACATATCTATCAATTGGTCTACAACAGATCCAGGCATGAAATGAGGATACCCCCAGTGATGGAAAGCTTTGGGAATCATAGGTGCAAACTCACCTGTTCTTCGTGAGCATGCTGTACTTTATATCATGTCTCTCAAAGTATTCCTATATTGCATCCCAAAGTATTATCTGAAATAAGTATATCTAATTTGCCTTTGAAAGAATCAATTTGTCATTGGCAAATAGGGTTAAGGAAAATCCCAAGGCTTTTTACACGTACATAAAAAGCAAGAGGGTAGCCAGGGAAAGGGTTGGCCCACTGAAGGATAGGCAAGGGAATCTATGTGTGGAGCCAGAGGAAATGGGCGAGGTACTAAATGAATACTTTGCATCAGTATTCACCAAAGAGAAGGAATTGGTAGATGTTGAGTCTGGAGAAGGGGGTGTAGATAGCCTGGGTCACATTGTGATCCAAAAAGACGAGGTGTTGGGTGTCTTAAAAAATATTAAGGTAGATAAGTCCCCAGGGCCTGATGGGATCTACCCCAGAATACTGAAGGAGGCTGGAGAGGAAATTGCTGAGGCCTTGACAGAAATCTTTGGATCCTCGCTGTCTTCAGGGGATGTCCCGGAGGACTGGAGAATAGCCAATGTTGTTCCTCTGTTTAAGAAGGGTAGCAAGGATAATCCCGGGAACTACAGGCCGGTGAGCCTTACTTCAGTGGTAGGGAAATTACTGGAGAGAATTCTTCGAGACAGGATCTACTCCCATTTGGAAGCAAATGGACGTATCAGTGAGAGGCAGCATGGTTTTGTGAAGGGGAGGTCTTGTCTCACTAACTTGATAGAGTTTTTCGAGGAGGTCACTAAGATGATTGATGCAGGTAGGGCAGTAGATGTTGTCTATATGGACTTCAGTAAGGCCTTTGACAAGGTCCCTCATGGTAGACTAGTACAAAAGGTGAAGTCACACGGGATCAGGGGTGAACTGGCAAGGTGGATACAGAACTGGCTAGGCCATAGAAGGCAGAGAGTAGCAATGGAGGGATGCTTTTCTAATTGGAGGGCTGTGACCAGTGGTGTTCCACAGGGATCAGTGCTGGGACCTTTGCTCTTTGTAGTATATATAAATGATTTGGAGGAAAATATAACTGGTCTGATTAGTAAGTTTGCAGACGACACAAAGGTTGGTGGAATTGCGGATAGCGATGAGGACTGTCTGAGGATACAGCAGGATTTAGATTGTCTGGAGACTTGGGCGGAGAGATGGCAGATGGAGTTTAATCCGGACAAATGTGCGGTAATGCATTTTGGAAGGGCTAATGCAGGTAGGGAATATACAGTGAATGGTAGAACCCTCAAGAGTATTGAAAGTCAAAGAGATCTAGGAGTACAGGTCCACAGGTCATTGAAAGGGGCAACACAGGTGGAGAAGGTAGTCAAGAAGGCATACGGCATGCTTGCCTTCATTGGCCGGGGCATTGAGTATAAGAATTGGCAAGTCATGTTGCAGCTGTATAGAACCTTAGTTAGGCCACACTTGGAGTATAGTGTTCAGTTCTGGTCGCCACACTACCAGAAGGATGTGGAGGCTTTAGAGAGGGTGCAGAAGAGATTTACCAGAATGTTGCCTGGTATTGAGGGCATAAGCTATGAGGAGCGATTGAATAAACTCGGTTTGTTCTCACTGGAACGAAGGAGGTTGAGGGGTGACCTGATAGAGGTATACAAAATTATGAAGGGCATAGACAGAGTGGATAGTCAGAGGCTTTTCCCCAGGGTAGAGGGGTCAATTACTAGGGGGCATAGGTTTAAGGTGAGAGGGGCAAGGTTTAGAGTAGATGTACGAGGCAAGTTTTTTACGCAGAGGGTAGTGGGTGCCTGGAACTCACTACCGGAGGAGGTGGTAGAAGCAGGGACGATAGGGACATTCAAGGGGCATCTTGACAAATATATGAATAGGATGGGAATAGAGGGATACGGACCCAGGAAGTGTAGAAGATTGTAGTTTAGTCGGGCAGTATGGTCGGCACGGGCTTGGAGGGCCGAAGGGCCTGTTCCTGTGCTGTACATTTCTTTGTTCTTTGTAATACTATTTTATTTCCATGCCTATATTTACTCTCCCTTACTGGAGTAACGTTTACCCGGGTTGGCTTTTAATTTAACTTCTTTCAAGTATAGGCAGTGTTGTCTCATTCTACATGGGGACAAGTTAGAACAAAATTGGGAACCTGGATGCGCCTTTTGCAGTGCCCGGCCTCAGTCGTAGTACTTGATCCCTTTATATTTATACTTTATTACCTATTTTTTCCAACTTTTTTTTGTCAAACTTTTGATGCGTCTTGACATTCAAATTAGTAAGCACAACAAAGGATGAGCTATCTTCTGCAATGCTAGCAGCCTGCAAAACTCATCTATATTGCCCTTGATCACTGGGCTGCCAAATGTTATTGTTTATGTTGTGTTGCCCTATTATGTATTTTCTTTTATTCCCTTTTCTTCTCATGTACTTAATGATCTGTTGAGCTGCTCGCAGAAAAATACTTTTCACTGTACCTCGGTACACGTGACGATAAACAAATCCAATCCAATCAGTATTATTGGTTCTCAGTATTTAGCATGCAGGTTTGTTAACCACGTCATTTTAGTGATTTTTCTTTTGTTGTCTTCCTGTGATGCGTGCCAGAAACTCTAGGACACCCTAAAAGTCATACTTTTGTATCCATAGCACAAGCTTATTTTATGTGGTGTTACATCAATGAAATACAAGGTTACGATAACTTTAGGGGTGTGAGTGCATGTAATTGTCATGGTACTGGCTGCATGATTTTTACAATGCACTTCATTTTATACGGCCTAATTTTTTAAAAGACTTTTAAACATTTGCTTTTCTCTGCAGCAATAAAATGCAATGAGTAAGTACGATCTATTTTAATATCTCAAAGTTCTCGTGCATTTTTTTTTTGTTGTCTTCAGTTTAAATGCACTTGGATCAGATTCAAATCACAATTCTTCAAGAGGAGTATTTGGAGGAGGTGGTTCTTCAAGGCCCAGTGTAGCCAACCATAAGCAGTTCTCTGCTGCATCACAGTTGCACAGTAACAGAAACTCTTTAGACTTTGACAGTCCAAAACTAAAAAACAATTTTGCAAATAACTCAAATAGCACTGGTAGAACATCTACCCCAACAGTATCCATTGCATCTGCTACAAAAGTAAATACTATTGCTTCTGAGACAAATCCATACCAGAGCCAAGCAAACAGGCGATCAAAGACATCAAGACCGTTTCACCAAACACACCAGCAACAGACACAAATACAACCGGATCTACAGTCATTACCACAATTACCAGCAGTGCCTCAGCAACAGGAGCAGCATAATGAGAACACTGTGTCACATCTGTCACCTGTTATTTCATGTACGGACAATGCAAACACAAGGCACAGCTCAGAGGACTCTGATATCACCAGCCTCGGAGATACAGTGGACAGAGAATGTGAACTACCTGAATCTCCATCACCAGATGTCTTCACAGAACAGCCTCCATCTCCTGCATCAAAAAATAAAGGTAAACAGCATTTGTTTAGAGACGGCAGCTTACATTTGGGTAGTGCCTGTAACATAGACAAACCATCTTGGGGAACTTCACAAAAGCCTAAGAAAAACTGGTGTCAAGCCAAAGAAGGGATGAGTAGAATGGGCCTATGTTATCTGATGTTTAGAAGCATGATGTTCTCATTGAAACATATAAAATTCTTGAATGGACTTAACAGGGTAGATGCTGAGAAACTAGAGCGACTAAAATTTGGCATCATCTAACAATAAGAGGTCAGCCATTTAGGGCCAAAATGAGAAATTCCTTCTTTGGGAGGGTAATATATCTTTGGAATTCTTTACCACTAAATACTGAAATTGCTGAGAATTTTTGGCACTAAGGAAGGAAATCGAAGGACGGGGTGAAAAAGGAGAATTGAGGCGGAAGTTCAACCATCTCATTGAACAGCAGAGCCCCAAACTGGCTTGAATGGGCCCTCTCCTAGTCCTTGTGTTTTTAGCTGAAATGGTCAAAAGCTTACTGGAGAGATGGTAGCATGGTGATAATGTCACTGGATCAGTCATCCAGACGTCCAGACTAATGTTCTGGGGACAAGAGCTCAAATCCTACCACGGCAGCTGGTGAAATTTGGATTTGATTAATAAATCTGGAATTAAAGTTAGTCTCCGTAATGGTGACCATAAAACCCCAGTTGACATTTCAAGCCGAATTTGACTCTTCAGAACAGCATGATCATTAAATGTTATGAACGGGGCCAGATTTGCTCCAAATTCCCAAGGAATGGAAGTTCAAGAAGGGTGGGATTTGTAGGTGAAGACAGGAGTTGTGGTGGGATTTGGAGGTGAAGACTGGAGTTGTGGTGGGATTTGGAGGTGAAGACTGGAGTTGGGGTTTGGAGGTGAAGACTGGAGTTGGGGTTTGGAGGTGAAGACTGGAGTTGGGGTTTGGAGGTGAAGACTGGAGTTGGGGTTTGGAGGTGAAGACTGAGAGTTGGGGTGGGGTTTGGAGGTGAAGACTGAGAGTTGGGGTGGGGTTTGGAGGTGAAGACTGGAGTTGGGGGTGGGGTTTGGAGGTGAAGACTGGATTTGGGGTTTGGAAGTGAAGACTGGAGTTGGGGTGAGATTTGGAGGTGAAGACTGGAATTGGGGCTGGGATTTGGAGGTGAAGACTGGAGTTGGGGTGGAATTTGGAGGTGAAGTCTAGAGTTGGGGTGACCGTTTTAGTGGTGAAGCTCCCATGAAGGAATTTAAGCACTAAGATGAACAGGATAGGAGTGATATGTGGATGGTACTGCGATGTGGCATGAATAGCTTCAGAGTTTGCACTGCAGTTAAGGATGGGAGGCTGACTGGGAGAACATTTGAATATGGAATCTGGAGATGACCATGACGTGGATGAGGATTTGGGGAATCTAATACTCCAGTACAGTGGAAGTGAGGCATGGTATCTTAAAAACCAATTGTTATTTTTTTTTAAATTAAAGCGACGTAGCACACTTGTAGAATGGTGCGAACATAATATTTATTAGTTACAAAAGAAGCAGGTGTCTGCCACAAGACCAATTTTTAGTTTTGCAAAGTGAACTCAAACCCCTAAAATTGCTTTTCAGGAATGAAAGGACTGGTCAAGTACCTATCCAGAATAAGTAGATTAAAAAATAGTTAACAATGAGAAAATGGCAGATGTGTTGTGTTAAATTCTTCAGAAACGTCAGAATTGCATTGGAAATGGAACACTATTACCTGACTTGTGTTTTTTGGTTCCCTCTCCTCAGGCTGTGTTCTTAAATTGTCGCTATAATCCCACACATTTTTCTTTTACCAATTCAAAAGGCAGGCCTCTTTGGCTCTTTCTATTTTTGAGCTTGTCAAATTGAAACAGGATCACTGGGCGTCATTCTCCGATCCCCCGCCGGGTCGGAGAATGGCCGGTGGCCGCCGTGAATCCTGCCCCCGACCCGCCGAAGTCTCCGGTACCGGAGATTGGGCGGGGGCGGGAATCGGGCCGCGCCGGTTGGCGGGACCCCCCCCCCCCCCCCGCTCAATTCTCCGGCCCGGATGGGCCGAAGTCCCGCCCAGAAATTGCCTGTCCCGCCGGCGTAAATCAAAGCTGGTATTTACCGGCGGGACCAGGCGGCGTGGGCGGGCTCCGGGATCCTGGGGGGGGGGGCGCGGGGCGATCTGACCCCGGGGGGTGCCCCCACGGTGGCCTGGCCCGCGATTGGGGCCCACCGATCCGCGGGCGGGCCTGTGCCGTGGGGGCACTCTTTCCCTTCCGCCTCCGCCACGGCCTCCACCATGGCGGAGGCGGAAGAGACTCTCCCCACTGCGCATGCGCGGGAAACTGTCGGCGGCCGCTGACGCTCCCGCGCATGCGCCGCATTTCCGCGCCAGCTGGTGGGGCACCAAACGCCATTTCCGCCAGCTGGCGGGGCAACAAACGCCATTTCCGCCAGCTGGCGGGGCGGAAATCCCTCCGGCGCCGGCCTAGCCCTTCAATGTTGGGGCTCGGCCCCCAAAGATGCGGAGCATTCCGCACCTTTGGGTCGGCGCAATGCCCGTCTGATTGGCGCCGTTTTTGGCGCCAGTCGGCGGACATCGCGCCGTTGGGGGAGAATTTTGCCCCTAATCTTGGAACAATCGCTGCCAATTCAGCTACTGTCAGATGGCTAAAATACACACTACAATATAAATGCCTCGTGTATGGCAGTGTAGTGGTTATGGCATTGAATTCAAAACCTAGAGGTCATGAGTTCAAACAGCACCATTGTAAATTTTAAATTGAATTCTGTAAACCTGGTAATTTGTGAACTAGCCTGTCGGTTGCTGTGAGTGGTATTCTTCCATATCTGTGGTAACTTTTTAAATATAATTAGTTTTTTTTTTGTTTCTACTGGTGACATGTCTGTGCATTACCTTGATATTGGTGCACAACAAAATTTAATCTGCATATGGATGGAAAAAATAAGACTGAACAGTGTATCCCACTCTTCAAAAAAAAAAACCTCCCTTAACTCATCTGTTCTGCCCAAACTAGATTTCCTGTCTCAAAGTCCTCAAATGTTTTATCACCATACAGCTCCGTGCCCACCACCCAGTCTGACTGAGACACTGACATCCTTTGGGATTGCAATGGGGGTGCAGTCACTGTTGTCAGCCCTTTCATTGAATTCTCCCTCGAGTTTGACAAAATTAACCACTTCCTCCTCTGATCCCACTTCCAGGTCACTGCCTTCATTAGCTCTCTCTGTCTCTGTCTCACGCTCTCATCCTGGCCCTGGGTCACTGTTCGTGTGGAGTTCGCACATTCTTCCCGTGGGTCTCAGAGACCCCACAACCCAAAGATGTGCGGGTTAGGTTGATTGGCCATGCTAAATTGCCTTATTTGGGGGAAAAAAGAAGAATTGGGTACTCTAAATTTAAGAAAAGAAAAGGGAAATGCTGTTCAGCTCTCTGTAGGTGTGTCATAAGCGGTATTTTAGCTTAGTTGTAATTTCTGTCAGTTGTTACAGTCAGCGAGAGTTGCAGAGGCAGGGGGCGGGGATGGTGAAGTTGGGTGACGTGAATGGATTTGAGAGAGAATTGTACTTTTTAACAAGGTGTGAACAGCTGTTGGACCATCCAAAGTAATCTGTGTGCTTACTGCAGCTTAAATGGAGCCTTCATAATTTTTTATTTATTCTTTCGTGGGTGTAGCTGGCAAGGCCAACACTTTGTTGCCTTGAACTGAATGGCTTGCCAGGCAATTTAAGAGGACAATAAAGAGTCAACCACATTACTCTGGGTCTGAAGTCGCATGTAGGCCAGGTCAGGTAAGGATGGCAGATTTCCTTCCCTATAGGGCATATGTAAAGGTTTTCACAAAACTGATTGGCTTTCAATTCCAGATTCTATTAATTGTTTTTAATGTGTTATGACAGGTCAGCTACAGCAATGTAGTCTTTTAATTTGGAGTCAGCCCTAAGTGGGGTTTCAACCTCCAAAAGGAATTTTTCATCTACCACTTCTCTTTCAAAATCTGAAACTTTTACCCTTATTTGCCAGTACTTCACTGCATGTAACACACACAGGCTTTGCATCGTTATTTGCATTGGCACAAAGCCATATCTCAAGGAATCCTCCTTATACTGTTGTGTTCCTGAGTTAGGTTTTGTAAGCTGTTAATCAGAGGCCCTGGAGCTCTGCACAGAGCTAACACTAGCACTGCTCTGACCTGCCCTTGACTCTTCCCTTAACAGAATCTGCTGGAGACACCTGTTGTGAGGTCCTGTCCAATAGATACACTGCCTATTTGAGTCTCTGGTCATCTCTGATCCATCTTCAAAGTCCTCTTGCCTGCAGATGGAGAATGGAGGCTACTCTGCTGCAAGATTTGGCGTCAAAGCAGGTGCATGGAGGGTAGTTGACGTCAGGTGTATCTGCTGGGCGCATGGCCTGATCTCTGCTGCTGCCTCTGGCCGAAAGACTCCACACTCATTTATTTTCATTTAAAATGTGGCAGCGGACTGCATTTTCGATGTAAAAGCAGATACCAGCCACTGGGCACTTCTTCCGCAGTCCGGACCACTGCGGGAATGGTGTGACCGATCGCTCCGTGACCCTTTCAATACCCACCCGTGGGTCATGACCAGCACTTTGAAAAACTGCTATATTTGCCAGACATTGTGTTTTCATTACCATGAAAACTGTAGGTTATCACAAGGTCATTAACATGACTGTAAATAACTAGACTTTTTCTTTTGGATTGTTGAGTTATGATTTATTTTTATTCATTCATGTGATGTGGTCATCACTGGCTGGGCCAGCATTTATTGCCCACCCCTAAGGGCACTTAAGAATCAACCACATGGATCTGGAGTCACATGTAGGCCAGACCAGGTAAGGATGACAAATTTCCTTCCCTAAAGGATGTTTTTTTTTTAATGACAACTGTTTCATGATTTTTATTTAATTCATATTTCGCCATCTGCCTTGGTGGGTTCGAACCCGGGGCCCCAGAGCATTATCCTGGCTCTCTGGATTGCTAGTGCAGAGACAATACCACTACGCCACTGCCTCTCTTAAAATTCTTTGAATTATAAAGACTGAAATGTAAAGCAGGATGTTCCAAGTGCCGCAGTTTTACCTTGCGGGAATATAGAGCATTTTACATTGAAACACATTTTCCTTTCCTAAGAATACTTTGTTTCCACTTAGTTTCCAGTTGCAAAAATGTCCTGGCCTAGTATCTGCATCTTTCAAACCAGTTTTCCTTTACTGGCCCACCACCAAATAAACTTGCTCTAATATGATGCCAGATTTGGCCATAATATGTATTCCTGCTGATATTGGATTTGCAGAGAAAGTACAGGTATGCCACAATGCCTAATTTGTCGTGTCCGTGTTGAAGGAATAAGGTCAAGAATACAAGTTATAAATTCTGTCCCTCTGACTAATCAATGTGGGAAATATTGCACAAAGTATTGCAGCAGGTAATAAGAAATGTTAACTTTGGGTAGCTTGTCCTTGCGGTTGTCCAAATAGCAGATAGCTATTGATGGCTTCCTGCATGTAATTGAAAGGCATAGTTGGCGAGAAAGTAGATTCAAGGGAACACCCTTAACCTGTAATGGTGAGTATGTAGTCTTATCAGATGTCAACAATAATCTGAATCCAACCATACATTATCTGGTGAGGGGCAGGAATGAATTTCAGTTAGGAGCTGGCATGGGAGGTTTCAGTTAACTATTGGGAGACTGGGTTCTTGGGAAGTACTCCAGGCCACAGGAAACTTAGCTTGGTATAACCGTAGTACATAATCTACTCTGGTTTATTTCAATACGTATGAGAATAACATTGATAGCTCAGTACACTCCATGTAACCGAGTCACGCCACCTGTAGTATATGAAAGCTCAAAGGCCACTTGATTGGGGAGGTTTAAATCAATTAGTAATTGCTTTGATCTTTTGTAATAGCCTTCCTTAATCAAACTTTTTTGGGTCCAAATTGGCAGCTTGAGTTCTGAAAGAAAGGTTTATAAAGAGGGCCCCACCAAGCCTATGAATAGTTCTGCACCTGGATCTAATTTCCAGGTTGCCTACTTTAAATGCTGGTGCAGTAAGGTTTGGTGTTTGTAATCATCTGCAGCTTTCTCGTTCTTTATACTCTGTAGTGAACTGCTGCAGTAACTTCAGTTTTAAAATTCGCCAGTCAGTTTGCATTTTGGCACAGGTGCCATTCACTTTGGCAAGAGTAGCTATTGGTAAATCCAAGAAGGGTTGATACAAAACTCCACTGATACTTGGTTATTTGCAGACTAGATGCAATCAAAATGAAATGTATGACAATTCACTTTCATTCAGCACCCTGCTGACTATTGATTTTTGCAGGATCCCTGGCTAAATTCCTACAGCTGTAAGAACCAGTCAAGTGGTTTTTCAAGCAATCTAAGTTTGCTCTAGTTGCTGAAGTGCGTCATTTGACTGCATGACACACCTACGGCAGTTAATATTGGAAACTGAATTGAGTTGGGCTGTAACACTACATAACACAGGTGACAGTAAGAGCCCAATTTTGCTTCTTTTTGATTATGGCCTCAGGAGAGAGCGAGATTGAAGAGGTGGGGCTTTCATGAATAACCTCAGCTGGTATGGGAATTGAACCCACACTATTGCCGTCGCTCCACATCATGAACCAGCCTTCCAACCAGTTGAGCAATTTAGCATGGCCAATCTACCTACCCTGCACATCTTTTGGGGTTTGTGGGGGTGAGACCCACGCAGGCACTGGGAGAACGTGCAAACTCCACATGGACAGTGACCCGGAGCCGGGATCGAACTTGTGTCCTCGGTGCCATGAGGCAGCAGTGCTAACCACTGTGCCATCGTGCTGCCCCAAGCTGACCGCATTAATAACTGTCTATTGTTTAGTAGGCAAGACTGAATCGCTTTTATTAGAACTTCAATTTATAGAAGATGACGTAGCTCTTCACTTTTGAAAGTCTTGTTTCTCTGCATAATGTAGATAGGTAATTGCTGGGATGAGAACTGTATGTATTTTTATAACATAACCTGAATTGGGAAAAACTGTTCAAAATCAATGATGTCCAAAGGATCACTATCAGAGAAATAAGCAAAAACCAATGATAAGAGGCAGCTGTCAACTCCTGGTAGCTCAGCTTCTTGAGCCAGACCTGATTATTGAAAAAATGAATTCCATTAGGCTAAATAGCCTTTTTATCAACTTTGACCCTTATTTGTAAATGCTAGTACAAAGAACAAAGAAATGTACAGCACAGGAACAGGCCCTTCGGCCCTCCAAGCCCGTGCCGACCATACTGCCCGACTAAACTACAATCTTCTACACTTCCTGGGTCCGTATCCTTCTATTCCCATCCTATTCATATATTTGTCAAGATGCCCCTTGAATGTCCCTATCGTCCCTGCTTCCACTACCTCCTCCGGTAGCGAGTTCCAGGTACCCACTACCCTCTGCGTAAAAAACTTGCCTCGTACATCTACTCTAAACCTTGCCCCTCTCACCTTAAACCTATGCCCCCTAGTAATTGACCCCTCTACCCTGGGGAAAAGCCTCTGACTATCCACTCTGTCTATGCCCCTCATAATTTTGTATACCTCTGTCAGGTCGCCCCTCAACCTCCTTCGTTCCAGTGAGAACAAACAGAGTTTATTCAACCGCTCCTCATAGCTTATGCCCTCCATACCAGGCAACATTCTGGTAAATCTCTTCTGCACCCTCTCTAAAGCCTCCACATCCTTCTGGTACTGTGGTGACCAGAATTGAACACTATACTCCAAGTGTGGCCTAACTAAGGTTCTATACAGCTGCAACATGACTTGCCAATTCTTATACTCAATGCCCCGGCCAATGAAGGCCAGCATGCCGTATGCCTTCTTGACTACCTTCTCCACCTGTGTTGCCCCTTTCAATGACCTGTGGACCTGTACTCCTAGATCTCTTTGACTTTCAATACTCTTGAGGGTTCTACCATTCACTGTATATTCCCTACCTGCATTAGACCTTCCAAAATGCATTACCTCACATTTGTCCGGATTAAACTCCATCTGCCATCTCTCCACCCAAGTCTCCAGACAATCTAAATCCTGCTGTATCCTCAGACATTCCTCATCGCTATCCGCAATTCCACCAACCTTTGTGTCGTCTGCAAACTTACTAATCAGACCAGTTACATTTTCCTCCAAATCCTTTATATATACTACAAAGAGCAAAGGTCCCAGCACTGATCCCTGTGGAACACCACTGGTCACAGCCCTCCAATTAGAAAAGCATCCCTCCATTGCTACCCTCTGCCTTCTATGGCCTAGCCAGTTCTGTATCCACCTTGCCAGTTCACCCCTGATCCCGTGTGACTTCACCTTTTGTACTAGTCTACCATGAGGGACCTTGTCAAAGGCCTTACTGAAGTCCATATAGACAACATCTACTGCCCTACCTGCATCAATCATCTTAGTGACCTCCTCGAAAAACTCTATCAAGTTAGTGAGACACGACCTCCCCTTCACAAAACCGTGCTGCCTCTCACTAATACGTCCATTTGCTTCCAAATGGGAGTAGATCCTGTCTCTAAGAATTCTCTCCAGTAATTTCCCTACCACTGACGTAAGGCTCACCGGCCTGTAGTTCCCGGGATTATCCTTGCTACCCTTCTTAAACAGAGGAACAACATTGGCTATTCTCCAGTCCTCCGGGACATCCCCTGAAGACAGCGAGGATCCAAAGATTTCTGTCAAGGCCTCAGCAATTTCCTCTCCAGCCTCCTTCAGTATTCTGGGGTAGATCCCATCAGGCCCTGGGGACTTATCTACCTTAATATTTTTTAAGACACCCAACACCTCGTCTTTTTGGATCACAATGTGACCCAGGCTAACTACACCCCCTTCTCCAGACTCAACATCTACCAATTCCTTCTCTTTGGTGAATACTGATGCAAAGTATTCATTTAGTACCTCGCCCATTTCCTCTGGCTCCACACATAGATTCCCTTGCCTATCCTTCAGTGGGCCAACCCTTTCCCTGGCTACCCTCTTGCTTTTTATGTACGTGTAAAAAGCCTTGGGATTTTCCTTAACCCTATTTGCTAATGACTTTTCGTGACCCCTTCTAGCCCTCCTGACTCGTTGCTTAAGTTCCTTCCTACTTTCCTTATATGCCACACAGGCTTCGTCTGTTCCCAGCCTTTTAGCCCTGACAAATGCCTCCTTTTTCTTTTTGACGAGGCCTACAATATCACTCGTCATCCAAGGTTCCCGAAAATTGCCGTATTTATCTTTCTTCCTCACAGGAACATGCCGGTCCTGTATTCCTTTCAACTGACACTTGAAAGCCTCCCACATGTCAGATGTTGATTTGCCCTCAAACATCCGCCCCCAAT
Organism: Scyliorhinus torazame; assembly: GCF_047496885.1. Taxonomy (NCBI): domain Eukaryota; kingdom Metazoa; phylum Chordata; class Chondrichthyes; order Carcharhiniformes; family Scyliorhinidae; genus Scyliorhinus; species Scyliorhinus torazame. Next base: position 178,570,867 of record NC_092721.1, on the reverse strand, counting down.
CTATGTTCTTCAGTTCCCGCCTAATATTGTTATAATTAGCCTTCCCCCAATTTAGCACATTTATCCTCGGACCACTCTTATCCTTGTCCACCAGTACTTTAAAACTTACTGAATTGTGGTCACTGTTACCGAAATGCTCCCCTACTGAAACATCTACCACCTGGCCGGGCTCATTCCCCAATACCAGGTCCAGTACCGCCCCTTCCCTAGTTGGACTGTTTACATATTGTTTTAAGAAGCCCTCCTGGATGCTCCTTACAAACTCCGCCCCGTCTAAGCCCCTGGCACTAAGTGAGTCCCAGTCAATATTGGGGAAGTTGAAGTCTCCCATCACCACAACCCTGTTGTTTTTACTCTTTTCCAAAATCTGTCTACCTATCTGCTCCTCTATCTCCCGCTGGCTGTTGGGAGGCCTGTAGTATACCCCCAACATTGTGACTGCACCCTTCTTATTCCTGATCTCTACCCATATAGCCTCCCTGCCCTCTGAGGTGTCCTCTCGCAGTATAGCTGTGATATTCTCCCGAACAAGTAGCGCAACTCCACCTCCCCTTTTACATCCCCCTCTATCCCGCCTGAAACATCTAAATCCTGGAACGTTTAGCTGCCAATCCTGCCCTTCCCTCAACCAGGTCTCTGTAATGGCAACAACATCATAGTTCCAAGTAGTAATCCAAGCTCTAAGTTCATCTGCCTTACCCGTAATGCTCCTTGCATTAAAACATATGCACTTCAGGCCACCAGACCCGCTGTGTTCAGCAACTTCTCCCCGTCTGCTCTGCCTCAGAGCCACACTGTCCCTATTCCCTAGTTCTCCCTCAATGCTCTCACCTTCTGACCTATTGCTCCCGTGCCCACCCCCCTGCCATACTAGTTTAAGGTATATAAGTTTTCCCAGTGTTTATATAATTTGAGTACAGTTCCACTTTTATAGATGTTTCGATGCAAATTGATACCAATTCAGAGTACACCAACAAAAATGTTTACTATTAAATTTTTCTCACATCAGTTATTGAGTGTTGCTGAAAAAAAAGATGTGCTTTTTATCTTGCAGTTATCGGGGCAGTAAATGCCAATAGTAAAAGTAACAACAGTTTATACTGCACGAGAAGAGTGCTGGCAAGGGGGTTCTAGTAGAGGCGGTGTCAGTGAGAAAGTACCAGGAATAATTAACTGCCAAGCTTTTGTTCAAATGCAAACCAGGCAGGTCAACTCAGGCCAAGGCAATGTCCTAGGGAATGAACCATGGAATGACTGTTCCCTAGACTTATCTGCAAAGGACCGGATCCCATGTGCAAATATATGTAGCTTTTAGCATGCGTAAGTGAGCCACACAAATCATAGAATTCGAGTCTGCACCGGCTCTTGGAATGTATAATTTTGCTGCTTCTGCCACCATGTTCCAGTATTAAGAGAGGTAATTTATTCTCCAACATCTGTGAAAGCTGCTGTAGCGTAAATGTCAGACGTAGGTGAGTGGCTTACACTTCCTATTTCTAGGGATTTTCTTTGCTCTCTTTCTTTGCAGCACACTCTGTAGAAAATACTTGCTCACTGCTTTAGCTATTCACCTGAGATTAGTTACCTGAGAAATTGTACTCTGACACTGTAATAGGGTTTATTAGACCAATAAGTCTGCGAAATGCAAGTCATTAATCCAAGCCAACCCATGTGGCTTGTATCTTGTTTAAATTTTTCTCAGACATTGTGAACGCGCTCTTGTCTTGTATCACAGGGAGAGTAAAATTACAGCGTAAAACAAAAGCACAGAAAAAACGTGAAGAGAAGGACAGACGGGTAAAAGGAAAACCACAGGAGGATGAATTAAAAGATGCAGATAATGATGACAGCTCATCCACCACCACTGAAACATCTAATCCAGACGTCGAATCACCTCTCAAGGAGGTTAGTTTCTGTAAATATGAACAATTGGGTATACCAAAGTGTTAAAAGTCTAATTCTTTCCTTGTCTGTTTCATATGAACTGCCCCAGTTGCAGTAAGTTAATTCTATCTTTTTCAAATTGAATGAATAATTAATTTAATATCCCTTTTTCCAGTTAGTACTTTAATCTTTCTTGTCCAAATGTAAGCCATCGTCTGCTTTCCCAAAACCTTCAACATTGATCCTTTGACTGCTCCAACTACTTCCTCATGTCTCATCACACTTTCCTCTTTAAGATCCTTCAATATGTTGTATCTTAGATCTGTGACCATCTCCCAAAATGCGTTTGAATCTCTCTGATAAAGCTTCCATCCATCCTCACAGCACCAAAACGGCACTTCCAACAGTCACAAATGCAATCCTCAACTTTAGCCGTGGTTAATTTTACCATACATCCCAATCCTGAACCTTTCTGCAGTACTCCATATAATGACCAAGGCCCTCATCCAGTTCCATGGGGCTGCACTTGTGTTGTTTCATTCCTACTTATAGAATACAGTCAAATCATCTGGCTTTGCTCTGCCTTCCATACGCATGTTTCCAGGATCTATCCTTCAGCCACTCTTCATTATCTCTAGTTTGCCCCTTGGTGATGTTTCAAGATATAAACCCTTCCACTTAATTTCTATGTTCCCAATGCTTAATTTCCAAAACTTGTGTCCTCTGTTGTGCTTGACCTAACAAGGTGTGAATAACTAGTATGTATGAATCAAGTGGAATTTATTAAGCAAGATTTGACAAATACTTAATATAAAGCAGTGAAGACAGCATGGAAGTCCTTCACCTCTCCAGCTCCGAGGAGTCCGTGAGCATTGCCAGCACAGGTGATCTCTCTCCTCTGCCTTTGAAGTGACGTTGAACTGTGCCCAGAAGAGTCCTACCCAGAAGCCATGGTAATACTGTGCAACCAAAGAATGAGATTTTCCAATTGTTATCCCCACTCCTCATTATTCCCCCTCCCTTATTTGGGAGGAGTCTAAATTCACCATTTCCAGTGGCTGGAGGTAAAAGTCACCCCACCTCTGTAACTAAGACAAATGTTTATCGCTTGTTTGCTCGGGCTCTCAAGTGATCGCATCTCACTGTGACCATTCCTACAAATAGCAAAACCATTAAGAACAAATGTTAAAACTGCTTCTTCATATGTCAAAGCATGAGGTTTTACCCTACAAATATAATCTATCAAATCGATGCGTAGGTCTTGTTTAAAGATAGTTAGTTTTTTCTAAAAACAAACTGCTTTTCAGCCATTTCTTCAAACAGAGCTGCTGAATACAGACTCTTAAGCAACTTTAAAGTATAGCTTCTCACAAACAACTGCAAAGTCTCCCAACTGCTTTGAGTGCCCATTGTCTCACTAACCGATATTCAAACTAAACCATTTTATTTAAAATGTGGTTAACAGTAAAATTTATAGATGTTACAGACCAACAAGAAACCCTAAAAATGAGTAGAATTATACAAATCTTGGGCGAAATTCTCCCAAAACGGCGCCAATCAGACGGGCATCGCGCCGCCCCAGAGGTGCGAATGCTCCGCATCTTTGGGGGCCGAGCCCCAACGTTGAGGGGCTAGGCCGACGCCGGAGGAATTTCCGCCCCGCCAGCTGGCGGAAACGGCCTTTGTTGCCCCGCCAGCTGGCGCGGAAATGACATCCCCGGGCGGCACATGCGCGGGAGCGTCAGCGGCCGCTGACAGTTTCCCACGCATGCGCAGTGGAGGGAGTCTCTTCCGCCTCCGCCATGGTGGAGACCGTGGCGGAGGCGGAAGGGAAAGAGTGCCCCCACGGCACAGGCCCGCCCGCGGATCGGTCGGCCCCGATCGCGGGCCAGGCCACCGTAGGTGCACCCCCCGGGGCCAGATCGCCCCGCGCCCCCCCCCCCCCCCCCCCCCCAGGACCCCGGAGCCCGCCCACGCCGCCTTGTCCCGCCGTTCAAAAGGTGGTTTAATCCACGCCGGCGGGACAGGCAATTTATCGGCGGGACTTCGGCCCGCCGGAGAATCGAGCGGGGGGGCCTGCCAACCGGCGTGGCCCGATTCCCGCCCCCGCCGAATATCCGGTACCGGAGACTTCGGCAACCGGCGGCGGCGGGATTCACGGCAGCCCCCGGCGATTCTCCAACCCGGCGGGGGGTCGGAGAATGAAGCCCCTTATTACCAAATGGTCAGCTTCCACAGGTATGGTGACACAAGTTTCTCCATTTCTTTAACTCCCAGACGACCTCCATATTATTAATTTGCTCGTAAGGCATGAGGTCTTTGAGTCATGATCTTCTAAAGGTCAACTTGGGGAAGACTAAGGTCAATATCCTCGGAGCAAGACCAAAACGCCTATCCCTGCTCAAACTGCACTGTCAAACTCAACCAGCCTCTTCATCATATTTTAAAGACAGGCATGCAGTTTCTGAATCTAAAATAAGAACAGAAAATGCACAAACCAATGGAGCACATCATCTGTGAAGATAAATAGGTTAATGTATCAGGCTTAATTCTGTTATAACGGGAAGATATTTCAGGGAAAATAATTTATAAGAGTAAGGGAAAGTGCTTTGAAGTGTAAGTTCACCAGATAAAGGGGAGAAAGATTACAAAAGTGCTTGGATGGAGATCAGAAGATGGTTAAATAACAAATGATAATGACGCAGGGCAAAAATTGCAAAGTACCTGGAAGAAAGATGCGGTGCTGTTCCTCAAGCTTAGATTGAGCTTTACTGGAATAGTATAGAAGGCGAAGGATAATGGTTGGTACAAGTGGGATGGAGTATTGAGAGTCTTGGAGTGCAGTCACATTTGAGAAAGGAATGGAGGTGGTAGAGCGAAGTGATAATCAATTCGATGTTTAGTTTCTCCGGTGTAGGTAGGCAGTGTACTAGGTTGGAGTAAAAATGCACGCAAATTGCTCTCTCACCTGCAAGGTGCTTTCGGAAAAGGAGTAATGGCAGATGTTGCATCTCCTGCTGACAAACTAAGGTGCTAGGAGAAGGAAAGTAGTTGTTGCGAGTAAAGAAGAGTGAATTTGGGGTGACATTAGGAAAATTGGATAATTACTTTGTTGAACATCTTGCAGAGAATTTTATTGAATAGAATTTGCAATGCAGAAGGAGGCCGCTTGGCCCATTGAATCTACACCAGCCCTTGAAAGAGCACCCTACACAAGCCCACACTTCCACCCTATCCCAGTAGCCCCACCTAACATTTGAATACTAAGGGGCAATTTAGCGTGGCCAATCCACCTAACCTTCACATCTTTGGGCTGTGGGAGGAAACCGGATCACCTGGAGAAAACCCACGCAGACACTGGGAGAAAGTGCAAACTCCACACAGTCACCCAAAGCTGGAATTCAACCTGGAACCCTGATGCTGTGTGCAAACAGTGCTAACCACTGTGCCATCGTGCACATGTGTAAGATCCAAAATCAAGAAAGACATTTATGTTGAAGTCTAAAACAGTCAGCAAAGCAGGTAATTAGGGGGAAATCTTGAGTATGCGGAACAGCGGTTAATTACTTGGGAGAAGGGAATGAAATAATTATACAGGAGCTCTATTAAATTTGGAGGTTACAAATGAAAGTTGACTAGCTTTTGTTTTAATCTTTAGTCTCCAGATTCCGATAAGAAAAAAGGGAAAACAGTGTTGTCTATCAAAGAGAAAGATGATGCTGATACATTTCACATGTTAAAATCTAAAGGAAAGAAACCGCTAGGAAATATCATCAAAAAGGAAACCCAGAATGACATTAAGTCGAGGTAAAGCATTCCTACCATCACATTTATAGCTAATGTAAATGGGCAATCTTCTTTTTAAGTATTAATTGGTTCTCTCTCTCTCTCTCTCTCTCTCTCTCTTTGAAGTTCGCTAGAGTTGCCATATACTACCCCATTAGAGAACAAGCAACGCAAAAGCTTTCCCGCCAAAATAGTATCATCAACCATGATAAATTGCCCCAAACTGAGGAACCTGCCAAAAAGAGGTAAGGGATTCATGTGTATCAGATTGCAAATACATAGCTAATTTTTGATCTGGAAACTTTAAACTAATTATTCAACATTTTTTCTTTTAGTGCCTGGCAAATTAGTAGATGGAAGGCCATCACCACTGGTAAAATTTCTTTCAAGTGGTTCTGGTCAGGAAATGGGAAATAGCAGCAGTTCAGAGGGTGAGAAAGACTCTCCACCGCCTGAATGGGACATTGTACCTATTCCCAAATCCAGTAGCAGTAAGTGGCTTCTCAGTCTCCTGTGATCTTTTCTAAAATCTAGGAATGTAGGGCCCGATCACTTTTTCTGCAATCAATTTTATTTTTGTCAAAATGGTGCTTGGTGTTTCTATATTCAGCCAATTCTCAAGTAGTGGTTTCATGATCTTGCAGGAAAAGATGCCATTAATCTAATTTTTTTTTTAAGCTGCAGGTTGGAAAGAAAATGGCCTGAACTTTACTTTTGCAGTCCATTTTTTTTTTTTTTTTTTTTAGAGCCTCCCTTTTATATCCGGGTTCTACCTGTAATATTTTGATGTATCATTCATTTCCATTTAAGAGCCTTGAGTAGGTTGAATTGGTATAAGTCACACTGGAGAAACCTTTATGATAGGCAGCAAAAGATGCAAAAAGAGTTTATCTGACCATACAAGTCTGCAAGTGAAGGTTAGGTTTTAAGCAATTAATTCTGCCCTTCCGTCTAACTGTTCTTGACGCATTTTAAGGTGTGACCTGTGAATCATATTTTGTGGTAGTAATAATTTGTCCAAGGGATGATAGCGATCTTGAAATTCTAATCTATAATTCATGCAATATCATTGTCACAGGATAGATTTAAGTAATGAGGTTTTTGTTGTTAAATAATTGATTTCCTCATTAAGATGTTTAAAAAAAATTGAGGCAACATTAACACTTTTAAATCATTTGATTTGCTGAACTGTTGACTCTTATTGTTAACATCTTTCAGGTTCAGACAGCCTTCAACAGCTCTCCATCCAGACCCTTCATGCTGATATCTTCTTGAAGAGACAGAACTCGCCTATGCCCGGACCTCCATCCCCTCCGCCTGGATCATGTCACAGCTTAATTTTCCATGCTCCTAGTTACAGCAGCATTGTCAACAATAGGTACAATCCATCATTCACAAAATTATCCTAACTTTCAGTATCTTTTGATTCTCTGCACCTTGAATCTGTATCTGTGACATACATTGAATTCAAGTATGTTACAAAATTAACCGTTTAGGATTCTGATCAGCTAAGCTTAGAGGCTTGTAGTAAGTAAAATGAGTCGATTTGATCTGCATTGGTCATTATGTGAAAGGTTTTTGTAGTTTATTTTAATATTTCTGTATAGTTGTGATTGGTCTGTAGTCAACAAGACATTTAATTTGGAATGAATGTGGCTAGAATTTGCTTATTCCCTGGCATTGCTCTGTCATGTCATATGTGCTTTGTCCAAGAGGAGGCCATTGGCTCATTGTCTGGTAATGCTTCATCCTGGGCCGGTTACTTGGCAGTTTTTGTGGTGGTCTGCCATTGCCTTCCACTCTCTGGACTACAGTGAGGAGGCAGGTCCCAAGTCTATCACAGCTCGAATGCCAATCAAACCCGTGCTTTTGGTGTTATTCTGAACCGCATGCTAGCCATCTAGCCCACTGAGGTAATTGGGCTACATTGGGCAGGGTTTTCTATGACCTCTGGAAGCTTGTCCATAAAACAGGTCATATCCCCCCAATCATTCCACTAATGGGTTTTAAAACAATATTTCTCTTCAACAAAAACTTAAGTTACTTTTGAAAATGATCATAGTGTGAGTGCACCTTGGTAACATCCCAAAACATCAGCGACCATTAAAATATACGGAAAATCAGCCGGTTGTAACGCAGTAAGATTCCACTTGGGGAGGAGCTTTTTCAGGCTTGGTAGTTCCATGATGCTGTTGTGGGAAAAATCAACCACTTCAAGAGTCAGACTTGCTGTGTTCAAATAAGTGCAGTTTTATTGTTACACGAAGCTTCGGGAGAAAGCGTACGTACAGTAGCCAGCCTTTCTCGTGGTTTGAATGGCAGTCATTCATTTTATACTTTGGGTTCACAATGAGCCCAGATACAAAACAATTATCACTTTGTTATCTTTAAACATTTTATAGATTGTACATCGCTATTTGTAAGCGTTTTGCCATTTACACATGGCCACAGTCACAGAGGTTTTACAGGTTACAGGCAGCAGCAGGAAAGTAGTATCGATTGTCCCTTCGTTTTAGGAAATGGCCCAAGACATTCGTATTAGCATATCATTGTGTACACCTTGACTGAAGTCCGCTTTATTCAAGTGGTGTCCCGCATTTATGTATTTCTTAATCTTCCTGTCTGGCTCCCTTTGTCCTGGATCTGTTCCTATCTGTCCTACTGGCACCCCGCTGGACTCCAGGCATCAGTTATGTCTGCTTTATTCTCTGTGTCTCCATCTTGTGTGTCAGGCAGCCATCTTCTGTGCCAAGTGCCCTTTTGAACCATTTCTAGTTATTCCTAGTGATTGGAACTAAGTTCATCTTTCATGACTGACTTGCTCATTTGAGATTCTGGATTACCAAGCTCCAAGTGATCAGTTGGATTGGATTAGATTGGATTTGTTTATTGTCACGTGTACCGAGGTACAGTGAAAAGTATTTTTCTGCGAGCAGCTCAACAGATCATTAAGTACATGAGAACAAAAGGGAATAAAAGAAAATACATAATAGGGCAGCACAACATCTACAATGTAACTACATAAGCATTGGCATCGGATGAAGCACACAGGGTGTAGTGTTAATGAAGTCCGTCCATAAGAGGGTCATTTAGGAGTCTGGTAACAGTGGGGAAGAAGCTGTTTTTGAGTCTAGTTGTGCGTGTTCTCAGACTTCTGTATCTCCTGCCTGATGGAAGAAGTTGGAAGAGTGAGTAAGCCGGGTGGGAGGGATCTTTGATTATACTGCCCGCTTTCCCCAGGCAGCAGGAGGTGTAGATGGAGTCAATGGATGGGAGGCAGGTTCGTGTGATGGACTGGGTGGTGCTCACGACTCTCTGAAGTTTCTTGCGGTCCGGGGCCGGGCGGTTGCCATACCAGGCTGTGATGCAGCCCAATAGGATGCTTTCTATGGTGCATCTGTAAAAGTTGGTAAGGGTTAATGTGGACATGCCGAATTTCCTTAGTTTCCTGAGGAAGTATAGGCGCTGTTGTGCTTTCTTGGTGGTAGCGTCGACGTGGGTGGACCAGGACAGATTTTTGGAGATGTGCACCCCTAGGAATTTGAAACTGCTAACCATCTCCACCCTGTTGATGCTGACAGTACTTTGCTTCCTGAAGTCAATTACCAGCTCTTTAGTTTTGCTGGCATTGAGGGAGAGATTGTTGTCGCTACACCACTCCACTAGGTTCTCTATCTCCCTCCTGTATTCGGACTCCTCGTTATTCGAGATCCGGCCCACTATGGTCGTATCGTCAGCAAACTTGTAGATGGAGTTGGAACCAAGTTTTGCCACGCAGTCGTGTGTGTACAGGGAGTAGAGTAGGAGGCTAAGTACGCAGCCTTGCGCGGTGCCGGTGTTGAGGACTATTGTGGAGGAGGTGTTGTTGTTCATTCTTACTGATTGTGTTCTGTTGGTCAGAAAATCGAGGATCCAGTTGCAGAGTGGAGAGCCAAGTCCTAGGTTTTGGAGCTTTGATATGAGCTTGGCTGGGATTATGGTGTTGAAGGCGGAGCTGTAGTCAATAAATAGGAGTCTAATGTCGGAGTCCTTGTTTTCAGGATGCTCGAGGGATGAGTGTAGGGCCAGGGAAATGGTGTCTGATGTGGACCGGTTGCAGCGGTATGCGAATTGCAGTGGATCACGGCGTTCTGGGAGTATGGAAGTTTTGCGCTTCATGATCAACCTCTCGAAGCACTTCATTACGACTGAGGTCAGGGCCACTGGTCGGTAGTCATTGAGGCACGTTGCCTGGTTCTTCTTTGGTACCGGTATGATGGTGGTCTTCTTGAAGCAGGTGGGGACCTCGGAGTGGAGTAGGGACAGGTTAAAGATGTCCGTGAATACCTCAGCCAGCTGGTCCACGTAGGCTCTGAGTGCACGACCAGGGATCCCGTCTGGGCCCGTCGCCTTCCGAGGGTTCACTTTCAGGAAGGCCAATCTGACTTCGGAAGCTGTGATGGTGGGTATGGGTGAATTATGGGCTGCTGGGGCACTCGCCAGCGGATTGTTGGTTACCTGCTCGAACCGAGCATAGAATGCATTGAGTTCATCGGGGAGGAGGGGTGCGCTGCTGCCAGAGATACTGTTCGGACTAGCTTTGTAGCCCGTTATGTTGTTTAGTCCTTGCCACAACCGCCGAGAGTCTGTCTGTGACTCTAGCATGGTTTGATATTCTCTATTGGCATTCCGGATGGCTTTGCGGAGGTCGTACCTGGATTTCTTGTATAGGTCAGGGTCGTCTGCCTTGAACCCCTCAGATCTGTCTTTCAGTAGGGAGTCAATCTCTCGATTGAGCCATGGTTGCCGGTTGGGGAACGCACGTACTGCTTTCTTTGGCACCCAGTCGTCCACACATTTGCTGATGAAGTCTGTGACGGTGGTGGCATACTCATTTAAGTTGGTCGCTGAGTTCTTAAATATGGACCAGTCCACTGTCTCTAAGCAGTCACGTAAGAGCTCTTCTGTCTCCTTGGACCAGCACTGCACAACCTTCTTAGCTGGATTCTCCCGCTTGAGTTTCTGCTTGTATGCCGAGAGAAGGAGCACCGTCTTATGGTCTGATTTCCCAAAGTGCGGTCGGGAGATGGAACGGTAGGCGCCCTTGATTTTTGATTAGCAGTGGTCAAGAGTGTTGTCGCTCCTGGTGGGACAGGAGATGTGCTGGTGGAATTTTGGCAGTACACTGTTGAGGTTAGCCTTGTTAAAGTCTCCTGCCACGATGAACAAGGCCTCCGGGTGTTCTGTTTCGTAGTTGTTTATTACTGTGTATAGTTCGTCCAGCGCCTTCCTCACTACTGCCTGGGGTGGGATGTAGACCGCTGTGATAATGGCTGAAGTGAACTCGCGTGGAAGATAATATGGGCAGCACTTCACGGTCAGGCATTCCAGGTCTGGGGAGCAGTAGGTTGCCAGAGTCGCCACATCCAAGCACCAGGAGGAGTTGATGAGGAGGCAAACCCCTCCACCCTTCGCTTTGCCTGATGATGCCGTGCGGTCTGCCCGGTGAATTGAGAAGCCTTCAGGTTGTATGGCACAGTCCGGTGAGGCAGGGGTGAGCCATGTCTCTGTGAAACAGAGCACACCGCAGTCTCTTACTTCCCTCTGAGAGGTAAGCCTGGCGTTAAGTTCATCCAGCTTGTTTTCGATCGCTTGGACATTTGCCAGGAGTATTCTGGGGAGCGGGGTCTTGAAAGCGCGTTGCTTCAGTCTAACCTGCAGACCGCCGCGTTTCCCTCGCTTCCTCGGTCGGCGGCTGCTGCTGGATGATCCTGGGATCCGATGCAGATGTCAGCTCTTGTGGAAGGTAGGTGGTCGCGCCTGGCGGGGTCCAGGGCACTGACAGGGAACAGGGCGCTGTTTACGTATCTGGAGTCGCGTCTGGCAGGTTCCCGGGCACTGGTGGAGGTAGATGGATTGCTAGGGGGGCATGTTTGCGGTCCGGATGGGTCCCAGCGTTCTGAGGGCGCGGGAATATCTTGCAGCGCGTTTGGGTCCTCGTGCGTGGTCTCCGCCGTTTCGGGGGTCCTGGGTAGTGGGCAGGGGCTTCCTGAGGCAGGTTGGGCTGGGTCCCGTGGTCTGTTCCTTTCCTGGGCGCTCCTGGGGTCGGATCTTGAAGTAGGCCCGGTCGAGCCTCCACGTGGATTTTTCTTTCTTCCATCACCAGGTAGGGTGGGTTGTTGGGCGGGCCTCTCTGGGTCGGGTTGCTGGGCGGGTCTCTGGGGGTCGCGTTGGGCTGGGTCTTGCCGTCGGGGGTCGGGTCGGGAGCTCGGGGGACTGGGCAAGGCGATCCGGGGGCTGGTGTCGGTAGTTAGGCCGTGTTGGGAGCTCCGAGGTCCGGGTCGGCTCCAAATCTTAGTTAATCTTATAGTTAGCCAGCTATAATGTATTATGTACTGGCTAAATAACCAGACAGTGTAGTTTATTGATCTGATCTAGAAGGATAATCTTGCCATTCAGAAACTTAATTCTTCTCCCTCCTGCCTTAGATATCCCCCAAGCCAATATCCGCAACTGGTCGGGTGACCTTGGCTTAACATAGGAATACTACCAATACTCTTGTTCTAATATCGTGTGCTATTTTAGTTGGTAGCATCCAGGTTTAGAGATGTGTTGGGTTTTGCTAAATGTTTCATTTAGAACCTCTGTTTATCTTACCTGTAGCATTTAATGCTGTTTAAATTGCATTAAATTGAGCTTAAAATAGAAGGCGTATTATTAATTATAAAGCAATTTTGTCCATTGCTGACTCGCCACAGGTGTAGTCATGAAAATGCTGTTTTAGACACTCATTTGTTCAAAACGTCTTGCGTGCAATAAGGTAAATGACCTCATTCATAGTTAACAAAATTCTACAGCTGTTCAATGCAAAACTTTTCAGTCTTTTTCTTTCTCCGGTCTGGATTTTTGGCATGGCACACGTCATACAGAGTATATCTTTGTGCAGTTTCTGGATATTTGCCTGGCAGTTAAATTCCTTGTTGCTTGCTAGCTCTTCATTCACTTTTGGAATAAATCTTTCTTTTCACACTGTATTTTTGTTCTGATCCTTTTATTCATCCTTGGGATGTGAGCTTTGCTGGCAAGGCCAGCATTTATTGCCTATCCCAAATTGCTGCCTTGAACCACTGTAGGTAAATCCACAGTGCTGTAAGGGAGGGAGTTCTAGGTTTTGCAACCTAGAGACCGTGAAGGAATTTCCAAGCCAGGATGGTGTCTGAAGGTGGTGGTCTTCCCATGCATCTGCTGCCCTTGTCCATCTAGAGGTTTCAGGTTTAAGGGAGATTTGGCAAGTTGTTGCACTCCATTGGCTCGATGGTACATACTGCTGCCACTGTGCCATTGGTGCAGAAAGTAAATGTTTACGATGATTTACAGAGTGCTACTCAGGCAGGCTGCTTTTACTTGAATGGTGTCGAGCTCCTTTGAGTGTTGTTGGAGCTCTTACAGGCAAGTAAAGAGTATTCCATCACACATCTGACTTGTACCGTGGAGATTTTGGACAGGCTTTGGGGAGTCGGGAAGTGAGTTACTCACTTCTGAATTCCCAGCCTCTTGTAGGTCTTGTAGTCATTGTATATATGTGGCTGGTTCAGTTTCTTGTCAACAGTAACGCCCATGAGATTGTTCGCGAGGGATTTAATGATGGTAGCTGTAAGGGCCCTTCCTGTTATTCCCTTTCCCCCTTTCTTTACTTTTGCCTTTACCATTTTATCGGGGGGGGGGGGGGGGGGGGGGGAGGAGGTGTAGGTGTAGAGGGTGTGTGTGTGGGGATTTGTGTATAGAGGGTGTAGTGGGCTTAAGGGAGGGGGACTCCGGAATAATAGTTAACCTATTGTATTTTCTGCATATTTAGTTATAGTTACTGTTCTAAATAAAGTTAATTGTGTTTAAATTTACAAACCTGGTGACTGTAGCTTTGGGTAGCTAAGGGCCAATGGTATTTTCTAAGAAATATTTATTCATTTCAATTGTGTTGTGACTCTGGGTCAAGTGGGGCTGGAATTGACTGCACACTAGCCCAGGGGGTCGAAACATAATTTGGGAACTCGGTTCCGTGATCTTTGGAACGTCTTGTCTTTGGTTTATTTAAAAGGGCTTCAAATAGACAAGCTAATGGAATGAGCAGCTGAATTAGAGGTGCCAGCTAGAGCTAGGCAGGCAGAGATATGACATTGGTTAAATATTTGGGTCTGTTAGAAACACGGGAAAGCCCACAAAGTACTGCAGCATCAAAGATATTTTCTGGAGGGGAAATTGGGCTGGAGAGAATTCGGTTGCAGTTGGAGCATGAGAGGGAATTATAAAGAATGGAGAAAGAAATGGAAATGCAGCAAAAAGGTAGAGCTTTTCAAATGAAAATTGAATTGAAGAAGTTGGAATTGGAGAGTGAGAAAAAAGCATTAGAGAGAGGGTTCCAGCTATAGGCACTGGAAATTAAAAGGGAGCTGCCAGGAGCTAGAGGGGAGCTTAATCCTAGGACAGAACCCAGTGGCGATATGTTTAATCTTATACAGGCCCTCCCAAAGTTTCAAGAGAAGGAAGTAGCAACCTTTAGGGCATTTGAGAAAATGGCACCCCAAATGGGGTGGCCAAAAGAAAAGCGGACCTTAGCCATGCAAAATAAATTGACGGGCGGGCACAGGAGGTTTATGCTTCTAAAGAAAAAAGAAAAGTACAGCAAAGGAACAGGCCATTCGGCCCTCCGAGCTTGTGCCGACCATGCTGCCCGTCTAAACTAAAATCTTCTGCATTTCCTTGGTCCGTATCCCTCTATTCCCATCCTGTTCAGGTATTTGTCAAGAAACCCCTTCAATGTTCCTATCATCCCTGCTTCAGCCACCTCCTCCGGCAGCGTGTTCCAGGCACCCACTACCCTCTTGTGTTTAAAAAAAACTTGCCTTGTACATCTCCTCTAAACCTTGCCCCCCGAGTAATTGAACTGTCTACCCTGGGAAAAAGCCTCTGACTATCCACTCTGCCTCTGCCCCTCATAATTTTGTAGACCTCTATCAGGTCACCCTCAACCTCCGTCGTTCCAGTGAGAACAAACCGAGTTTATTCAATCGCTCCTCATAGCTAATGCCCTCCATACCAGGCAACATCCTGGTAAATCTCTTCTGCACCCTCTCTAAAGCCTCCACATCCTTCTGGTAGTGTGGCGACCAGAATTGAACACTATATTCCCAAGTGTGATCTAACTAAGGTTCTATACAGCTGCAACATGACTTGCCAATTCTTATATTCAGTGCCCCAGCCAATGAAGGCAAGCATACCGTATGCCTTCTTGACTACCTTCTCCACACGTGTTGCCCCTTTCAGTGACCTGTGGACCTGTACACCTAGATCTCTCTGACTGTCAATACTCTTGAGGGTTCTACCATTCACTGTATATTCCCTACCTGCATTAGACCTTCCACAATGCAATACCTCACATTTCTCCAGATTAAACTCCATCTGCCATCTCTCCGCCCAAGTCTCCAAACAATCTAAATCCTGCTGTATCCTCTGACAGTCCTCATTGCTATCCGCAATTCAACCAACCTTTGTGTCATCTGCAAACTTACTAATCAGACCAGTTACATTTTCCTCCAAATTATTTATATATACTACGAACTGCAAACGTCCCAGCACTGATCCCTGCGGAACACCACTGGTCACAGCCCTCCAATTAGAAAAGCACTCTTCCATTGCTACTCTCTGCCTTCTATGACCTAGCCAGTTCTGTATCCATCTTGCCAGCTCACCCCTGATCCTGTGTGACTTAACCCTTTGTACCTGTCTGCCATGAGGGACCTTGTCAAAGGCCTTACTGAAGTCCAGATAGACAACATCCACTGCCCTACCTGCATCAATCATATTTGTGACCTCTTCGAAAAACTCTTATCAAGTTAGTGAGATACGACCTCCCCTTCACAAAACTTTGCTGCCTCTCGCTAATATGTTCATTTGCTTCCAAATGGGAGTAGATCCTGTCTCGAAGAATTCTTTCCAGTAATTTCCCTACCATTGATGTAAGGCTCACCGGCCTGTAGTTCCCTGGATTATCCTTGCTACCCTTCTTAAACAAAGGAACAACATTGGCTATTCTCCAGTCCTCCGGGACATCACCTGAAGACAGTGATCCAAAGATTTCTTTCAAGGCCTTAGTGATTTGCTCTCTAGCCTCCTTCAGTATTCTGGGGTAGATCCCATCAGGCCCTGGGGACTTACCTACCGTAATATTTTTCAAGACGCCCAACACCTCGTCTTTTTGGATCTCAATGTGACCCAGGCTATCTACACACCCTTCTCCAGATTCAACATCCACGAATTCCTTCTCTTTGGTGAATACTGATGCAAAGTATTCACTTAGTACCTCGCCCATTTCCTCTGGCTCCACACATTGATTTCCTTGCCTGTCCTTCAGTGGGCCAACCCTTTCCCTCTTGCTTTTTATTATGTGTAAATAGCCGTGGGATTTTCCTTAACCCTATTTGCCAATTACTTTCGTGGCCCCTTTTAGCCCTCCTGACGTCTTGCTTAAGTTCCTTCCTACTTTCCTTGTATTCCATACAGGCTTCGTCTGTTCCCAGCCTTCTAGCCCTGACAAATGCCTCCTTTTCCTTTTTGACAAGGCCTATAATATCTCTCGTTATCCAAGGTTCCCGAAAATTGCCGTATTTATCCTTCTTCCGCACAGGAACATGCCGGTCCTGAATTCCTTTCAACTGACATTTGAAAGCCTCCCGCATGTCAGATGTTGATTTACCCTCAAACATCCGCCCCCAATCTAGGTTCTTCAGTTCCCGCCTAATATTGTTACAATTAGCCTTCCCCCAATTTAGCACATTCACCCTAGGACCACTCTTATCCTTGTCCACCAGCACTTCAAAACTTACTGAATTGTGGTCGCTGTTCCCGAAATGCTGCCCTACTGAAACTTCTACCACCTGGCTGGGCTCATTCCCCAATACCAGGTCCAGTACAGCCACTTCCCTAGTTGGGCTATCTACATATTGTTTTAAGAAGCCCTCCTGGATGCTCCTTATAAACTCTGCCCCGAGCACAAAGTGAGTCCCAGTCAATATTGGGGAAGTTGAAGTCTCCCATCACAACAACCCTGTTGCTTTTACTCCTTTCCAAAATCTGTTACCTATCTGCTCCTCTATCTCCCGCAGGCTGTTGGGTGGCCTGTAGTAAACCCCTAACATTGTGACTGCACCCTTCTTATTCCTGATCTCTACCCATAGAGCCTCGTTGCCTTCTGAAGTGTCCTCCCCTAGTGCAGCTGTGATATTCTCCCTAACCAGTAACGCAACTCCGCCACCCCTTTTACATCCCCCTCTATCCCGCCTGAAACACCTAAATCCTGGACCGTTTAGCTGCCAATCCTGTCCTTCCCTCAGGACTCTGTAATGGCAACAACATCATAGTTCCAAGTACTAATCCAAGCTCTAAGTTCATCTGCATTACCCGTTATACTTCTTGCATTAAAACATATGCATTTCAGGCCACCAGACCCACTGTTTTCAGCAACATCTCCCTGTCTGCTCTTCCTCAGAGCCGTACTGGCCCTATTCCCTCGGTCTCCCTCAATGTTTTCACCTTCTGACCTATTGCTCCGATACCCACCCCCCTGCCATACTAGTTAAACCCTCCCGTGTGACACTAGCAAACCTCACGGCCAGGATATTTATGCCTCTCCAGTTTAGATGCAACCCGTCCTTCTTATACAGGTCACAGCTGCCCCGGAAGACCTCCCAGTGGTCCAGATAACTGAAACTCTCCCTCCTACACCAGCTGTTTAGCCACATGTTTAGCTGCTCTATCTTCCTATTTCTAGCCTCACTGGCACGTGGCACAGGGAGTAATCCCTGTCCGAGGGGGTGTCTAAGAATTATGAGGAGGTTTTTTTTATAAAAAGGCTATTCTGGGTGCATCTCAATCGGTTCCCAAAGCATAGAGGTAAAAGTTTCGGAATTTAAGGAGACAGCAGGACAGACGTATGCTGAATTCAAAAGGGTTAAGCAGAATAATTTTAATAGATGGGTGCGAGCACTGGGAATTGAAACTAACTTCGAGGCTCTGCGAGAGATCATTCTCTTAGAAATTCTTCTGTGACAAGAACCCATGTTGCAGACCAAAAGGTGAAAACCGCCAGACCAGCAGCAATAAAGCCAGATGACTGAGCTGATCCATAAATTTAAACCTTTGTTCCATCACCCCCAGAATTTTTAAAGGGATAGAATGCGGGAGATTGAAAGGAAGGCAGGTAGCCAAGGTAATGGATAGCCGGGAAAGCTTTGAGATCATCCCCTCTGACCAGGAAGGAAGGTGCTGCGAGTGACGGTGAGACTCGAAAGCTTGGGTGTTAGCGTTGTAATAAGGTGGGACATGTTTGTTCAGCATGTTGGAAGTCGTAAGGAAGGCCCATGTGACTTATTGGGTTCATAAGGAGGATTCTGAAAAGGGAACAGAAGTGGAGAATATACAGGACAGTCTGTAGCTCTAACTGGACTTGGGAGACCCGAGGTTAGCATTGCTGTTGATGAGACAGGTGCAGAGTTTTTATCTGTATGGGGGAGATTTTCCCATTTTCCTCCACCAATAACTATTTTAAGGGACATGTGCTACGCAAAATCTCTTACTGGAGAAGATTTTAGTTTTTCCCTCCAGCAAGTTCAATGACAGCAGCGAGTTCAATGACAGCTACGGTATTGACGAAGGGGATAGGTGGAGATTATATCCTGGTTCCATTTGTATAAAGTACAATTGGAGTGTGATTTAGTGCTAAGTCTAGTAGTGGTTAAGATGTTACCAGCGGACAGAGTAGACTTACTTTGGGGGAATAATTTGGCAGAGATGAAGGTTGTAGCTTTACCCATGATTACAGACAATAGAGGGAAGTACTGCAGATGGTGCATGACAGTCCATGAGATACCAATGGCAGGACATGTGGGAATTCGGAAAATGAATGAATGAAAATGAAATGAAAATCGCTTATTGTCACAAGTAGGCTTCAAATGAAGTTACTGTGAAAAGCCCCTAGTCGCCACATTCCGGCGCCTGTTCGAGGAGGCTGGTACGGGAATTGAACTGTGCTGCTGGCCTGCTTTAAAAGCCAGCGATTTAGCCCAGTGTGCTAAACAAACCCATAGGACATTAAAAGACTCTCACGTTGAAAGACATTAATCACACATCAAATGGTGAAGGTAGTGCATCTAATTTAAGTTATCTTTACGAGAATAATTCCTCATTGAAGTTTGTCAAAGATAAAACCAGGTCCTGAGAACTCCAAGACTGAAGTTAATCCTAACAGTGATGACGATTCAGACGAGAGTTCTGAATCCGATTTGGATTCTGATTATGTTAAATAACTGCTACCGAATAGACCTGTCACTAACTGATCTTGAACAGCTGGCAAATAATTCTCACAAAGCTAAGGAAAAAGATAGCAACTTGGAAGAAGAAAGCGAATTGGACCATCCGAAAAGTAACTTGTGACAGCCTCTTGCAGTCAAACCATTACCATCCATTTTAAGTACAAATATTTCCCAGAGCATGCTTGCCTTGAAGGAAAATACACATATAGCATGGAAGCAGCTGTTCCAGATACTGAATGACACTAAGCAAACAGCTGATTAAAAGACACACCAGTGTCTCTTCAAGGTAAAGGAAGCAAATAACAAGGGAGATGTAATAATTAGATCAATTCCTTTTTGAAAGTGAAAAGGAAGGTGGATGAAGAGCCAAGTAGTGATTCTGCAACCGCACCTGTTACCAAAATACAAAGTTCATGGAACCAATAATGTGCTATCCTCTTGATTCTGATAATGACGTGAAAAGTAGTTCCAGGCCACCACCATTTAAAGGAACACTGTCGCCTCAATTCAACACATCCACCATGGACACTCCTAGCCGCAGGTTTCACCTGAAGTCGATCTGGAAGTAGAGAAGAAAAGCTGAAATCTGGAAAGCATAAATGATTTAAATCCGTATTACTAAATGGAGATAAAAGCTGTGATTATGAAGACGCCGATGAGGTAAACTGTAAAACAAAGGATGGTGCAGATATTGCTAACCACCACTGCGAGGATTGAACCCTCCGCTTTACCTGAAAGTAACCATGTGAAGAAAAAGAGAGACTGTAATCTGGAGGGGTTGGAAGTGTTTATTGCCGGCAGCAAGGTCCTGCATCCCGCCAGCCAGCCAATGGGGTTTCCCATTGAGGGCACCCCCACGCCGTCGGCAAATCCGCAGACGTGAGTGCGTTGCCAACGAAGCCGATGGAGAAACCAGCTCAAGAAGTACAGTATAAATACTAAACTCTTCAGATCAGAATATCCAAGGTTTGATTCATAGCCTGATCTGATTTCGCTGTTTCAATCCGACATGTCAACTTGTCTGTGTCAGGGAAGTGAAAAATCCTTCTAAATTCCTCCTCTATCGTTATCCAGTAACCCTGTGCCTGACTGGTGGTTGGTGAGCCCTTCAGGAGTTGGGTAGCTCTCCCTGTGCATGTTTGCACATTATTAGAGAACCCACTTCCAATTGTTTGACAGTTGTTGTGGGAAATTCAGTGTTCAAACTATTCCAGCCTGTTTTAAGTCACAATTATTGCTCACTTCTGAGAGCTGACATTGTCAAGAAAGAAAGGCTTGCATTGCTTTGGGATGTCCCAAATTGCTTTACTGCACTATGGCTATACTGCACCTTTTAAAAAGTACTTCATTGGGTGTATCGTCGTAGTTGGATTTTGAAAGCATAGGAAAGTGTATTTTCTCAAGACCTCTGACATTTTGAATGGGTAATGTATATTCACAGAATGGTTGCAGCACAGAGGCAGACCATTTGGTCCACGTCTACACTGGCTCGCGGAATGCACAATTCATTTAGTGCCATTCTCCCCCTAACCCCTGCACATTCTTCCTTTTCATATGACAATCTAATTCCCTTTTGAATGCTTTGATTGGAACTGCATCCACCATTTTCTCAGACAGTACGTTTCAGACATTTAGCCACTCACTGCATGGAAATGCTTTTTCTCGTATCGCCTTTTTGGCTTCTTTCGCCTTATCTTTCTCCAATCCTTATCCTTTCACGAATTGGAAACGTTTATCCTGATCTACTCTATCCAAGCCCCTCATGATTTTGAATGCCTCTATCAAATCTAGAATTACTTACTGTTTAGAGCTGCAGAACGTGTTGAGCATGAAATAAGCAATTTCCTGATGTGATGAGCAATTAAGAGAAATGTGAATGTTTTTCGGTATTATTTGCATCCATGTCCATGTATGTAAATGTATTTTTTGCATATGGTAAGGAACTGGATACCATTTTTACATGGGCACAGTGCTTCTTTATGTCGTGTATTTTTAGTGTCAGTTACAAAATTACCTTTTCTTTGTTGCAGTGATGCTGGCATTAAACCAGTGAATGGTAGCAAATCCAAAATTGTAAAATCAGCATCTCTCCCTGGGAAAAATGGCAACCCTACCTTTGCGGCTGTCGCTGCGGGATATGACAAGAGTTCAGGTACTAACTACTTTGTCCAGCTGCTGAATGGTAGGGCTGTATATATGGAACACTTCCTTTCATTTGCTACTAGTAAACTTGTTAACTAACCATTAAAATATTCCACTCACCAAATCTTTTGTAATATGTTTGCAGGCAGCAGCGGTCCAATGAAAGCATGTTTAAACAAAGCAGAAGCCTGTGGCAACATTCCTACCCCTTTATGTAATAGTATGGCTTCCTTTGACAGTGATGAATCGGATACCAGGTGAGACCATACAGTCTGTCTAATTAACTGATAGTAAGTTTTAGAATAAACAGGGAAAGTAATCTTTTTATTTCTTTCTAATTTATTCCCTCCCGGTTATAGCCACCATGAAGAATTCAAAAAAGACAACTTTAATAAGCCTTAGCTGACTTGTATTTTTAATTACTTTCCAGTAGGCTTGCAGTTGTATGAATATCTTTTATGATGAGCATCTTTATGATGAGTAAGCTAACATTTCATGTGTAATTTATGTAGATTATTTTAATGTACATGATGAAGAACAGCCATGTGAGAATTAGCTATCTCTTCTCTATTCTGTTTGCTGAGATTGGTCACTTGGGCCCACCATTGATGTGATTTCTAAAAATAAAATGCCTTTTTTAAACTTTGCATTCCAGCTCCAGCTTATTGAGTCCATGCAGTATCAGTACCACCAGCACTTCGGAGTTTGCCCCTCCAAATTCGTTTTCAGCTTTTGGACCCAGCAACTCTTTCAATCTTACAGGAGGTAACACGAATGAATGATCTGTAGATTGGGATTATCTTGGTAATACATAGGAGTGTGTGTAGGGCCCCACCTTAAATGCTGGGCAATGAATTTGGATGCATAATAGTTCCTGGGCGGATCGGCGGGCCGGCCTCTCTAAAGGAGGACCTCCTTACCTCCCCTGCCCCGCAAGATCGATCCGCCATCTTCTTGCGGGGCGACCGCGGGGCGGACGGCAACCGCGCATGCGCGGGTGACGTCGTTTACGCTTTTCCGCTTTCACGCGGCGCCAAGGCCCGGCGCTCGTAAATGACACGCCGCTGCTCCTTGCCCCCTGGGGGCGGGAGAATAGGGGGCTATTCCGACGCCGGAGTGAAACACTCTGGATTTCACTCCGGTGTCGGGACTTAGTCTCCCGATGTGAAGACTAGACCATGAAATGATATCATGTCAGCAGTCCCAGTACTTTAATGTCGGCAGTTCATGTTAACTTGTGCTTATCCAGTGAGCAGGTGAACCGTATCGACCAGAGAGCTGCTAGGGTTCTATTCGTTAGTTGGCTGATCTCAGTCACACCAGCAGCACTGTAACTGGTCTCGGCATGTCAAGTGAGGAATAGCAAGAAGTATCCTGCTCTGGTTGCAAAATCACTTCTAGTGACACCCGAGTGCAAAGTGGGCTCCACCTCTCCCAAGTGCTTTTGCATGAATAACGAACAGTGCAAGGCCACAGAAAGCAGCCATTAATAATGCATGGCATTAATGCTATTTGGTCAATGGGCTAGGGAAAGTCGGGGGTGGTGTGGACGGACGGTCAAGCCATCTTGGATCATAGTCAAATACAGATCATAATCAAAATCATCCTCTTAAATTATAGCGTATTTATAGTGTGGGATAATTGTTTCTGCTTAGTAAACTTGAAGTTACTGATAAATTGTATTTCATTAGATTGCAGTGCATTTGTGGACAAAATTGCATTTCTCATAGAGTTTCCTCATATAAAACAGTATTTTAATATGCTAAATTGCTTGCCCTTTCAGATGGCACGGGAAAGGGTGATGACATGTCATTGTGATTGCAGGTGCATGAGTTTAAATATTTTTCTAAAAGCAGTAGCTTGACCTAAAAGGTGTAGTGGAACTTGGTTCACAATTTTCTCCCAGAATTTATGGGGATAATGAGATCAGGATTTTGAGCTGTTGCTCTCCTTTCTCAACCTGGATCCTCCTGTCAACATGGCCAAGTAACTTGATTGAGTACAATGCCATATCTTCCTGCACTTGACTATTCTCTCTCCTCTTCATTTCCCCAACACCCCCCAACACCCCCCAACACCCCCACACCCACACACACACACACAGCTCTTCACAACCCTTGCAGCTTTTTCCTAGATGGGACAATTGAGGTGGCCTTTTTTTTCCTTTAAAAGATTAAATTAGTTGTCACAGGAGTCACCTTGCCCTGAGCAATGAAGGTGATGCTAGAGGCAATAATCATATTGGCAGTTTCTGCACCATTCATCTCCGTGGGACCTCTTCAAAATCAATAAGGGCCTGCCGGTTCAAAGTACACTTAAACCGGCAGGCTCTGTATTGTGATCATCTACAGCCATAACAGCAACTTTCACGCTACAGCTCTGCGCGGCCCTGCCCCTTTGAAAACAAGCAATTAAACCCTTAAAATCAATGTAATTTTAAGTTCTGTTCAAATGTCAATAGAGTCAGGCATGTTTGGAGGTCAGTTTGACCTCATCATCTATCTGACAAAAACAAGCCTGAGATGTTTTGAAAGTATCTGTGGCTTTCTGGCAGCTCCCGACCAATTCCGTTCCAGAGCCTGTTGCTCAAGGGTATAGGGGCAGCCAGCTGACTGGGTCTCTGCTTTCCCTTTTCATACAGTGCTGCACTCAGATCAAAGTTTTGCCGAGGTGGTGAGGAACAATGGAGACTGTCATTCATGATGAACACGATTAGAAAACTGCACAATAATCTAGTTTTATTCTCCTTAAAATACCACAAATTAAATTGCTGGCTTTGGGCATGCAGGCAGCCTACTTTGCAGAGTACAACCATATGCAACTCTCCATTTGCATTTTAAAGAGTAAATGCAAATCCTAACAAAAACTAAACTGTGTTAAGGAGGATCTCCCAAGTGTACATGCCTAAAAGCTTAGAAGTCATTCTGTGCTAATTTTGTTATATTTTGCCTGATGGGGAAAAATATATCACTTAGTCCTGTGCTCTGGGAGATGAAATAAAATGGCAATTTATTTTTCTTTGATAATGTGTCAATTTTTCTTTTTGTGTCCGGCCTTGTCCGCCATTACTTTGAAGCAGTGACTTTTGTTTCACAAGTTTAGTGCAGGCAAAACACCTTAGGAGATTCTCGTGATAAATGACACACATTTCCTCTCTTCTACAATATCAAACTTGGATTTGTTTTTTCAGTGAATTGAAATTGAAACATTGAATGTTTTCCTCTGTGACTGGTGTCTCCGTTATAACATAACAAGCAATTGGGATACAATTCTGAAATTCCGATTCCTACAAACAACGAACTGTCAACTAATTCACACCGGCTATTTCACTCCATTTTTAAAATATGTTCATGGAGCCTGTTTTTCGTGGCTCATTTAGATGGATGTGGAACATTTGAGTTTGGTGAAAGAAAGAAAAGCTTGCAGCTATGCAGACTTTCACAACCTCGTAATGTACCAAGGCATTTTGGGGGCAAGCGAAGAGCTGTGTAATTGTTGTAATGCAGGAAACATGGCATCCAATATGCACACAGCAAGGTTTCTCAAAAGGCAATGCGACGATGACCAGATAATCTATTTTTAATCATAGTTGTTGAGCCAGAAATTCCCTTGCACATCTTCAAATAGTGCCCAGGAGTGTTTATATGAACATGCGAATTACGAGCAGGTGTAAGCCACTCAGCCCCTCGAGCTTGTTCCGCCATTCAATAAGATCATGATTGATCTACTTGCAACTTCAGCCTCACATTCCTGTCAACTGATGACTTTTCACCCCCATAATCACTAAGCTGTCTTCCTCTGCCTTAAAGATATTCAACAACTCTGCTTCTACTGCCTTTTGAGGAAGAGAGTTCCAGAGACTCATGACAGCCAGAGGAACAATTTCTCTTCATCTCTTGTCTTAAATGAGCGACCCCTTATTTTGTGACCCCTGATTCTAGATTCTCCGACCGGAGGAAACATCATCTCTACATCCACCCTCTCAGTGCCCCTCAGGATCTCGGGTCAGCCCCGATTGATCCTGTCCAACTTCCAGTGCTTTCTGCTGAAGCTGCTATGTTGAAAATATAATAAAACACTTTTATTAGAACACACGTGCATTCTGCAGGAATAGTTACTTTTAATTCCGTTAGATGAAATTAACATTTGAAAATCCAACAAAAGTAGCTGGCTTTGAGGAGCTGGTTAGTAGGACGAGGAAGAACTGCAATCAGCCACTTGGGATCAGATACAAAAGAAACACGAGCAAAGTAACCGATATTTGAACTGGACATCAGTGTGATGATTGAAATTTCTA
Organism: Scyliorhinus torazame; assembly: GCF_047496885.1. Lineage (NCBI taxonomy): Eukaryota > Metazoa > Chordata > Chondrichthyes > Carcharhiniformes > Scyliorhinidae > Scyliorhinus > Scyliorhinus torazame. The sequence continues at coordinate 178,545,415 of NC_092721.1, read as the reverse complement.
ACCCACAGCTTACTACAAAGCTTATAATACGGAGTAATGCGGATGTAACTGCCAACTGTTGAATGTTTTAAAAATGGTGACCAGATTTATTTTACGATAATCTTTCAGTTGATGAAAGTGGAATACTTACTGAAGCAGGCAGTAGTTTAATTATTGTAACAGTGAGTTCAGTTCATTATTTAATAGCAATATTTTTGGCAATCCCTGGAGATTTGTGTAGCAATCATGGGTAATAATCTTACTGGGACTTGCAATCAAATGTTTTTTAAAAATTGCATTCTCCAGGTATCATTTTAAAAGAAAATGAAAGATTATGTAATTTTAGGGGGGGGGGGGGGCACGTGTACTGCACAAAGCAGTGGGATAGGTCTGCAATAGGTTGGGAGGGCAGGGGTGATAAAATGACGAAAGGGAAGTTGCTGCAAGATAAGAGTGTGGCAATGGGGCAATAAAACAAAGCACAGGTCAGCGGAACATAGAACATTACAGCGCAGTACAGGCCCTTCGGCCCTCAAAGTTGCGTCGACCTTTGAAACCACTCCAAAGCCCATCTACACCATTCCCTTATCGTCCAAATGTCTATCCAATGACCATTTGAATGCCCTTAGTGTTGGCGAGTCCACTACTGTTGCAGGCAAGGCATTCCACACCCTTACTACTCTCTGAGTAAAGAACCTACCTCTGACATCTGTCCTATATCTATCTCCCCTCAATTTAAAGCTATGTCCCCTCGTGCTAGACATCACCATCCGAGAAAAAAGGCTCTCACTGTTCACCCCATCTAATCCTCTGATCATCTTGTATGCCTCAATTAAGTCACCTCTTGACCTTCTTCTCGCTAACGAAAACAGCCTCAAGTCCCTCAGCCTTCCCTCATAAGATCTTCCCACCATACCAGGCAACATTCTGGTAAATCTCCTCTGCACCCTTTCCAATGCTTCCACATCCTTCCTATAATGCGGCGACCAGAATACTCAATGCGGCCGCACCAGAGTTTTGTACAGCTGCAACATGACCTCATGGCTCCGAAACTCAATCCCTCTACCAATAAAAGCTAACACACCGTACGCCATCTTAACAACCCTCTCAACCTGGGTGGCAACTTTCAGGGATCTATGTACATGGACACCGAGATCTCTCTACTCATCCACACTACCAAGAATCTTACCATTAGCCCAGTACTCTGTCTTCCTGTTATTCCTTCCAAAATGAATCACCTCACACTTTTCTGCATTAAACTCCATTTGCCACCTCTCAGCCCAGCTCTGCAGCTTATCTACGTCCCTCTGTAACTTGTAACATCCTTCCGCACTGTCCACAATTCCACCACCTTTAGTGTCATCTGCAAATTTACTCACCCATTCTTCTACGCCCTCCTCCAGTCATTTATAAAAATGACAAACAGCAGTGGCCCCAAAACAGATCCTTGTGGTACACCACTAGTAACTGGACTCCAGGCTGAATATTTCCCATCAACCACCACCCTTTGTCTTCTTCCAGCTAGTCAATTTCTGATCCAAACTGCTACATCACCCTGAATCCCATGCCTCCGTATTTTCTGCAATAGCCTACCGTGGGGAACCTTATCAAACGCTTTACTGAAGTCCATATACACCACATCAACTGTTTTACCCTCATCCAACTGTTTGGTCACGTTCTCAAAGAACTCAATAAGGTTTGTGAGGCATGACCTACCCTTCACAAAACCGTGTTGACTATTTCTAATCAAATTATTCCTTTTCAGATGATTATACATCCTATCTCTTCTAAACCTTCCTAAGACTTTGCCCACAACAGAAGTAAGGCTCACTGGTCTATAGTTACCGGGGTTGTCTCTACTCCCCTTCTTGAACAAGGGGACAACATTTGCTATCCTCCAGTCTTCTGGCACTCTTCCTGTAGACAAAGATGACTTAAAGATCAAAGCCAAAGGCTCAGCAATCTCCTCCCTAGCTTCCCAGAGAATCCTAGGATAAATCCCATCTGGCCCAGGGGACTTATCTATTTTCACACTTTTCAGAATTGCTAACACCTCCTCCTTATGAACCTCAAGCCCTCCTAGTCTAGTAGCCTGTATCTCAATATTCTCCTCGACAACATTGTCTTTTTCCTGCGTTAATACTGACAAAAAATATTCACTTAGCACCTCTCCTATCTCCTCTGACTCCACGCACAACTTCCCACTACTGTCCTTGACTGGCCCTACTCTTACCCTAGTCATTCTTTTATTCCTGACATATCTGTAGAAAGCTTTAGGGTTATCCTTGATCCTACCTGCTAATGACTTCTCATGTACCCTCCTGGCTGTTCTTGGCTCTCTCTTTAGGTCCTTCCTAGCTAACTTGTAACTTGAGCACCCTAACTGAACCTTCACATCTCATCTTTACATAAGCCTCCTTCTTCCTCTTGACAAGTGTTTCAACTGCTTTAGTAAACCACGGTTACCTCGCTCGACCACTTTCTCCCTGCCTGACAGGTACATACTTATCAAGGACACGCAGTAGCTGTTCCTTGAACAAGCTCCACATTTCCATTGTGCCCATCCCCTGCAGTTTTCCTCTCCATCCGATGCATCCTACGTCTTGCCTCATCGCATCATAATTGCCTTTCCCCCAGATATAACTTTTGCCCTGCGGTTATATACCTATTCCTTTCCATCACTAAAGTAAACATAATCGAATTGTGGTCACTATCACGATAGTGCTCACCTACCTCCAAATCTAACACCTGTACTGGTTCATTACCCAGTACCAAATCCAATACGGCCTCGCCTCTCGTTGGCCTATCTAAATACTGTGTCAGGAAACCCTCCTGTGCACATTGGACAAAAACTGACCTATCTAAAGTAATCGAACTATAGCTTATCCAGTCAATATTTGGAAAGTTGAAGTCCCCCATAACAACTACCCTGTTACTTTCGCTCCTATCCAGAATCATCTTTGCAATCTTTTCCTCTACATCTCTGGAACTTTTCGGAGGCCTATAGAAAATCCCTAACAGGGTGACCTCTCCTTTTCTGTTTCTAACCTCAGCCCATACTACCTCAGTAGACGAGTCCTCATCAAACGTCCTTTCTGCCTCCATAATACTGTCCTTGACTAACAATGCCACCCCACCCCCTCTTTTACCACTTTCCCTGAGCTTACTGAAATATCTAAACCCCGGCACCTGCAACAACCATTCCTGTCCCTGCTCTATCCATGTCTCCGAAATAGCCACAACATCGAAGTCCCTGGTACCAACCCATGCCGCAAGTTCACCCAACTTATTCCGGATACTCCTGGCATTGAAGAAGACACACTTTAACCCGCCTTTCTGCCTGCCGGTACACTCCTGCAACTTTGAAACCTTACTCATGAGCTCACTACCCTCAACCTCCTGCTGAACTAGTTTAAACCCTCCCAAAGAGCATTAGCAAATTCTCCCCCCCCAAGGATATTGGTACCCCTCTGGTCCAGGTGTAGACCATCCCGTTTGTAGAGGTCCCACCGACCCCAGAATGAGTCCCAATTATCCAGGAAACCCTCCCTCCTGCACCATCCCTGTAGCCACGTGTTCAACTCCTCGCTCTCCCTATTCCTCGTCTCGCTAGGTGGAACCATTTATCAGCACTTTCTGTCTGAGAAAATAGGGGTGTGGTGGTCATGATCTGAAGTTGTTGAACTTTTCTTTTTAATTTTAGAGTGCCCAATTCATTTTTTCCAATTAAGGGGCACTTTAGCGTGGCCAATTCACCTACTCTGCACATCTTTTGGGTTGTGGGGGCAAACCCCACGCAGACATTGGGAGAATGTGCAAACTCCACACAAACAGTGACCCAGAGTCAGGTTCGAACCTGTGACCTCGGTGCCGTGAGGCACCTGATGTTGTTGAACTTAATGATAAGGCTGTAAAGTGGCTCATCAAAGATGAGTTGCAGTTCGGCGAGCTAATCTTTCTATAGTTGGGGAGTTCAAAAAATGTGAAGCAGGAACAAGAAGCCATTCACTTGCCAAATTTATTTAATATCAAACCAAATCATAGCAAGAGTTCATTACATGTGGTTTATCAAATGGAGTTGCTCAGTCCGTGAGAAAGCGCTGTGTAGTTGATTCCTGATCAGTGAAGATAATTCAGTAGCACCCTCCTATATTTATCCATTCCATGCATCCCCATTATTTATTCCTACCCTTTTGCACTCCCTGCTACAATAGCATACCTCGGGTAAATTTGTGACTAAGATGGACGCTGCCATCCCAGTTTCCATTCAGGGGACCTCTTTTCATCGTTAAAAAGAGCACAATTGTTTTTTCAGCTCTGCAGTTTTTGCGCTGGAGCAGAATGTTGTTGGATGTGTGGTTAACATTTCCTGCATTTGCTTTTACTGCGCAAAGATAATCCAAGTTGCATTTTACACATTTGGCAAAACTGTTAGAAAAAAAGGATTGTGACTATTTTTTACAATGTTTTGGGTGCAAAAAATAGCTGGTATCAAAAGGAAAGTGTTGGAATATTCATTTGCACAGAATAAGCTATGAATGTGGGCTTTTGCTTCACAATGAGATTAAAGCTGAGTCGGGTACACATATATTGCGCATCAATATTTTCAGCGTTCTCTAACTTGATAAATATGCAAACAGAGCAACGAGATAGCTTAAAATAGTGCAGAATGCTACATATGGACATAATTGCCGAGTGCATAATAAAGACACATGCAAATGTCTAAAACTAACTACTGAAGTAATGAGTAGAATATTTATTCGGCACTCATCCATTTCAGTCCTCACTGCTCTGATACTAAAATTAGCTTGAGGTGTTTCATGTGCTCAATGGCTGGAGCAGACAAGGCATTGTCAGCATTTCTGTGCATGTGTAGCAAGAAATAAACCACTTTGGGTATTTTTGTAAATAAAATTTGATCTTTCTTAATGGTTACTTCTAAAGCATTCTGCAGCGCAATTACAGAAACCATATGACAGGGTGTGACTATTACTTTCAATCTTTATTATAATAACAAATGATGACCTGAGGAAGGAGCAGCGCTCCGAAAGCTAGTGACATCGAAACAAACCTGTTGGACTTTAACCTGGTGTTGTAAGACTTCGTACTATAATAACAAAGGGAATAGCTTCATTTGGTAAGATGATGGATTGTTTGCCGTGATCTCTGAAGTGGAACTTGAACCGCTTTTCACTCCCAAGGCTCGAATGCCACCCATGGGGAGGAGGTTGATGCCACTTTGTACAATTGACAAATCTCCGGGCCCAGCATCATGCAGAAACAGTGCTCCCCTCAATGCCCTTGCAGAGGATGGTGTGAATGGGATACTTTATCTAGAGTTTCCTTAATGATAGAGCAGGGTTATAAGAGTGAGCATCCATGCTCCTGTGAGAAAATGTCCATGTTTATGAAGCTGATACAACAAAGTAGATACAACAGGGACAAAATGTAAGGAAACACATGCAAATATGATTGCTGATTGTTGCGGGAGCAGAGTGTTCAGCCATGGCCCGTGTGAGCTCTGGAGATGCCTGTAGTCCCTTGCAGCACGGTTTCCCTCATATCGATCTTTTCCTTGTGACTTCAGCAAAACGCTTCAGACAAGAGTTGCATAGTTAAAAGAAGTAGGATGAGAGGAGGGTCAGTGGAGCAAGAACACAGGCATGGACCAGTAAGCCAAATGATCTGTTTCAGTGCTGTAAATTCTTTGTAGGAAGCCACTTTATATTTAAAGGAAGATGCGTGTTCCAAAATAAAGTTCAGGAAGTGGGTGGGCTGGCACAAGTGTGATAAGTGGATTATGTTGGTCAGATAGACAGCCCTGTGTGAATGCCATTTTATCTAGCTCTTGTTGCTGCTGTATTAGAGAGGGAAACCTGTATTGTAGAATTGCTGCAGAGCCTCTTTCCATGTCCCTGTTGTATATACTTTGTCCATAACTTTAATAAACTTTTAAAATTGAGTTTCTGGGTGAGAGGAAGCTCTATAGAGCAGATTCCTTTTTTTTGTATATTTGGCATATTGTCCCAACAGTGAGTCATATAATAATTTTTATTAGTGTCACAAGTAGGCTTACATTAACACTGCAATGAAGTTACTGCGAAAATCCCTTAGTCGCCACACTCCGGCACCTCTTCTGGTACCCTGAAGGAGAATTCAGAATGTCCAATTTATCTAATATCACGTCTTTCGGGACTCGTGGGAGGAAACCATAGCACCCGGAGGAAACCCACACAGACGCCGGGAGAAAGTGCAGACTCCGCACAGACAGTGACCCAAGCCGGGAATCAACCCCGGGTCCCTGATGCTGTGAAGCAACAATGCCAACCACTCTGCTACCGTGCCGCCCACAAGTCTTCTAAGTCAATAAAAATGTATAATAGGGCAGAGGCCGCAGGGGGGTTTGGCGTTGCCAAACTTGCTTCATTATTATTGGGTGGCGAATGTGGACAAGGTGTAGCAGTGGTGGGAAGGAGAAGGGGTAGAGTGGGTTAGGATGGAGGAGGAATCTTGTAAGGGGTCTAGTTTGAGGGCTTTGGTGACGGCAGCATTGCCAATGGCTCTGAGTAGGTATTCAGGGAGCCCAGTGGTGCAGTCCACGGTGAAGATATGGAATCAGCTGAGGAGGCATTTTAGGGTGAAAGGGATGTCGGTGCTAACGCCGCTGTACAAGAATCATGGGTTTGAGCCGGGAGGGGTGGATAGTGTATACAGAAGGGGGGGGGGAAGTGAGGCTGGTCAAGCTGATTGATTTGTATTTGGAGGAAGGGTTTGCCAGTCTGGAGGAGCGAAGGGAGAGGGTAGAGCTGCCGAATGGTAATGAGTTCAGGCATCTACAGGTTAGGGTCTTTATACGAAAGGTCTGGTAAGAGTTCCCTAGATTGCCGGGATACACCCTGCTGGAGCGACTGCTGCTTCTGGATATGGAAGGGGAGGGAAGAATTGGGGATATATATAAGTGGCTGGGGGAGCAGGGAGGCAAGCGGGTGGTGAAGATCAAGGAGAAATGGGAAGCGGAGTTGGGAATGGAGATCAATTGGGGCGTATGGAGTGAGGCACTGCGAAGGGTAAACGGGACCTCCTCTTGTGCAAGGATGAGCCTGATACAGTTTAAGGTGGTGCACAGAGTGCATATGACCCGGACGAGAATGAGTGGTTTTTTTCAGGGGGTAGCAGATGAGTGTGAGAGATGTGGGCGGGGGCCAGCGAATCATGCGTACATGTTTTGGGGTTGTGAAAACTTGGGAAGATTCTGGGCGGGTGTGTTCGCGGTCTTAGCCAGGATAGTGGAGGAGGGAGTGGACCCGGACCCTTTGGTGGCAATATTTATGGGAAGGAAGGCCGATGTCTTGGCCTTCGCCTCTCTGATTGCACGGCGACAAATTTTGCTGGAGTGGCGGTCGGCATCGCCACCGGGGGTAGCAGCTTGGTTGAGTGACCTGTATGACTTCCTGCGGTTAGAGAAGATAAAGTATGAGTTAAGGGGCTCAGTAGGGGAGTTTGAGAAAAGGTGGGGGATGTTTGTGACCGTGTTTGAGGAGCTGTTCGTCGCAGGGGGTTGGGGGAGGTGGGTGATAAGCGGGGGGGGGGTGGGGGGGTGAAAAAGGAGAAAAATCTGTACAAACTGTATAGTTGATTGTTGGGAAGAATGTTTCCGGGGTGTTTATTTGCTGTAACCTACTTTGATACAAGTTTGAATAAAATGTGATTTAAAAAAAAAAGTATAATAGAAATTAATATAAAGTCAGTAATAAATGTATTGTTAAGTGTTTACATTTATAGACCTGTGCTGAAGCACTTCAAAGTGAGCACAAGTGATATTTGTGCATTTGGTATCAGCTGCACATTCATTCCAGTTGAGCAAATTCTATTCCATTCCCCTAAGCATTTTAATGATAGATGTTTAATGTGCATTATTATTTAATTCTATTCTAGAGGTCTTCAGTCCTCATGTACTTTCGAGAGCAACCTTTAACAATCAGGAAGTTGCCCAGAATTGGCCAGATTATAGTTCTGCTCCATCTACATCTATTTGGGATACATCCTCACCTGATGCTCGTCATACCTGGTCAACTAGCACTGTTTCTCCAACTCATTCAACTTCAGTAAGTAATGCTGTGCAAGAAATAGCAATAAACATCAGCCCATTGAATGTCTGTACAAGAGAATGCATAGTAGTTGTAAGTTCAAGTTTAGTAAAAGTGTATTCCAATTATTACTTTGCAAAGATCTTTCATTCCTACAACTCTTCCCATGCCCAATAGCTCCAAAAACATAGAATGGATATGTGAAAACATTTTAGAATGGAAATGTGAAAACATTTAACAAACTAATATAATCAAATAAAATGTACAGTACGAAGTCTTACAACACCAGGTTAAAGTCCAACAGGTTTGTTTCGATGTCACTAGCTTTCAGAGCGCTGCTCCTTCCTCAGGTGAATGAAGAGGTATGTTCCAGAAACACATATATAGACAAATTCAAAGATGCCAAACAATGCTAGGAATGCGACCATTAGCAGGTGATTAAATCTTTACAGATCCAGAGATGGGGTAACCCCAGGTTAAAGAGGTGTGAATTGTATCAAGCCAGAACAGTTGGTAGGATTTTGCAGGCCAGATGGTGGGGGATGAATGTAATGCGACATGAATCCCAGGTCCCGGTTGAGACCGCACTCGTGTGCGGAACTTGGCTATAGGTTTCTGCTCGGCGATTCTGCGTTGTCGCGCGTCCTGAAGGCCGCCTTGGAGAACGCTTACCTGGAGATCAGAGGCTGAATGCCCTTGACTGCTGAAGTGTTCCCCGACTGGAAGGGAACATTCCTGCCTGGTGATTGTTGCGCGATGTCCGTTCATTCGTTGTTGCAGCGTCTGCATGGTCTCGCCAATGTACCACGCTTCGGGACATCCTTTCCTGCAGCGTATGAGGTAGACAACGTTGGCCGAGTCACACGAGTATGTACCGCGTACCTGGTGCGTGGTGTTCTCACGTGTAATAGTGGTATCCATGTCGATGATCTGGCACGTCTTGCAGAGATTGTCATGGCAGGGTTGTGTGGTGTCGTGGTCACTGTTTTGAAGACTGGGTAGTTTGCTGCAAACAATGGTTCGTTTGAGGTTGCGCGGTTGTTTGAAGGCAAGTAGTGGGGGTGTGGGGATGACCTTGGCAAGATGTTCATCGTCATCAATGACGTGTTGAAGGCTGTGAAGAAGATGACGTAGTTTCTCCGCTCCGGGGAAGTACTGGACGACGAAGGGTATTCTGTCGGTTGTGTCCCATGTTTGTCTTCTGAGGAGGTCGGTGCAGTTTTTCGCTGTGGCGCGTTGGAACTGTCGCTCGATGAGTCGAGTGCCATATCCCGTTCGTACGAGGGCATCTTTCAACGTCTGTAGATGTCTGTTATGCTCCTCCTCGTCTGAACAGATCCTGTGTATACGGAGTGCTTGTCCATAGGGGATGGCTTCTTTAATGTGTTTAGGTTGGAAGCTGGAGAAGTGGAGCATCATGAGGTTATCCATGGGTTTGCGGTAAAGCGAAGTGCTGAGGTGACCGTCCTTGATGGAGACGAGTGTGTCCAAGAATGCAACTGATTTTGGAGAGTAGTCCATGGTGAGTCTGATGGTTGGATGGAACTTATTAATGTCATTGTGTAGTCGTTTCAGTGATTCTTCGCCGTGGGTCCAAAGGAAAAAAATGTCATCTATGTATCTGGTGTATAACGTCGGTTGAAGGTCCTGTGCGGTGAGTAGGTCCTGTTCAAACTTGTGCATGAAGATGTTGGCGTATTGGGGTGCGAATTTGGTCCCTATGGCTGTTCCGTGCGTCTGGATGAAGAACTTGTTGTCGAAGGTGAAGACGTTGTGATCCAGAATGAAGCGGATGAGTTGCAGAATTGCGCCTGGAGATTGGCAGTTGTCGGTGTTGAGTACTGAGGCTGTTGCAGCAATGCCGTCGTCATGGGGGATGCTGGTGTAGAGTGCCGAGACGTCCATTGTGACGAGGAATGTTCCTGGTTCAACTGGTCCATGGGTGCCAGTTGAACCAGGAACATTCCTCGTCACAATGGACGTCTCGGCACTCTACACCAGCATCCCCCATGACGACGGCATTGCTGCAACAGCCTCAGTACTCAACACCGACAACTGCCAATCTCCAGACGCAATTCTGCAACTCATCCGCTTCATTCTGGATCACAACGTCTTCACCTTCGACAACAAGTTCTTCATCCAGACGCACGGAACAGCCATGGGGACCAAATTCGCACCCCAATACGCCAACATCTTCATGCACGAGTTTGAACAGGACCTACTCACTGCACAGGACCTTGAATTCAGAACAGTACTTCAAAACAGTACAATTCACACCTCTTTAACCTGGGGTTACCCCATCTCTGGATCTGTAAAGATTTAATCACCTGCTAATGGTCGCATTCCTAGCATTGTTTGGCATCTTTGAATTTGTCTATATATGTGTTTCTGGAACATACCTCTTCATTCACCTGAGGAAGGAGCAGCGCTCTGAAAGCTAGTGACATCGAAACAAACCTGTTGGACTTTAACCTGGTGTTGTAAGACTTCGTACTGTGCTCAACCCAGTCCAACGCCGGCATCTCCACATCACAAATAAAATGTAGTTAGCTAAGAAATTTGACTACTTGCAACAGAAGGGTAGAGAAGGAAAATACATTTGTCACTCGCTGATAAGTGTTGATCTGAGGTTGTTCGAGAAGCTCCACAGGAAAGACTCGCACGAGATCTGTGCCTTCTCATCGACTAATCTGCTGGTAGCAGGCATCCATGCTGCAATAGTCACAGCTATCAAATACTATCTTTGTTGTTTTACTTGGAGCACATGAAGTGTCTCAGAATGGAGTATGATAGAGGGATGCTGGAAATTGTGTGTCTTTTTGTAAGCTGCTGGATAAATAGCATGCCATGTGGGGGGTGCATCCATAACTCTTGTTAAGTGTGCATTAAAGATTCCTTGTTAACATAACCAGTAACTAAAGATACTGGCTTTTGTACCTTCTAATAATTTAACATGAACTTGCCTCTCTTTTTCTCTTCTTTTTAGTCAATGCTTTTGGGTAACTCCACCAGCAGCCTTTGGTCCACCACTCCTTTCAGCAATCCGATATGGTCCACTAGTCAAGACAACAGTCTGCCCTTCTCCACTCCAACAAGCAACAACTCTATGGCAACTGTCGATCTTATAGGAAGAGAAAATGCAGCCCCTGGCATGATAGAAGACCTTGGCCGAATGTTTGATCCTTGGAAGAATCTTGACAATATTTGGAGACCCACTCCAGGAAGACGAAGCTCTGACCCCTGGTCGAATAATTCTAGCTTTCCTCATGAGAACTAATCTACAGGTGTCCACAGCTGTGGGTAATGCACAGAACCTATGACACTGCTTAAAGCGGGAAATATTGATCAAGCTGAGCCTGTAGTCCAGAAACCCTCTACTCGAGTTTCTTTGCACCACTCCAGCAGCTGTTTAATTGGAGTCGCACAAGGAAACTGGTGAATGTTCCTGGTATTGGGATCCAGTTCTCAGCCATAACTAATCATTATTTTCGCTTCTTGCCACACGATTATGATTCACATCTGCTATAAACAGTTCCTCAATCCCGACTGTAATTATGGTTTGTATAAGATTTCTGTTACAGTTGTAACAGGCTTTGTTCGTTCTGTATTGGAGTTTAAAAAAGAAAATCACTGAAGTATTTGGTCACTTCCTATGTTCAGTGAGATACACCTTAAAATTTATTTTTGGTTTGGGAAATAAAAGGGAACAAGACATAAGACTTTTATGCGCATCCCTTTGTATTACATCCATATAAGGCATTGTGATGTGTTTTTAAGATAATGGAGACCAGTTCCTCTCCCGGTATTAAGTTCAAGTTCCTCTGTTTTTGTGAGAAAAAGAATTAAGGGAACCCTTTGTTTTTAAAATGCAAAGTGGACGTTTTAGAAATGGGAATGTGTTGGTAAGCGATAGGTAATTATGTATCCAGCATTTTGGCTTTCATTTGTATTTAAAAGGGCAACAGAAATCATCAAGATTATGGCAGAGCATATTGCGGAAGAAAGCTGTAATCAGTTTATTTGGTTTTCCTTTTCTTGTCATCATAATGTGCTTCACAATGTGTGCTGATCGCTGTTTACTCTGGCTGAAGCACACAAACCCAAAGTTTATGGAGGCAACGAGATCCCCTTTGTGTTCTTTGATTGAAACACTATTCTCTGGGTTGTACTTTTTTGAGATAAATAAAGTTTTTCAGAAACTGAACTTTTGTCCCCACGTTCATTTTTAAATAAATTAACAGGAATGCTCCGTTCATCTGTTGTTGCTATTCAGCACATTGCAAACGTTTAGCGCCATCTCATGGTAGAAGGGTGGAACTGAACTTTCAAATAGCACATCGCTTCATGTCCCTCATACATGCTCTGTGTACTTCCTTCAAATGTGGGGGGGGGGGCAAAATCACGGAAGATCACCTTTTTTAAGAACCATCCCTTCATGGATCACTCTACATCATTCTTGACCCCACAACCTACTGTGCATATGGTCTTGAATCTATATTTCCTCCACGTTACCAATGTAAAATGATACCACAGTCGCATTCACTGACTTCAAATCTTATTGCAGCTTTTTGATTTCCTCTGTGCATTTAGTTTTGTCTTTGATTCTGATTTTGGCTGTTCTGTTTTCTTTAACTTTTAATGCATGTCCCGTGGTGCTTTTGCTCAACCTGGATTTCACTGGGCCCATGCCAGTGACTGGGTTCCAACATTGCCAGCACTAGTTCCTGCCATCAACAGCACAGTTTGTTTCAGACTTTCCTGAAAGGTTCATTGTGAACAGATGGAAATGATCTCTGAAGGAAGTCATTTACTTTATGCAGCCTTTGGTTTCTGACCGTACTTGCGAATTCCTTTCAACATTGCTGACTTTCAGGAAAAGAGACCCTTTCAGGACTGAATCGTCCTGACTGGGTCACATCCATATGTCTTCGCGAATTGGTATTAAAGTAATATCTCGGGCCAGACTGACAGGAAAACGGACAGTTAGTCCATTGAGACTTTCCATACTGTTATGGTGTAACTTTAGCACCATGTGACTCGCACCATTGCCACTGGCCCCATCCCTAGTACAGACCAGCCTCTCAACCATATGGGAGTCGGAAGAAAAAGCAGTAGACCAATTTTAGGGAGGAAATCTATGATACCCCTTTCCAGTTCCCAAAAGCAATATTCAATCCGTGGTAACCAATACCCCCCAGCATACTTTTTTGTATGTTGTGATGGCGCTCGTGAGGTTAGGAACTCCTCGGGTTCCCTTCTGCATATTTGCAGCAAATCCACACTGGCAACTCGATCGAAAAGTTGACTACTTTGACAACTTGTCCTTGGGTACAAGATCAACTTGATACTGGACATCAATGTGTTCAGTACCAATTGACCCTGAACTCAATGCCTTTTACTGCACCCCCAGAGAACTTTCAGGAAATTAAACCTCTGCTTATGTCAATCTTCAACTTTAGTTTAATAGTATTGATTGTTTGAATCCAGTTCGTGGTCTGGATCCAGACTCACGAATTAGGAGCAGGAGTAGGCCAGTTGGCCCCTTGAGCCTGCTCCAATGTTTGGTGAGATCATGGCCGATTGTGACCACATCACCACTTTCCTGCCTACCTATTGGCTCCTTTGTTATTCAAGAAGCTATCTCCATGTGCTTTAAAACTATTCCGAGACCCCTGTCTCCACTTCTGCCTGGGGAAGGGAATTCTACAGACTTGACCCTCCGAGGAAAAGATTCTCATCTCATGAGCGGCACAATGGTCAGAACTGCTGCTTCACAAGTGCCAAGGACCCAGGTTCAATTCTAACCTTGGGTGATTGTCTGTGTTGAGTTTGCGCTTTCTTCCCATGTGTGCATGGGTTCCTTCCTAGTGCTCTGATTTCCTCCCACAGTCCAAGGATGTGCAGGTTAGGTGGATTGGTCATGCTAAATTGCCCCTTTAGTGTCCCAACGGTTAGCTGGGGTAACAGGGGTAGGGTGGGAGAGTGGGCCTAGGTAGGGTGCTCTTTTGGAGGGTTGGTGTAGACTTGATGGGCTGAATGGCCTCCTTCTGCACTGTAGGGATTCTATGAGTCTGTCTTAAGTTGTTGGCCCCTTGGTTTTAAACTAATTCTATTCTCCCACAAGGGGGAAACATCTTTTCAGCATCCACCCTGTCAATCAGGATCTTTTTGAGTTTCAGAAGATTGCTTCTCATTCTACCATCTTGTGTCACTGTGGAGTCTGCACAGTCTCCCCCTGTCTGCGTGGATTTCCTCCGGGTGCTCCGGTTTCCTCCCACAAGTCCTGAAAGACGTGCTGTTAGGTAATTTGGACATACTGAATTCTCCCTCCGTGTACCTGAACAGGCGCCGGAATATGGCGACTATGGGATTTTCACAGTTAACTTCATTGCAGTGTTAATGTTGGCCTACTTCTGACAAAAGATTTTTTTTAAAAAATTGTTTCATTTGTAATTGGATTCTGGCAAATTCTATTGATTCACGCTGTGACAAATATAAATGCTGGGCTATTATTTGTATTATCTCTACCTTCCTCACCCCGTCAGAAAACGTTAACTGCGGCTTTCCAGCCAAACCCTAAGGTTTTGATTTAGTCACCAAGGTAACCTCTTCCCCACCCAGGAAAACCTTTGCACCTGAAAGCCACCAGTCACTCCCTATTTAAACTTCAAAACCCTGAAAGAAAGCAACCGTTCCCACAGATACTCAAATGTATTTTATGTTCAATAATCCCAAGCCAAACGAGGAATTATACTTTAGAACCCTAGCAAAGATCCCCCAATTTTATTACAATCCCAGACCAGACCCCAACAGTGGCTAGGATACTGGACAGAAACCCCAATATTTTATTTTAAAGTTTGTAAGACTGTGAGGAAAGAATACTCTGCTCCAGGAGTGATGACACTAAGCAACAGGGATATGGTATATTCAAACCATCTTTGTTACAATACATGTGAAGGTCTTTCCTGTTCTTGTTTAGTCCCCATTTATTTCCTTATTTCCCCTTTCTTTTACTTTTGCTGTTACATTTTTGATCCTTAGATGTTTAATGAGCTTGTAACTTTAAGGAAAGGCAGCCTGTACCTTTTAATTCAAGAGGAAGGAAGGCTGTACTATTTTAGAGTGGCTGACATCAGTAATGACCCAGTTTGATTGGCTGGTGGTCAATGAATTGGCCCAAAAGACTGTGCTCTGTCTAATAACAGGTGGTGATTGGATTGTTCCCTCTGGAATGTTTCAGAGCTTCAGTGGTTGAGTTTTGGTTTCGGTTTGACTCCTGGCATCTGAGGAAGGACTGCTGTCCTCCCTCTTCTCTATTTTTCCCCAGAAAAGCTGTGTTTCTGAACTGACAGGGAGCCTGGATGAATCTATGTACAGGAGAACCATTGCTGGTTATGCAAGCAGGGGAGAACAGACCAACTCTCTGCGCAGAAAAGGCTGATGTGAACTGACTGATTCGCTCTCCTGGAATGACTGAAGCCTGGAAATAAACCACAAACCGAAAGCAGAGTTTGATGTAAAGCAAAGGGGTCTCTCCAGGAAAAGCTGTGAGAAATACATTTCTAAACTATAGAGAAGATCGTTACAGGCTGCAAACCAAGGACTTCAATCTACCAGCATGCTGTGAGGAAAGCATGCTAAGTAACCATGATTTGAAGCAAAGACTTCTCTTTTGGCCTTCATCCTTGTTATTTCACCTCTCCCTCCCTCCCCCTCTGTTTGTCTGTCGTGTGTATGTGGGAGGGGTAGAGGTGGGACAGTTAAAGGGGGCAGTAGGTTAGTTTATTGTTCCGTTGTTAACTGCATATTTCATCATTATTCCTGTTAAAAACAAACAGCAATTGTGTTTCAACTTACAAACCTGGTGACTGTGATTATTGGGCAGCTAAGAGCTCTAAGGACTTCAGTCAGGAATTCTTACAAGAATTATTGGTTAATTCACTTGTGTTGTGACTCCAGGATGTGAAACTGGAATGGCTTGCACACTTGCCAAGGGTGTCGTAACACACCATATTAGAATATCTTTAACATCACACCAGAAAATAATGTACAATTACCCCTTAAATAATACTGTTCAAACAGTGAATGCAATACCTTTAATTGCTATCATTATTCCCATCAAACAAGAGAAAAGAACATCTCCACTCTCAATCCACTTTAACTACCAATGGTACATTGGAATGCTTGCTTTACAGTGAAGTTCTTTGAGAAAGAGAGATCCCTTGACTTTGCTTTAAAGACAAGATCTGACTCCCGTCAGACCCATGCAGAAACTGGCTGTATGTCTTCAGAAGCTACTTCTCAGCTTGTTTCAGCTTCCCCTTGTTCTCAAACAAGTCTGCACTGCTTTAAATACTCTTAACTGAACTACAATGAGTGCAAACCGTTTGACTTCTGGACACGGCTTCATTCAGATCAGAACTGAACTGCTTTCTCAAAATGCCTGATGTCTTGGCTCCACCCAGCAATGACATCTGACCAACATAAAATCTAATTAACTCCACAGGGAATCCCCTTCATTAAAAAATTCCATTAGCCCAAGCTTTTTACGATGCTTAATGGCACCCTTGGCTCCCAAAACCTTTGTTGTCTCTCGAATTAACGTGCCTCTCAATGCAAGATTTCAGCAGTCACACACACACACACTAACACAGGCTTTTCACCCTTACTTCAGCAAATGCCTATAATACATCTGAAATGCCTACATTCATCACAAAGTTGCTGATTGTAAATTGTAAACATTTGAGACCACAGCTCTAAAATGTAAATTTCGCTACAGTATAGCTGACTGATGCTGATTTAACCTGAGGGTCACCACCCCTTATGGAGGGGCAATGTTGAGAAGTCAGGCCTTCATGGATAACCTCAGCAGGTACGGGAATTGACCTCACTCCGCATCATGAACCAGCCATCCAGCTAGCCAACCCCCTTGACTCATAAATTAGTCAAAAACTATTTCCCTTTCTCAAAACCATGTGGACTCTGCTTGATTGCTTGAGATTTTCTTAACCTGCTGAATAATATATGGTAGCATTTTCCTTATGACAACTAGCCTCTAGTTTCCTTCATTCTGTCTATCCTTTCCTGAATAAAGCAGTCACATTCACTATTTTTCAATCTGATGAGATCTTTTCAGAATCTAGGGCATTTTTGAAAGTTAAAACCAGTGCATTTACTATCTCAGTCATTTCTTTTCACAGGATGAAGTCCATCAAGTCCTGGGACTTGTCAGCTTTTAGTTCAAATAATTTTCTCAGCACCCTTTCCCTAGTGGTTGTAATTGTTTAAGTTCCTCTCTACTTTTCATTTTACAATTATTTCCAGGATATTTTTTTGTGTGCTCTACGGTGAGGAAATGCAAAAAATCTGTTCAATTCATCCACCATTTCCTTATTTTACATTATTGATTACACTTGAGGACCAACACTCCCATTTTAGTTGCTACTTTTTCTTTTTAAATATCTGTAGAAATTCTTGCCATCTTTTTATATTACTCGCTAGCTTTCTCTCATACTCCAATTTCTCCCTCCATTTTCTTAGTCATTCTTTGCTGTTTTTTTATATTCTACCCAACCTTCTGACCTGCCACAATTCTTTGTGTAATTGTGTGCCTTTTCTTTCAATTTGATACTAGGGGCTGGTTTAGCACACTGGGTTAAATTGCTGGCTTTGAAAGCAGACTAAGGCAGGCCAGCAGCACAGTTCAATTCCTGTGCCAGCCTCCCCGAACAGGCGCCGGAATGTGGCGACTAGGGGCTTTTCGCAGTAACTTCATTTGAAGCCTACTTGTGACAAGCAATATTCATTCATTCATATTTAACTTCTTTAGTTAGCCACAGATGCGTGTCTTAGTCTTTCTCAGTGAAGTGTATTTTTGCTGAGTGTTATGAAATATCTCCTTAAATATCTGCCACTTCATCTCTACTGACTTATGACCATGTCTAAGTTTAAAATGCTAGAATAAAAGCAAAATACTGCAGATGCTGGATATCTGAAATAAAAACAGAAATGTCTGGACAAACCCACCTGGTCTGGCAGCATCTGTGGCGAGAAACAAAGTCTAAATGATCCTCTCCACAGATGCTGCCTGACCCGCTGGGTTTATCCAGCATGTTTTGTTTTTATTTTGTATGACAATGCTAGACTTAGACTCGCTCTCATCTCCCTCAAACTGAATGTGAAATTCATAATGTTACGATTGGATTGGATTTGTTTATTGTCACATGTACCGAGGTACAGTGAAAAGTATTTTTCTGCGAACAGCTCAACAGATCATTAAGTACACAAAGAAAAGGAAATAAAAGAAAATACATAATAGGGCAACACAAGGTACACAATGTAACTAGATAACCGGCATCGGGTGAAGCAGACAGGGTGTAGTGTCAATCAGGTCAGTCCATAAGAGGGTCATTTAGGAGTCTGGTAACAGAGGGGAAGAAGCTGTTTTTGAGTCTAGTTGTGCGTGTTCTCAGACTTGTATCTCCTGCCCCCCAATGGGAGAAGTTGGAAGAGTGAGTAGGCCGGGTGAGATGGGTCTTTGATTATGCTGCCTGCAGGCAGCGGGAGGTGTAGATGGAGCTGGGCCGTGTTCACGACTCTCTGAAGTTTCTTGCTGTCTTGGGCCGAGCAGTTGCCATACCAGGCTGTGATGCAGCCAGATAGGATGCTTTCTATAGTGCATCTGTAAAAGTTGGTAAGAGTTAATGTGGGTATGCCGAATTTCCTTAGTTTCCTGCAGAAGTATAGGCGCTGTTGTGCTTTCTTGGTGGTAGCGTCGACGTGGGTGGACCAGGACAGATTTTTGGAGATGTATACCCCTAGGAATTTGAAACTACTCACCATTTCCACCACGGCCCCATTGATGCTGACAGGAGTGTGTACAGTACTTTTCTTTCTGAATTCAATGGCCAGCTCTTTAGTTTTGCTGGCATTGAGGGATAGATTGTTGTCGCTGCACCACTCCACTGGGTACTCAATCTCCCTCCTGTATTCTGACTCGTCATTATTTAAGATCCGGCCCACTATGGTTGTATCGTCAGCAAACTTGTAGATGGAGTTGGAACCACATTTTGCCACGCAGCCGTGTGTGTACAGGGAGTATAGTAGAAGGGTAAGTACGCAGCCTTGCGGGGCCCCAGTATTGAGGACTATTGTGGAGGAGGTGGTGTTGTTTATTCTTACTAATTGTGGTCTTGAGGGGCTAAGTCCTAGGTTTTGGAGCTTTGATATGAGCTTGGCTGGTATGGTGTTGAAGGCGGAGCTGTAGTCAATAAGAGTCTGATGTAGGAATCCTTGTCGAGATGCTCTAGGGACGAGTTAGGGCCAGGGAGAAGGCGTCTGCTATGGACCGGTTGCGGTGGTATGCAAATTGCTGTGGATCAAGGTGTTCTGGGAGTAAGGAGGTGATTACTGTTGCCTACTGGCTACTTTACTATGAAGTCATATCGGCTGAGGTTACTCATGAAGGCCTCGTCTTCTCAACCTTGCCCCTCGCCTGAGGTGTGGCGATCCTCAGGTTAAATCACCACCAGTCAGCTCTTCCCCGTTTAAAGGGGAAAGCAGCCTTTGGTCTATGGGTTACTGTTCGGGGGCCTGTAAACTATTTCCACAACTGACTTCTCACTATTGCTATTTTGTGTATCTACCCAAACTGATTCAACATCTTGATCTTTAGAATTAAGGTCACCTCTCTCTATTGTACTAATGTCTTCCTTAATTAATGGAGCTAACCCTCCACCTTTTCTTATCATAAGATAGGATGTCTACAGTGCAGAAGGAGGCCATTCGGCCTATCGAGTCTGTACTGTAACCCTATAACTTAACTTGCACATCCCAAGACACTAAGGGGCAATTTATCATGACCAATCCACTTAACACCCACATCTTTGGACTGTGGGAGGAAAACCCATGCAGACACAGGGAGAATGTACAAACTCAACGCTGGCAGTGACCCAAGGCCAGAATTGAATTTGGGTCCTTGGTGGTGTGAGGCAGTAGTGCTAACCACTGTCACCGTGCCATCCCACTGTCCTTCTAAAATGTTATGTAGCCTTGACTATTCAGGTCCCAGTCTTTGTCATCTTGCAGTTATGGTTTCTATAATGGTTATCAGATCGTAAATATTTATTTATCTTGAGCTGACAATTTGTCCAATTTGTTACAAATGCACCCACAGTCAGATAGTTTTAATTCTCTTTTTACTATCTTTACAGCATCTAGCCTTATCTGCTAGCACATTCGAATTTGTGAGCTCTGTCCCTTCCTGCCACACTTTATCATTTCCTTAATTGCTAACCTGCTCTTTTGCAAAAATCCTCTCTAACTTATTCATTTAATATCTTGCCCCCACTATTTAATGTAAAGCCCCCTCTCCTGCCCTGTTTAAATGACTCGCCAGAACACTAGTCCCAGCATGGTTCGGGTGAAGACCGTCCCAACATGGGCTCCATCGTATCCCAATACCGGTGCCCATGAATTAAGAACTAGGAGCAGGAGTAGGCCACCTGGCCCCTCGAGCCTGCTGCGCCATTCAATGAGATCATGGCTGATCTTTTGTGGGCTCAGCTCCACTTTCCCGCCTGAACACCATAACCCTTTATTCTTTATTCTTCAAAAAACTATCTTTATTCTTCAATCTTTACCTTGAAAGCATTAAATGAAGGAGCCTCAACTGCTTCACTGGGCAGGGAATTACATAGAGTCACAATCCTTGGGTGAAGAAGTTCTTCCTAAACTACTTCCCCTTATTTTGAGGCTATGCCCCGAGTTCTGCTTTCACCCACCAGTGGAAACAACCTGCCCACATCTATCCTATCTATTCCCTTCATAATTTTATATGTTTCTATAAGATTCCCCCGCATCCTTCTAAATTCCAATGAGTACAGTCCCAGTCTACTCAATCTCTCCTCGTAATCCAACCCCCTCAGTTTTGGGATTAACCTAATGAATCTCCTCTGCACACCCTCCAGCGGCAGTACGTCCTTTCTCAGGTAAAGAGACTAAGATTGAACACCATATTCCAGGTGTGGCCTCACTAACACCTTATACAGTTAGTATAATCTCCCTTGTCTTAAACTCCATCCCTTTAGCAATGAAGGACAACACTCCATTTGTCTTCCTAATCACCCGTAAACCAACTTTTTGCGACTCATGTACTAGGACACCCAGGCCCCTCTGCACAACAGCATGTTTTATTATTTTATCATTTAAATAATAATCCCTTTTGCTGTTATTTCTACCAAAATGGATAACCTCACATTTGTCAACACTGTATTCCATCTGCCAGACCCTAACCCATTCACTTAAACTATCCAAATCTCTCACAGACTTCCAGTATCCTCGGCACCTTTTGCTTTACAACTCATCTTAGTGCTGTCTGCAAACTTGGACACATTGCCCTTGGTCCCCAACTCCAAATCATCTATGTAAATTGTGAACAATTGTGGGCCCAACACTGATCCCTGAGGGACACCACTAGCTACTGATTGCCAACCAGAGAAACACCCATTAATCCCCACTTTTTGCTTCCTATTAATTAACCAATCCTCTATCCATGCTACTACTTTATCCTTAACGCCATGCATCTTTATCTTATGCAGTAACCCTTTGTGTGGCACCTTGTCAAAAGCAAATTGAATTGAAACCCATTTCTTCCCAACCAATCTGAGCCCAGTTGAACAGTAAAGATCTATTTACCCTATGCCAATTTGCTTGTGGCTCGGGTAATAATCTAGAGATTTTTACTTTTAAGGTTTTGCTTTTTAATTTGTTCCAAGCTCCTATCTATTCCGTGTAACTTCTTTCCTCATCCTATAGATATTGTTGGTACCTACCTGAATTATGGCAACTGGATTCTCCCCAGTGCATGTTCCTCATCAGCCCAGAACAGGGGCGAAATTCTCCGGTATCGGCGCAATGTCCGCCGACCGGCACCAAAAACGGCGCAAATCAGTCCGCATCTTGGGGGGCCGAGCCCTAACCTTGAGGGGCTAGGCCCGCGCCGGACTGATTTCCACCCCGCCAGCTGGCAGAAGTGCCCCGCCAGCTGGCGTGGAAATGACATCTCCGGGCAGCGCATGCGCGGGAGTGTTAGCGGCCGCTCACGGCACCCCCGCGCATGCGCTGTGGAGGGGAGTCTCTTCCGCCTCCGCCATGGTGGAGACCGTGGCGAAGGCGGAAGGAAAAGAGTGCCCCCCACGGCACAACCCGCCCGCGGATCGGTGGGCCCCGATCGTCGGCCAGGCCACCGTGGGGGCACCCCCCCCGGGGCCAGATTGCCCCGTGCCCCCCCCCCCCCAAAGGACCCCGGAGCCCGCCCGTGCCGCCTTGTCCCGCCGGTAACGTAGGTGGTTTAATCCACGCCGGCGGGACAGGCATTCTATAAGACCATAAGACATAGGAGCGGAAGTAAGGCCATTCGGCCCATCGAGTCCACTCCACCATTCAATCATGGCTGATTTCAACTCCATTTACCCGCTCTCTCTCCATAGCCCTTAATTCCTTGAGAAATCAAGAATTTATCAACTTCTGTCTTAAAGACACTCAACGTCCCGGCCTCCACCGCCCTCTGTGGCAATGAATTCCACAGACGCACCACTCTCTGGCTGAAGAAATTTCTCCTCATCTCTGTTCTAAAGTGACTCCCTTTTATTCTAAGGCTGTGCCCCCGGGTCCTAGTCTCCCCTGCTAATGGAAACAACTTCCCTACATCCACCCTATCTAAGCCATTCATTATCTTGTAAGTGTCTATTAGATCTCCCCTCAACCTCCTAAACTCCAATGAATATAATCCCAGGATCCTCAGACGTTCATCGTATGTTAGGCCTACCATTCCTGGGATCATCCGTGTGAATCGCCGCTGGACCCGCTCCAGTGCCAGTATGTCCTTCCTGAGGTGTGGGGCCCAAAATTGCTCACAGTGTTCTAAATGGGGCCTAACTAATGTTTTATAAAGCTTCAGAATATTCTAGCAGCGGGACTTCAGCCCATCTGGGCCGGAGAAGTGCGGGGGCCCGCCAACCGGAGCAGCGCGATTCCCGCCCCCGCCGAATCTCCGGTGCCGGAGAATTCGGCAACCGGCGGGGGCGGGATTCATGCCAGCCCCCGGCGATTCTCCGACCCAGCGGGGGGGTCGGAGAATCTCGCCCCTGATACCCCAAAACCTTATGGTATTTTGCTTACGGCTGCAGAGAACTGTCTATCCCTCTGACTATATAGTCTCCGACTACCACTAGGTTCTTATTTACTCCCCCTGCTTGAATGGCCTGTACCATGGTGCTATGGTCAGATTGCTCATCCACATTGCAGTCCCTGCTTTTGTCCATACAAGCTGCAGGAGACTCAAACCTATCACAGACACTTGTACATGCTTAGATTTCCTCCATTTCTAACTTCTGGATCTCCATACCTGCCAAACTTGAAGTCGCACCCTCCAGTCCCTGATCATGGGCCAAATCAGACAACCCTATCCTCAGGGCCTCCTGGCACAAGGTACCCGGTTAACTTCCCCCTCCGTGATGCATCACAGTTCCTCCAGTTGCAGATACTTACGGCGGACCTGTCTGCTTTGGAACTAGCTATCCTGCCAGCTGATTGGCCTGGACCACGCTCGGCACATCCCCGCTAACGAGGAGGAACTGTTCTTAAACTGATCCCATAGAGGAAGCCAAAGACCTCATGGAGCCATGGCACCCTGCAGACCGGCCCCACATTTTGGTAATGCTGGCCTGGATGCGATGGAGTCCAGATGGGATACCTTGTTCCCCTGAAGGGGTTAGAGAGTCAATCACAGGGCAGTCAGCGCAGGTTGAGGTCCTCGCCAGCATGTCCCAGTCACTGGGGGTCATGTCCTTGGCGTAGGTGGACCCTGCCAAGACGCTGCAGAACATGTCTCAGTCTCAGGCTGGCGTTGCCGAGGCACTCCAGAGCATGTCGCATTCACTGAGGAATGTGCCCCAAAGCAGGTGGACATTGGCAAGGGGCTGCAGAGCGTGGCCCGGTGACAGAGGGACATCACTGAGAGATCAACACCGAGGTGCACACAATGGGGAGCTGCAAGTGCTGGCAGAACCGGATGACGCAGAGGCCTCTGGTGCTCAATCCAGCTGCCCCTCCTGCCAAGATGACCCCTGGGGCCCTAGGGGAACCGATTGGGAGGCGGGAGCCCTGGAAGCCAGCCAGGAGCCACTCTACAGGGAGGTGATGGTGGTCACCAGCTCTCCCGAGTTACCCCCTCCTGACAACAGCGCATCTTGGCGCCAGTGGGCACAAGATGGTGGCAAGGTGAGGCATATGCCACTGGCAAGTCAGCCAGGGCCCTCTGGCCCCAGGCCCTTGAATGGACACCCGCCAGGGGCAGCAAAGACCACAGGGCATGGTAAGCAGCAGGCTGCCTCCACCTCTGATGTGCATCCAGACCTAGCAGCCGAGCACGGAAGGTTAAGAAGATTGAGGATAACTGAGAGGGCACTCGGGCGGATGGGGGGGTTGCAGCACTATCAGTAGCTATGGGCAGTTGGGGGTCATGATTGTTCACCATTAAAACATGTTACAGCTGAGACATGTGAAGCGTCTGTCACATTACTCTGCCCTGCGGCTGGCCTGCACCCCTTACCATGTTTGTCCTCTGCCCTCCCCCAGCCTCAGCCCCCCAGACATGATGGCCCTAGATCTACCTCCACCCCCCCCCCCCCCCCCCCCCCCTGCATACCACATGCAGGCGATGGGTGCGTGCGCATTGTCAGCATACAGGCAGGAGTTAGGCTATGGTATATTTTGAAGTCAACTCACTGCATCCTCCTGCTTTGTATATTGACCCGCTGACAGTGCCGGCACAGGCCCATCACCCTGGAGTGATCTAACGCAGACCCTTGAAGCTTGCGGAGGGGGGATGAGCAGCGGGGGAGGGCCTTTGGTGGTGAGGGGGTGGGTGAGAGGTGGTGAGGTGACAGAGAAAGCCACATCCTATGAGAAGCGGATGAGGGCCTCCCTGGGGAGTCGCCAGAAAGTGGGCTGTGGGGTCGGGGTGGATGGGCATGGAACACCATTGCCGCAACCTGCAAGGCAGCCGTGTAGCTGTGCATGTCGCTTCAGCCCACTGTGAACTTAGGACCACGGGTCATATAGGTGGTCCCCCCACGCCACCCCCCTAGGTGCCCTCTGGCCCCAGCCAACCCAGTCTTTTACTGTAATGCCTGGGGCAGGGTTTCTGACTGCATCTGCCTGACGTTTCATTGACCTGGAGTGAAGAGGAGGATTTTGGCTGGCCTACTACTGGGCTGGAGATGGAGGAGGGCCTGCCCTTGCAGTTTGTTGATATCTTCATTGAACATTTAGTTTATTGACTTTTGACTGTTTATTGACTTGTGTCTGGAACTGTGTGTCTCTTGTTAATGCCCCGTGTTCCTGTGGCCCGGTCCTATCACTGGGTGGTGTCGGGAGACCAGATGCCGGTACTGCAGAAGGAGGATCAGCGGCAAAATCTGACTGAGCAACTCAGAGGTTGCGTGGGATGCCTTAGTGGATGACTGGTGACTTTTTGTGTTAGTGGCTATCTGCGGCTTCCGGTTTGGGAGCCGTGCAGGTTGCTGGTGCGTTTTTCCCTTTTGTCTTGTTAGTTTATGGTTTTTAAAAAAATTTAGAGTACCCATTTCATTTTTCCAATTAAGGGGCAATTTAGTGTGGCCAATCCGCCTAGCCTGCGCATTTTTTGGGTTGTGGGGGCGAAACCCACGCAAACACGGGGAGAATGTGCAAACTCCACACGGACAGTGACCCAGAGCCGGGATCGAACCTGGGACCTCGGCGCCGTGAGGCTGCAGAGCTAACCCACTGCGCCACCGTGCTGCCCTTGTTAGTTTATGTTTAACAGGTGGGGAATTGTATGTTCGATGCCGTGTTATTATTGTTTCGTGTTTCTTGCCTAGTGGATGTTTACCAGCTGCAGGCCCTTCTTCTGTGGCCGGAGCTTGGCAAGCTTACCCCTGCTGGTGAAGGTGTCTGGTCTCTCTCTCTCTCTCTCTCTCTCTCTCTCCACCTTTCCACTGCTGCTGATGCTGGGGAGGGAGAGTGGGGAGCGTGCACTGGTTCAGGTGCTGGTGGCTTTGTTTCTTATTGCTTGTTCACTGAGTTTGTTTATGGTGTGAAGTTGGTATTTTCATTGTACTGTTGCCTGTTTTGTGGTCTTTGTGTTTGATCTGTGCTTTACCTTGACGCTTGGACAATGACACTGTTCTTAAACTAAACTGTGCCCCTTCTCAGGAGGGGAGTGGTGTTTTTTCTCTCTCTCTGCCATGCCCTGTGTCAGTGTGTCTTTTTCGGTGAACTGTGATGCAGCACGGTAGCACAGTGGTTAGCACTGTTGCCTCACAGCGCCAGGGTCGCAGGTTTGATTCCTGCTTGGGTCACTGTCTGTGCGGAGTCTGCACGTTCTCCCCATGGGTTTCCTCCGGTTTGTTCCCACAAGTCCCGAAAAACGTGCTATTAGGTGAATTGGGCATTCTGAATTCTCCCTCCGTGTACCCGAACAGGCGGCGGAGTGTGGCGACGAGGGGATTTTCACAGTAACTTCACTGCAGTTACGAATTATGACTATTGATCAGACTGCTTGAACACTTGTGGTTTTCTGTTTCCAATTGGATCTCTAATTCAAATTCTGGGTTCTCCTGGAGTGGTTTTCCACTTCTAGATCGGGTCCCGTCGGGATGTCGCCAAATAATGTTGCTACCTTTGGCCTTAGTTTAATTGCTCTGTTTTATCACCTTTGCTCTTGAGTCGCCAGGTATCTTTCTGATACCGCCACATGGTTCAAGTCCGAGTAATGATCAGTAATCCAATACACCGCTTAGTAAGATTTAAATTAAAGCACATTTATTATATACAGTGATCACTACTCATGCATAAATTCTACGTCTAAGCTACTTCTACGACTAACAGGCCAATACTTAACTCGGAACTGGCCCACCAGGTCAGGGAAACGAATGGCCTTTCGTTCAGGTTCTGAGCCTGCGGGATTTGAAGTTCGTACAGATTGGTAGCTAGGAACGCCTATCTCGTAGCGAGCGTTGAAGTAAGACTTACTGGATTTCAGCGATGGCTGGACCGGTCACTGTCAAGGGTTGGTTCACGTTGCTGAGTGACCCGGTCAAGAAGAGAAGCAGAGGGGCGATTTGAACTTGGCCTCTATTCTTATAGTCCCCAGGGGCTTCCCGCCTTTCGGGGCGGACCCTGTACCTGGTTCCAAGTGATTGGACTTTGTCCCAGTCACTTGGTTCGATTTTCTCCAATGCTGGAGCGATTCCTTGCTCGATGGGCGTTCTTGAGGTGGTCGTTCACCTCCCTTTGTGTAGGCTTCTGCTGGCGCCGACGAGTCTGGGTTGGCTTTATGTATCTAAATGTTGCTCGTTGTTCCCGGGGATTGCTCATTAGTATGCAGATGGCTGGTGTTTTGTTATGCTGATGGTTGCCGGTATCGATCTTGTCTGGCCTTTCCAGAGGTAAATACACACTCAACCTGCAGCTGCTTGTTTGTGCCTGTTGGCTGACTTTCCCATCAGCCTTTGCCGTTCGCCATTTTAAATCGGGAGTTAGCCATTCTAAATCGGGAGTTAGCCATTTTAACTGGCTACATACCCTCCTTGTGATCCTAACGCGAAGCGTGAAGGATCACATAACTATGTTGCTTTCCATTCCCTGACCTGGGGGGGACACTTCCTTCATGGCCTCTGCACTGACCATAGCTATGCACAAAAAATGTTTAACTAACAATTCTAAGGGCGCTATGTCAAACAGGGACATGCATTACAAAACAATAAACTGGGAACCACTAACTATTCTTAATACACTACACTCACTTAAACATTTCATTATCCTACCTTCCTCAATCATACAACAAAATCATAGCATTTCATACAGTCTTTCCTGGCTTGGCAGTCAAACTCAGGATCATACAATTTGCTCATGAAAAGTTCTTTACAGTTCTTTATTCACAATAAACGCAAGTGAATACACTTTATTATAGATCGCAGGGGTCGGGGGTCTGGTTGTAACCGAACATAGGGGATCTGATCCTATATACCGGGGTTCGAGCGCGGTAGGCTCTCCTCCATTTCCGTAGACGCATAGTCTGCACAATGCAGAAGAGTATCGCTAATGCTAGTAATGTTTCGATTACATAGGACAGAGAGTACCAGGTTATAAACCTGGCACACCAAGATGATGTGGTGTCGCTGGTGACTGGGCTCTGGGTACTGCGGGGAAGTGAAACATTAACGGCTGGGGGGCTTGAAGTCATGGGGTTCGCATTCATGCACAACCAAAAGTCCAAAATCATGAGGGTGATCCACGTGAAGGAAGTCCTCATGGCTCTACTCTTTCCTTTTCTTTCTTCTCTTCTCCGGTCCTGGAGCTTCTGGAGTTCTGTGGAAACAAGCATAGTGTCTGGAACTATCTTTGTTTA
This sequence comes from Scyliorhinus torazame, assembly GCF_047496885.1. Lineage (NCBI taxonomy): Eukaryota > Metazoa > Chordata > Chondrichthyes > Carcharhiniformes > Scyliorhinidae > Scyliorhinus > Scyliorhinus torazame. The sequence continues at coordinate 178,516,894 of NC_092721.1, read as the reverse complement.
ATATCTTGTACACTCGTGTGCCTGTCCTTTGGTGCCAATTACTCCCTTTGTAATTGGTCACTATGTGTGACTCCCTCATTTTTTTTCAAAAACAAATTTTAGGACACGGCACACTTCCCAATCATGAACCAGTGCTGATTTACCATCCAAATGTTCCAGGATGTAAATAGCAGACAGTCGGCAACCTAAAGGTTACCTAAACAAAACAAAACTTTTTGAACTGAAAGTGCCAAAATGAGGTGCGTATGGACTGCGACGGGTCAAAATGAGGTGCGTATGGACTGCGAAGGGTAAGAGTTGGATGGAGTCCCCGGGTAGGACGGCTACCAATGCCGTGTCTCCCCTACCCGAGCGTAGTTGACCAGAGGGGGGTTCCCAGGCAGGGCGGGTCCCAAGCCGTTTCTCCACTACCTGAGCAACCGACAAGAACGGGCAAAAATGTAGTCATCGTGGCGGGGCTGCCGTAGTGGTTCTATCCTTCGAACCAGAAGGGCAGTTACGAACGGGCGTCTGGTTCCTTAACCAGTCTCTGCAGACAAGTCCTCAGAGGTTTCAGCCGAACCGGTGTCTGGCAATGGTGAGTCTCTGTAGGCAAGTCCTCAGAGGTTTCGGCCGAATAGGCGTGGGGCAGTGAGAAAAAATTCTCCTGTCGGACATACAACATTTAACAAATGTACACACAACATAAAACATTCTGCAGGTTCCATCAGAAAGGACAACACTTCTCACAAGCGGTTCCTTTTAAAACATCATCTGGACACCTCAGTTCTCGGTTGCGAACAGGGTCGCAAAGGAGTTCTCGGTTTGGGAGTCAGACTCAAGGTCGTCATCTTCTCCCGGGTGCCACACTCTTGAGTGTATCAGGACTGAAAGGGCTGCATGGTGTGAGGTGGGGTCGCTCTCGTCGTTGGGGACGAGTCGCAACGAGTTATCGCGGTGCCAATAATTGGTGTCTAGCTGTGTGGGGACAAAGTCGGGGTCGTCAGTGTGGTTCGGTGGTGGGGTTTATTTAGGAAAGTGATCATGAAGGGATCACTTGGAGCGTAGTCGGAGTCTCTGGGTGTGGGTCCTGTTGCATGGGGATAGTAGGGAGGCGTGCTGTGGCTATCGTCCGAGTCACAGTCGCTGTCTCTGCTGCTGCAGTCCGGGGCGTTCCGGGGCGGAGTGTATATTTCGGGGGTGGAGTCAAGGTCGAGTCCGTGGCTGGGCTGGACGTGTTGGGGGATGGTAGGGTTACGTTGGCTGTGGCGGGGGGTGGTCTGCTGCGTCAAGCATGACGTGGTGTGAGTGGTTCGACTGTGTTCCATATGCCTTCAGCTGGTTTATATGAAACCACGCAGTCTTTCTCGTGTGTGAGGACAGCACGGTAGCATTGTGGATAGCACAATTGCTTCACAGCTCCAGGGTCCCAGGTTCGATTCCGGCTTGGGTCACTGTCTGTGCGGAGTCTGCACATCCTCCCTGTGTGTGCGTGGGTTTCCTCCGGGTGCTCCGGTTTCCTCCCACAGTCCAAAGATGTGCAGGTTAGGTGGATTGGCCATGATAAATTTCCCATAGTGTCCAAAATTGCCCTTAGTGTTGGGTGGGGTTACTGGGTTATGGGGATAGGGTGGAGGTGTTGACCTTGGGTAGGGTGCTCTTTCCAAGAGCCGGTGCAGACTTGATGGGCTGAATGGCCTCCTTCTGCACTGTAAATTCTATGATAATCTATGATACCATTGGGGTACTTTATTTTATAAACGGAAGGGCTTACTTTATCCGCAATGGAATACGGACCCGAGTATTTTGGTGACCGGAATGTGCTGGGGTTATATTCAGGGAGCATAACTTGCTGTCCTACACTATACTCAGTCGCATGCACTGTCTTGTCGAAACAATCCTTGCTCTGTTTCTTGCTTGTGCCCAATTTCACTGCGGCTGCTAGCTGAGCCGTTTTAACATTTGCCACTAATTATTCTACTGCTTTCTCGTGTGTGAGGGCCGTCACTTCGGGGCTGGTCAAGTCCAAACCTAACAAATATTCTGTGCCTTTCATGGGGCGTCTGGCCATGAGGGTGTGTGGGGTGTAACCTGTGGAAGTAGAAATTTTGTTACGCAAAAACATCAGCGCAAAAGGGAGGACTGAGTCCCAAGTGGTGGTGTTCTGCTGGACCATTTTTCTGAGGGTGGATTTTAGGGTCCGATTCATGCGCTCCATGATACCACTCGACTGTGGGTGGTATGCTATGTGGAATTTTTGGGTGATGCCAAATATCGTGAGGACGTTCTGCATGACACGTCCCGTAAAATGGGAACCTTGGTCTGATTCAATGCTGCGGGGGAGTCCCCATCTTGTAAAGATGTGGTGGGTCAAAATCTTGGCTGTGGTTTTTGCAGTGTTTGTGCGGGCTGGGAATGCTTCCACCCATTTTGTAAATGTGTCAATGACCACAAGTACATATTTATAGCCATTCCTGCAAGGGGGCAATGGTCCTATAAAATCGATCTGGAGGTTAGTCCAGGGGCTGTTAACGGGCCGGGTGTGGCTAAGTTGGGCCCTTTTGGCATATCTGTCTGGATTATTCTGGGCACAGATAAGACAATTCTCTATGTAATGGTTTACATCTTCCTTCAAATTCAGCCATCAACAAAGCTGCTTGAGATGGGCTGTAGTGGGATCGATTCCCTGATGTCCATGACCGTCATGGAACAAACAAATCAGTTGATTCCTGTCCTGTTCAGGAACCACATAAAGGGTGTCTTTTAACACCACACCGTCATGTGTGGTCAGTGCATTTCTAAATCTGTCATAGGGAGCTGGATATTTCCTTTTTTCAATCTCCCTGAGATTGCTGTCCTGCTTCTGGGCCTCCACTAGATCCTCGATCTTTGTCTGTGAGACCTGAACTGCATTCACTGGGGCCTTTCGGGGGGTGTCCAACAATATCCGTGTCTGGAACCTGCTTTAGCCAGTGCGTTGGCTTTCACATTTCCAGGGGGGGAGGAACAATGGTGACTGCGGACTTTGATTATCCCATAAGTCCTGTTCTGGGCTCTTTCTAAAATATGATGGAGCAATGGGGCTGAGGGGAGGGGTTTTCCGTCTGCGGAAACAAATCCTCTTGCTTTCCACAGGGGCAGGAATTCTGTGAGGCTGTTGCAGACATAGAGGCTGTCCGAGTATATGTCTGCTGGGCTGCGGAAGGAATCTGGGTGTTCAACTATATATGCGATGGCCGCGAGCTCTGCTGCCTGCGCGCCTAAGTGGCCTGGTAGTTTTAACGATATTTCCTCAAGACGCGTCCCTGTGCGTCCTCGACATAAATACCGCAACCTGTTATGCGCTTCCCATCCAAGACTGTGGAAGATCCATCTACATAGATTTTTATGGGCTCACACGTGTCCGTGTGCTGGGGGCTCTAGGTTGAACTATCTATCTTTCTGGGGGGTGTTTTAGCGATAAAGGGGCCTGTGTTGTGGTGTGGAGAGATAATTTCGCATTCATGGGGGGTTCCGGAGTACTGTAAATTGTCGGCTAAATGGGTGTGCGTCTTTGTCCTTTTCACAGTGATGTCCCGTCCCTGCAAGAGAAGGGTCCATCTCGCTGCTCTTATTTGATTGACGGTACCGTCCTTGAGTCGTCCGTCCAGTAAAAGTTGGGTGGGGGTGTATTCTGTGAGGATTGTAATGGGGTTCTGTCCGGTAATGTATGAAAAATACTGGACTGCCCAGAATACTGCGAGCAGGTGCCTCTCACAGGCTGAAAATCCCTGCTCCACAGCATCTAAGAGTCTGGAGGAGTAAGCCACGGGCCTTAACTGGTCATGCCGTTCCTGGAGGAGCACGGCTGAAAGGCTGCGGTCTGTGGTCGCTACCTCTATGGCGTAAGGGGAAAGTGGGTCTGGAACTTGTAGTGCGGGGGCTGCTACGAGTGCCTGTTTTAAAGAGTCCACAGCATCCGTATGCTGCGGAAGCCATTCCCAGGGTGCTCCTTTCTTTAGGAGGTCTGAGAGGGGTGCTGCCTTGCTGGCGAAACCGTCAATGTGGTTTCGGCAGTAGCCAACCAGTCCTAACAACGACCGGAGGGCTGAAACGTTCTGGGGAAGGGGCAATTTAGCAATCGAGTCAATCCTTTTATGCTCGATCTCGCGTTTACCGTGCTCGATAATTGTTCCCAAATATATCACTTTTTCTTCCAAAATCTGGGCCTTTTTGGGGTTGACTTTACAACCGATTGAGTGTAATAGTTCCAGGAGTTCGGACAGAAGCTCAATGTGCTCTTCTTTGGTGTCTGTCTGCAGTAATAGGTCGTCTACGTACTGTACCAGACATTCGGGGCGAGAGAATTTGGCTGAACCATTTGCCAGCTGTCGGTGGAAAATGGAGGGGGAGTTGTGGAATCCTTGTGGCAGGCATGTCCACGTGTACTGTTGGTTTTTAAAGGTGAAGGCAAATTTGTACTGGCACGCCTTTGCCAATGGAATGGACCAGAATCCATTACTGACGTCCAAAACCGTAAAGAATCGGGAATTGAGTCCCTGCTTGAACATGGTCTCGGGACTTGTTGCTACTGCGGGGGTGACTTTGTTGAGTTCCCGATAATCGATGGTCAGTCGCCATGATCCATCGAGCTTTCTCACTGGCCAAATCGGGGCATTATTAGTGGAGGCTACTGATCTAAGTACGCCCTGCTCTAATAAGCTTTCTATTCCCTTGGAGATTTCTCCCCCTGCCTCTTGGGGAAATCCATACTGTTTCTGGGGTCTAGGGTCAGGTCCTGTTACTTGTACGGAGCCAGTCATCCGTCCACAGTCGTGCTTGTGGGTTGCGAATGCTGCCCTGTTCTTTTGCAGAACTGCCCTAACCTGCTTGTCCGTGCTAAGCGTGGTCGGGTTGAACCAAAATTTGCCCACGGCGCTAATTTTGTTTGCGTACTCTCCTATGTTGAGTGTTGCGGGGGCTTTTGCGGATTTTGCCATCTTCCAGACACACTGGTTGACTGGATCGAATGAAAGAATTCATGAAATCAATTCCCAGAATGTGTTCTGCTGTGTGGGGCAGGTCAACTAAGACTACGGGGTGCTTGGTGGTGATGTTGCCGATTTGAATGGTTCAGGGGCTGTGATGTGTCCCTGCTGTGAGTGGCCTGTAAAGCCGCTGAGGGTGATAGTGGCTGTAGTGGGCCACATGTCTTTTTGAAACAGGGTGGAGGAATTTATTGTGGTGCGGGACCCTCCTGTGTCCCAGAGAAATTCGATGGGCTGTCCCCGAATTTTTGCTGCAACTACCGGGCGTCCGGACCTATCCCAAAGGGTATGGCAGACCCAACTGGGGGAGCCCGTACACCGTCAGTCCGTTCCGGTCAAGTCCGTCTGATCTGAACAGGCGCTAACGCTATGAATGGGCTCTGTCTTTTTCTTAACCAGAGTGCCCGTCTGCTGGGCTCTCTGTGGCTTTTTAGGGGCATTGCACTCTTTTGCGAAGTGACCCAACTGTCCGCAGTTGTAACACTCTTGTGACTTGGGTGGGGGGCTGTTCTTTCCCTCATTCACCCATGCGGGGTTCTGGTGTGTTTTTACTGCCTGCATATCTGCTCAGGCCTGCTTTTCCTCGGGATTCTTAACTGTGGGTTTACTTTGAGCAGATTGCTCCCAAGTGCGGGACAATCTTTTCACTACCCACTTCTCGTTATGGGTCTCCTTTGAGGGATCATAACTCGTACAGGCTTTCTGTCCTGATCCTGTGGCATGGGAGATAAGGGTGCGGGTCCATTTGGTCATGTTGTCTGGGGACAAATGGGCACGGTCTAAGTCTCCAAAGACTGCTGTAAAGTGGATCCACAGGCGCCCAGCGAACGCTGTGGGGTGCTCGGATTTCTTTTGCCTGCATTTGTGGAGGCCATCTACGGGGTCACCCCGGTTATACCTGTGGTGGTATGTATTAGGGGTAATACGGTACACCATGAATGCCGAGGAGCTATTGGAGGACAGATGCTGGGTCCCAATTGGATCTGCCGCCTACTGGGCTCCACCCAGATAGGCGGGGTATAAGAACCCGGTTTACTCCCCGCAGCTGCATTCTGTGACTGAGCTGCTGGGGAACAAGTCTGCTCAATAAAGCCTCGATTGAAGTTCTCTACGTCTCGCCTCGTGTGTGATCGATGGTGCTACAATACCCGATCGCATCCAGGATCGCGGTATGCATTTCTGCAAGGGTGCCTCCTCCTACATTCTGTGGGTCGGGAAGGGCTGCTGCTACCGACGGGTCTAAACTTAAAACGGTGAGCTTTACATGCTCTCGCTCATCCAGACCGTACATGGTCGCCTGATGTTTAACTGTGGCAAAGAAATGGTGGGGGTCTGAGGTGGGGAGGAACAGTGTGATCTTATCGCACGCGTCCCGTAATTGGGTCACTGTTAAGGGGGTGGAATATAGAAATTCCGCATCGTCCGATGTGGCTGTGTGGTGGGTGGTTACAGGGTTCATTGGAGCCTGAACTATCTGCTGTATGGGGGGGTTGGGGCGCTTTCCTCTTTTGTGACTTTCCCTGCGCACATGTTCCCTGAACATATCTCTGCGCTGTTTCATTCAACTCTTCCCAATCAGGGCCGTCTTCCTGATCTAATCTTTCCCCAAAGGTTTCCTGAAAACCTTTTGAACAGAAATCAATGATTGCAGCTCTGCAATCTGCTTCCCGCACTTTGCGTGGTCTAATGTGCTTTGTCTTTGTTCTGTGGTGGCAGCATGGAGTGCTCTTAATGCTGCCTTGAGGTCACCACACTGTTTCTGTAATGCCTCTACCTGTTTTTCCGTTTCTTCTCGTACCAGGACTGCACGTTGCGTGTCCTGATAGGCCTTTTCGTATTAAGACTGGAAGCTGCTTAGGTGCGCCAGACAAGACTGGTGAGCCCTTTTGGCGTCATCCACCTCTACATCTTTTGCTGCCAACTTCCTTCTTAATTCCAAATTCTCCTTTTCTACCTCGCTTACATCCACCTTACTCATTCGATATATGCCTTCTACTTCTTTTCGGAGCGTCCTAACGACCTCCTCTGTGCCTCGCATTTGTGCCAAGCAGGACACGATTGCCATCGGCTTGCAAGCTTTCCCTAAGCTCTATTTGTGGATCTCGCTCAGGGTCTCCCACCAAGTATGTCCTATATTCCCTGGACCTGATTCCTCATTGTCACAGAATTCATTCCAAAGGGGCCATCCTTTCCCTTTGAGATATTTCCTGATCTCTTCCTCCCAAATGGGACATTGTCCCACTCTACTGCTGCTGGTCGCTGCGACCGCAAATTCCTCAGGGTTCATTAGGCGCTGCATTGCCTGCATTGCCATCTTTCCTATCCGAATGCTTCTTTTAAATTTGGAACAGGGGAGCTAAGGCGGTGCTGTAAATACGGGTACGGCTTTTGCTACTTTCCGATATACAAACTCCCGACAGTTTTGACGCAAAAATCTATCAGTTTTACCTTATAAACCCTGTTAGTTACACATGCAGACACACACTTCCGAATTATGACTATTGATCAGACTGCTTGAACACTTGTGGTTTTCTGTTTCCAATTGGATCTCTAATTCAAATTCTGGGTTCTCCTGGAGTGGTTTTCCACTTCTAGATCGGGTCCCGTCGGGATGTCGCCAAATAATGTTGCTACCTTTGGCCGTAGTTTAATTGCTCTGTTTTATCACCTTTGCTCTTGAGTCGCCAGGTATCTTTCTGATACCGCCACATGGTTCAAGTCCGAGTAATGATCAGTAATCCAATACACCGCTTAGTAAGATTTAAATTAAAGCACATTTATTATATACAGTGATCACTACTCATGCATAAATTCTACGTCTAAGCTACTTCTACGACTAACAGGCCAATACTTAACTCGGAACTGGCCCACCAGGTCAGGGAAACGAATGGCCTTTCGTTCAGGTTCTGAGCCTGCGGGATTTGAAGTTCGTACAGATTGGTAGCTAGGAACGCCTATCTCGTAGCGAGCGTTGAAGTAAGACTTACTGGATTTCAGCGATGGCTGGACCGGTCACTGTCAAGGGTTGGTTCACGTTGCTGAGTGACCCGGTCAAGAAGAGAAGCAGAAGGGTGCAGGAGGATGTAGCGGGGTGCAGAAGGGGGCGATTTGAACTTGGCCTCTATTCTTATAGTCCCCAGGGGCTTCCCGCCTTTCGGGGCGGACCCTGTACCTGGTTCCAAGTGATTGGACTTTGTCCCAATCACTTGGTTCGATTTTCTCCAATGCTGGAGCGATTCCTTGATCGATGGGCGTTCTTGAGGTGGTCGTTCACCTCCCTTTGTGTAGGCTTCTGCTGGCGCCGACGAGTCTGGGTTGGCTTTATGTATCTAAATGTTGCTCATTGTTCCCGGGGATTGCTCATTAGTATGCAGATGGCTGGTGTTTTGTTATGCTGATGGTTGCCGGTATCGATCTTGTCTGGCCTTTCCAGAGATAAATACACACTCAACCCGCAGCTGCTTGTTTGTGTCCTGTTGGCCGACTTTCCCATCAGCCTTTGCCGTTCGCCATTTTAAATCGGGAGTTCGCGATTCTAAATCGGGAGTTAGCCATTTTAACTGGCTACAGTGTTTGTTAGCTACAGCCCCTTTCATCGACAGTCTAGAATCCGGAAAGGCATGTTCACTCATTCTTCCACCATGCGTTGTAGCTGGGAGCTGCGGGAAGGGAAGAGATAGCAAGTTGGCTCAGCTGCTGGTGGCTTCATTGCACTATTGCCTGTTTACTGTTTGATGTCTGGAGGTCGTGTGTTTGTTAGCTGCAGCCTCTTTCATCGACAGTCTAGAATCTGGAAAGGCATGCTCACTCGTTCTTCCGCCATGCCTTGCTGCTGTGAGCTGCAGGAAGGGAAGAGAGGGCAAGTTGGCTCAGATGCTGGTGGCTTCATTACACTATTGCCTGTTTACGGTTTGATGTCTGGAGACCGTGTGTTTGTTGGCCGCAGCCCCTTTTGTTTGCTGTCTTGAATCTGTAAAGTGGTGTTCATTCGTTCTTCTGCCATGGCTTGCGGCTGGGAGCTGCAGGTAGGGGAAAGAGCTTGGGTTGGTTCAGATGCTGGTCCTGTTTCATGTTTGGAGGCCGTGTCTTTGTCAACTGCAACCCCTTTTATTTGTGGCCGGAAATGAATGTTCTCTCTCTCTTCCGCTATGCTCTGTGTCAGTATGATTTTCCGGCTGTTCTGCTGCGGGAGGGGGAGGGACTGCCAGATTCGGATGCTGGTACCTTCTTTGTACTGTTGTTTGGATCTTGTTTAATGTGTTTTCTTTATGTAACTACACTGTTATGGTTTTGCATTTGTACAATGTTTTTCAGTGAACAGGTGCCTGTGAAAATAGCACGGTGCTGTTTCCTTGTAGTTTCATGGCTATTGTGATATGTAGACTGTTATCAAACTAAACATACCCAAGTGAATTCTGTGTTGCAGGCAAGTGTTACCACCTAACATCCCAATCAAACTGTGAGGCCTGGGAACCTGGCCTAACCATTGGAGGCTTCAACATCACAGGGGGAGCAGCCAACAATCAAACATCCAAGAACTGGCCTTCAACACTGGGGATATCCCCACATCGAAAGGATGTTGTGTGGATCAGGGAGAGGACCGGAGCCTGGTCCAAATTAAGTTCCTGGCAGGGGTCTGGGGTGCAAGGTCTGGTTCCCAGGCTGTGGCTGGGGGGGGGGGGCTGTGCCAGGCATGGTCCCCCAGCACCACCGGCTTGTTGGATGTCATCCTGAGACAAGGCAGGAAGGGTAAGGGTGGGGAAGGCCCGGGGAGTTTGCGGGCACTGGGGAGCTAACCAAAACTGATTGTCGGTTTCTCACCCTCCCCAATTGGTGCGGCACCTGTGCCATATCCTTGCAGACTTGGCACCATGTGGAGGAGGGTGGTACCTACTCCCAGTGGCCATGAAGGTCACTGCAGCCCTGAACATTTACATCTTGGGTTTATTCCAGGGCTCGAGCGGGGACTTGTGCGGCATATCCCACAAGTGTATCCGCGAAGTCACGGATGACTTGTTCGCCCAGGCAACTGACTATATAAACTTTGACCTGGAGCAAGCTCATCAAGGTGCCCGGGCAGCAGGGTTCTCTGCCATCGCTGGGATGCCCCTGGTCCAGGGAGTAGATGGCATACATAATCGCCTTGCGCGCACCGGGTAGTCCGGGAGCACCCTTCCTTAACAGGAAGGGGTTCCACTCCCTGAACAAACATGAACATGCATGTGTGTTAATGCTTCCCAGGAAGTGTGCATGACAGCGACATCCTGGGGCAGCCGGAGAACCCCGGCGTCTTCGAGGGATACCCCAGGATGACTGGTTGGCTCTTGGGGGTTAAGGGGTACCCACTTAGGTCCTGGCTGATGTCGCCAGTATGGAGGCCGGAGACCGATGCGGAGACTCAAAATAACAAGGCCCGTGTGGCCACCTGGGTTGTCATTGAGCGGTCCAGCGGACTGTTCAAAATGCAGTTCCAATGCCTTGACCACTCTGGTGGCGCACTGCAGTACATCCCCCACCCACCCCCCAAGAGGGCCGCCCGCTTTGTGATGGTCTGCTGTGCCCTCCACAACCTGGTACAGCAGCGGGGCAATGTGCTGGAGGTGGAGGTGGAGGAACATGCGGCCTCATCAGACGTGGAGGAGGACAAGGAGGATCCGGACCAGGAGGGGCTGGAGAACGAGTCTGGGGAGGACCTGCGACAGCTGCTGAAGGAGGGAGGACAGGCGGCGGCAGCGAGGGTGTGGTGTGCCCGGAGGGCCAGGGAGGCCCTCATCCTCACCGCTTCTCAGAGAACGTGGTTTCGGCCATCATCTCACCCCCCTCTCCCCTTCCCACCCAGCGTCAGCTTCCCACCCATCCCATCCCCCCGACCCTCCATGTTATCCCCTCCCTCTTCCCCCCCCATTCCTCTCTCCCTCCCCCCATCGCCCTCCCAGAGACCGTGTTACATCACTCCACGGTGATGGGCCTGTGTCGGCACTGTCAGCGGGTCAATATACAAGGCAGGAGGGTGATGATAATCCGCTGTGTGCTGAGCTCTGAGCCCCTCAATCTATGCCATAGTCTGACTCCTCTCTGCTGACAGCGCGCTCCACACCCATCGCCTGCACGTGGGGCGAGGGGCCAGGTGCAGGACCTCCATGCCGGGGGGGCTGGAGCCAGGGGAGGGCAGAGGGCAACTGGGGGTGGGGGGTGCAGGCTGGCCTGCAGTGCGGAACGTGACAGAGGCTTCACATGTCTTGCTGTAACGTGTTTTAATGGTGAACAGTCCTAACCCTAGCTGCCCATGGTGCCTCCCCACCTCCCGCCCCATATGCCCTCTCAGTGATCCTCTATCTGCTTAGCCCTCCGTGCTCTGCTGCTGTGTCCCCCCAGGATGCACATCGGAGGTGGAGGCAGTCTGCTGCTTACCGCGTCCTGTGGTCTTTGATGCCCCTGCCGGCCGTCTTCTGGAGGTCCTGGGTCCGGAGAGCCCTGGTCAGCTTGTCTCACCTTGCCATCCTGTACCGCCCGCTGACTCCGAGACATGCCATTATCAAGAGGGGGGGAAAGACTCTGGATAGCTGGTGACCGCCATCTTCTCCCTTTAGAGAGGCTCTGGGTGGCCTTCAGCGCTCCCTCCTCCTGTTCGGTGCCCGTAAGACCCTGGGAGGGGGGGGGGTCACCTTGGGATGGAGGTGGATTTAGCTCCAGAGGCCCCTGCGTCACCTGGCAAGTCCCCATTGTCTGCAGCATGATGTCAACGCCCTCAGCGATGCTCCTCTGTGACAGGGCCACTCTCTGCAGTGTCTCACCGATGTCCACCCGTGTCTGGGACACGGTCCTGTGTGACTGGAACATGCTCTGTAGCGCCTCGGCAATGCCCACCGGAGACTGGGACAAACTCCGCAGCGTCTCTGCAAGTTCCACTTCAGACTGGGTCCTCATTGACTGGGAACGCCTCGGCAAGGTCCACCTGCATCAGAGACACGTCCCCAGTGGCGGGGACATGCAGTTAAGGCCTTCACCCATGGCCATCACTGACTGAACAGCGCCTTGGACACCACCACCCATGCCGTTGATGTCGTGCTTCAGGCTCTCCACTGCCGTCGCCACCCTAGCAGTGTTGGCTTCAGTGGCGCACATTGCTGGCGCATCACCCGTGCCCACAGCCTTTGGGACTCCTCCAATCGGCTATGGACCCAGTGGATGGGTCGGCACCATCGGATGCAGATCCTGCGGGAGAATGGACATGTGGTCACTGGGAGGGAAGGATCATTATTCTGGCATGAACAACACCCGTGTGGCAGGTCATGTGGGTGGGGCTTGGCGCAGGCCAAGTGCAACGTCGGTGACCGATCTGTCTACCCCGCAACCTCCAGGGCCCGATCCTCCGAGGGGGTGAGGGCTCGGATGTCCGCCACACCGCCACCCGTCTGGCCCCTCTCCCATCTGTTATAGGTCAACCTCTCCTGCGGGGATAAAGAGAGGGTATTGTGAGCCGCATGCTTCGTGCATCGCCGGTGGGGGTGGGCCTGGTGTGGGACAGGCGTGGGCACCGCTGCGGTGATGGGTGTGCTGGGCACAGGCATAGTATTGTGGTATTGTGCTAGAGGGCATGGTGGTGCAGTGTTAACCGCAGGGTCACTGGGCAGTGGGGTGGGAGGGCGGCAGGCAGGACTAGTGCCGGGCCGATGCCAACTCACCCGTGCAGCCTGGTGGAGGTTGTTTAGCTTCATGCGGCACTGAGTGACAGTCCTCCTGGTGACCCCCCCCCCGCACTGCCGCCCGTTGCCACTGCGTCACAGGTGTACAGGCTGCCCTGTGGCTGACCCTCCGACCTTCTCGGGGGGGCCAGGGTATGCCATCTGGACTACACCGCGTCCAACAGTCTGGCCAGGTCAGCATCTCTGAGTCGTGGAGCTGGTCTTCGTGGTGGCATGGCTGCGTGCTGCCTGGGGTTTGCTCTGCAAGATCGATTTAAGTGTTGCTCTCCCTCATTAACGGGTGCAATGATAGCATGGTTGTGTTGTAATCCACCCACTGGCCACTAGGAGTTTCACTAGTATATAAGTTAATGTTAGTCAGGTGACCCCTCAGACTGGCTGGAGAAAGCTGGAGAGTGGTTGCTTGTGCATGATCGTACTGTTATTCATCTGTTATTTTGTATACAGTTTACCCACAGTTAATGTTAATAAATCGTTTATAGCATTAAAAAAATGTAGCTCTAGCTACAAGTGTTCTTGTAATATAAATCAGGCCATCCGACAAGAACATTACAACGGGCAGCTGCCAGGCACGGTCCTGAGGCGAATCAGCTGGCGGGACAGTCATTTCTGACGTGAAGCCCGTGGGGCATCATAACCAGCCCTAATTGGTGTTAGCTACCGGTCGCGGTCTCGCCGGGTCGATTGTCGGAAAGCACCCGGGAATACCCGCTCGCTACCACACTTAGAAACATTTACGTTAGATCGCATTCTTGATGTAAAACATTAGAATACATTAAAACCCCGGTTTTAGGAACTCATTATGAGATAAGGAGTCCCGAGATTAAGTCAGAGGTTGTGTGGTGGAATAACAATGAAATAAGTAGAATTGAGTCAGCAAGGAGCAAAAACTGTTCCCCAAGTTCCAATACCGGGATAATGGGTTAGGTTTAGAAGTTATTTAGTGGTGGAGTACCAACAGATGCTCTAATGATTGATAGTTTCATGGGAATGAGGGTGCAAGAGGTGTCCAGAATGCGTTGCAGGATCAGAAAGATGATGGCAAATGGAAGTCTTTTTTCTGGGCCAGCAAGTGACATCTCAGAAAACTAAAAAAGTGAATGTTGCCTAAGAAGGATGTGTGTGCATCTGACTGACGATCAGTGCATTTTACACTCCATTATCTCCAACTTGAATACATTCTCATAATTATTCCATAAATCAGAAAGATGTCTGCAATTTTGTCACCTCCTCAGGCTGGGTTTCAGCATACCGGCTAGCGCAGATTCAGCGAACAACGTGTGTGGCGGGCAGCTACTGATCAACATGTAAAACCCACTCCTTTTCTGCCTTAAGCTGAATGGTGCAAAATGATTTCTACTTGCTGAGTACTTCCAGTGCTTTCTGTTTTCATTTCATATTTTGTTCTTTCTTTAAAATTGCAAAGGGCCAGATTGTGCAGCTGTTGAGAAGGATTGTTGGCCTGAGTTTCTTTTTTTTTTAAAATAGGCATTTCAGTAAAACAGACAGAGGCTTTTCACTCTCAGCATTCATTGCAGACCTGGAGAAAGAGAGTTTGGTTAAGTTTCTGAAGCTACCTTAACTCTTGTCCTCAGCCTCTTCCACATTATCCAATCTGAGGCTTAATCATAATGAATAACAGATTACAGCCATGTAGAATCATAGAATTTACAGTGCAGAAGGAGGCCATTCAGCCCATCAAGTCTGCACCGGTCCTTGGAAAGAGCACCCTATTTAAGCCCACGCCTCACCCTATCCCCATAACCCAGTAAACCCACCTAACCTTTGGACACTCTCCACCTAACCTGCACATCTTTGGACTGTGGGAGGAAACCGGAGCAGACATGGGGAGAACGTGCAGACTCCACACAGACCGTGACCCAAGCTGGGAATCGAACCTAGGACCCTGGAGCTGTGAAGCAACTGTGCTAACCCCTGCTATGGGACTGCTTCGAGTCAGTGGACTGGTCAGTATTTAAAAACTCTGTGACCAGCCTGAACGAGTACGCCACTACAGTAACTGACTTCATTAGTAAGTGTGTAGAAGACTGTGTGCCAAAGAAGCAAATCCGCGTGTTTCCCAACCGGAAACCCTGGATGAACAGGGATATCCACTGCTTGCTGAAGTCTAGGTCTGAGGCGTTCAAGTCAGGCGACCCTGACCTCTACAAGAAAGCCAGATATGATCTAAAGAAATCCATCAAAGATGCCAAAGGCAGTACCGGACCAAGCTCGAGTCCCAGGCTAGCCACACGGATCCCTGCCATCTATGGCAAGGTCTGCAAGACATAACGGGCTACAAGATGAAGGCATGTAAAATCGTCGGCTCCAACGCACCCCTCTCTGATGAGGTCAACGCATTCTATGCCCGCTTTGAGCAAGAGGTCAGCGAGAGTGAGCCCTCCACCTCAGAAGCCACGGATGAACTTGTATCTGAGATCACCACTGCAGACGCCAGAGCAGCCTTCTCGAAGGTCAACCCACGGAAAGCCACTGGCCCGGATGGGGTACCCGGATGAGCACTCCGGTCTTGCGCGGATCAGCTGGCGGGGGTATTCGCAGACATCTTCAACCTCTCTTTACAACAATCTGACGTCAAGAAGACGACCATCATCCCTATACCAAAAAAAGTCAAGCAGCGTGCCTTAATGACTATCGTCCAGTGGCTTTGACATCCATCATGAAGTGCTTCGAAAGGTTAGTCATTGCACGAATCAACTCCAGCCTCCCAGATTGCCTTGATCCACTACAGTTCGTCTACCGCTGCAACAGGTCCACAACAGGCGCCATCTCCATGGCCCTGCACTCTACCCTGGAACACCTAGATAACAAAGTCATCTATGTCAGACTCCTATTTATCGACTACAGCTCAGCCTTCAACACCATCATTCCTACGATACTCATCTCCAAACTCCGTGGCCTTGGCCTCGGCTCCTCCCTCTGCGACTGGATCCTGAACTGTCTAACCCACAGTCCACAATCAGTAAGGATAGGCAACAACACCTCCTCCACGATCATCCTCAACACCGGTGCCCCACAAAGCTGTGTCCTCAGCCCCCTACTGCACTCCTTATACACCTATGACTGTGTGGCCAAATTCCCCTCCAACTCGATTTTCAAATTTGCTGATGACACCACCGTAGTGGGTCGGATTTCAAACAATGATGAGACAGAGAATGAGATCGAGAATCTGGTGAACTGGTGTGATGACAATAATCTCTCCCTCAATATCAACAAAACGAAGGAGATTGTAATCGACTTTAGGAAGCGTAGTGGAGAACATGCCCCTGTCTACATCAATGGGAACGAAGTCGAAAGCGTCGAGAGCTTCAGGTTTTTAGGTGTACAGATCACCAACAACCTGTCCTCGTCCCCGCATGCTTTAGTTAAGAAAGCCCACCAACGACTATACCTTCTCAGTAGATGAAGGAAATTTGGCATGTCAGCTACGACCCTCACCAACTTCTACAGATGCACCATGGAAAGCATTCTTTCTGGTTGTATCACAGCTTGGTATGGAGCCTGCCCTGCCCAAGACCGCAGGAAACTACAAAAGGTTGTGAATGTAGCCCAGTCCATCACGCAAACCAGCCTCCCATCCATTGACTCTAGCTATAAGTCCCGCTGCCTCAGAAAGGCAGCCAGCATAATTAAGGGCCCCACGCACCCCGGACATACTCTCTTCCACCTTCTTCCGTCAGGAAAAAGATACCAAAGTTTGAGGTCACGTACCAACCAACTCAAGAACAGCTTCTTCCCTGCTGCCATCAGACGTTTGAATGGACCCACCTCGTATCAAATTGATCTTTTCTCTACACCTTGCTATAACTGTAACATTATATTCTGCAGTCTCTCCTTCCTTCCCTATGTACGCTATGCATTGTTTGTACAACATGCGAGAAACAATACTTTTCACTGTATACTAATACGTGACAATAATAAATCAGATCAAAATCAAATCACTGTGCTGCTCTCTCGAACTTGCTCTACAATTCAGTATGGTACTGCTCTACATCAACTCCATTTCCCCACACTATCCCATGTCACTTGATGCCCTGAGAGGCCCATCAAAAATAGAATGTCCAAAAATAGATACAGTCCTAATATTTCTCTCTTGTATTTGTCTGTGGATATTTGTCTGGAATATAGTCAATGATGGATCATCTATGTACCTCCTAGAGCAGAGAACCTGAAAGAGCCAGCACCCTCTGAGTGAAGAGGTTTCTCATCCACTCAACGTTCACCGGCTGATCTCATACTGGAAGGCTGCCCTCTAGTTCGAGATTCCCCAGCCAGATGAAAAATGTTATACGCTTTCATCAGATCACCTCTCACTCTTCTAAACGCAAATTAACTTGGCTATTTCTATTCAATCAAACGCTTGATGATTAGTGTGAACTTCTCGATCTTCTGGGCCAAGATAAAAAAGGCTGGAGACCTGGTACCACAGGTTTCGGCCTCCCTTTTACTCATTTGCACTTGGAAACTGCAAATACAAGAGAGAAATATTAGGACTGTATCTATTTTTGGTGGCACTTAAGTTCCTCCTTCAGTGGAGTGAACTTCTATGATTCTTAATGATATTCACGAGAACGTTGATGAAGAGACTAGGGGAATATACGATTTCCAGAGAAGCTCCTGCTTATTACTGCATTAACACAATTGTCTCTTTATCACAGTCAGTGTTTGTATTTTGCACAGCATTGAACATCCAGCCCAACAGTGGGTAGCACAATTGCTTCACAGCTCCAGGGTCCCAGGTTCGATTCCCGGCTTGGGTCACTGTCTGTGGGGAATCTGCACGTTCTCCCCGTGTCTGCATGGGTTTCCTCCGGGTGCTCCGGTTTCCTCCCACAAGTCCCAGAAGACGTGCTGTTAGGTGAATTGGACATTCTAAATTCTCCCTCCGTGTACCCGAACAGGTGCCAGAATGTGGCGACTAGGGGCTTTTCACTGAAACTTCACTGCATTGTTAATGTAAGCCTACTTGTGATAATAAAAGATGATTATTATTATTAAACAGTTCACTGGTTTTGCCACAAGGGGGCAGTGACTGTCTCAGCCTCCGATGCTCCACTGAAAGGGCCAAAAATCTCTAATTCTAGATCACAAGATTGAGAGGGACAAAGTTCATTGGACTTTTCTGATCCAAACGGGTCACCAAATGCAAAGGAATTTTCCAAAAATGTGGTTGTCGATCCACTTTTGTGAAGAAACGCTTTTAGTCACTTGGATAGAATAGTGCAACTGGGGAGGGTGGGTGTGCAACAAATCCCTCATTTTGGGCAACCTCAGAAACTGCTGCATGAGGGCCGTCAACAGGAGTCCTGAAAAACATTGTTTGACCTCGTTCTTCTGCTCAGCGGGCTGCTGTGCTTTGCTGGCAATTTTGATTATGAATGATTAACTGCAAGTGCCTGCACTTTACTGGCAGGACTGCTCATTTTACTTTTCAAACGTATCCTATTGGGGTCGCTAATAAATCTCAGCAGGAGCTCAACATTTGAAAGGTAGATTCTGGGGCAGGGGGAGGCTGGGGCAGGGGGAGGGGGATTGGCAATCTATCCCAGTACGAGAGGGAAGTGGAAAGGAAGGAATAGTAGAAGGGCCCCAATTTGGTAATTCATTACCGATCTTTCAATGCTTGAAGGTGCCCAAATAGAAAAGTAAAGAGGTTTTCAACAAGCTGATAAATAGGCCCCACTTTTCAGGTTTTAGAAGTCTATGATTATTCTTTTAATAGAATAAAGCCAACTCAACTGGCAAGATTATTCCATTATTCAGCACCAATTCTAATAGGACTGGTCATGAAATTGTGTTATTAGTGTTGGCAAAGTTCATAACAGATAGTTCTGCGGGTAACACTGTGATCCAGACAATTGGAGGTAATTGTTGTCTTTGTGACATTTTCCCGCAGCCGGTTGACGTTGGAGTGTCCAATGCATTTTTTATATAAAATCAATTCTATATCTACACATTCTATTCCAGAGTAAATTATCTTGAGCTCTAAACATCACCAGGTATGGGCAACATATGCCATTCTCGCCAGTGGTGCCTTCATCCCATCACAGAATATAGGGGGAAAAAAATCAATTATGCATTGCTCCTCAGATGATCAGGTTTTGTTAGACCATGTCAGCTTTTTAACAGTTAGTCAACTTTTCCAAACTTTATAGAGGTTGCAACCAGTGTATGTTTTGAGCTGCACTCCGCCTCACTACAGGATGGACACAAGATCGCTCTGATTCTGGCCACCATTAGTACGGTGGCACAGTAGTTAGTGTGGTGATATACATCACTGTAAGTACACAAAGGGTTAATGTACATACACCACACCTAGCTAGACACTAGAGGGAGCACCAGAGACATGACACACAGACAGTCAACCAATAGGTCAGTAAGATAGGACACGTCCAATGGGCATTCAAGATACACACAGAGGTGACACTACCACAGGAGGGCATTACACCAACCCATATATAAGAACACAGCACACATGCTCAGTCTCTTTCCAGTGGGGACACTCAGTGAGTACGGACACAGGGTTGATTGAACATCACACCCACCACGTGGATTGTAGCAGACTGGTTCGTCAGTCTGAGTAGCTATAAAAGGATTAACAGTAGAGTCGAATCCAAGTAGGAGAATTGTTGATAGTTTAATAAACGTGTTAAAGCCATCTCCAAGTCTGAACCTTCCTTTGTCAGAATGCACATCAAGGAAGCAGCTTATGCTACGTCAAGAGCATAACAAAACATGGGACCCAGGAGTGATTGTTAAATCCAGATAGCTCAACTCAACAAAACAGTGACAACCAGAAACAGCAGCCAGGCAAGATGATGTTCAAGATTCAGGTTCCACAGCAGCTCAGGTATAAAGGCAATCTCAGTGAAAACTGGCGTTGGTTCAGGCAGAGATACCTGGTAGCGTCCGACTTAGATGGCGTGGCGGATCCAGAAAAAATAAAGCTTCTACTTACCACCGCGGGTCCAGAAGCAGCTGAAATCTTCCAGACCTTCAAATACTCAAAGGGGCAAAACAAGAGCGACTTCAGGCAGTTCTGGACAAATTCCAAGAACTCTGCGAGGAAAATACAAGGAACAAAGTTAAAAGAGGCGCCAAAACTCACCACAAGGTAGGCTTGCAGCAACGAACGGCAATTTTGAATTGCAGCCACCTTGGAAAAGGTACCACACATGCGCAGTTGAGAGAAATGCGCAAAGTAAAGGAACAGCGGTCTGCGCATGCGCAATCGCTTCCTACGCTCTACGTCAAAAGCGTTGTGACGTCAGAGGCCCCGGAACACACCCACTTAAAGTGGAAATGTCTGGGGCTGGTTTAGCATGCAGTTAAATCGCTGGCTTTGAAAGCAGGCCAAGGCAGGCCAGCAGCACCAGTACCAGCCTCCCCGAACAGGCGCTGGAATGTGGCGACTAGGGGCTTTTCACAGTAACTTCATTGAAGCCTACTTGTGACAATAAGCGATTTTCATTTCATTTTCATTTCAAAACACGAAAAAAATCCGATTCTTTCACCTGGAACGACAGCACAATGCCTGAAATTCGACCAGTAGCTGAAAGTAACCTCCGCAGAACCCTGCAACAAGCAGTTAGCACCGCCCAAAGAGATGATACAGTCCTTGAAGACTATGACTCAGACCTTGAATTCTTCTTTGGACATCGCGGGCCCAATGCCAGCTCCGACACAAAACGTGGTTCTTCTATGGTCCTAGAAGACTACGACTCAGACGATGATTTCATCATTGGGGATGGTGACCCCACTACCAAATCCGAACCGCAACAAGATGTGTTCTACAGTAAAGAATCCGACACAGACGCGGATGTGTTCTTCGGTTTTGAGGATCTTCAGCCCAGCATATATGACATCCCGAATTGTGAGTGCAGGATTATGCTGCGGCCTGACACCAAGAGACAGAGAGCGGTACAAGCCCACAGAGAGCGGCCTGCTGCCACACAGAGAGTGGTCCACGCACCACGAAGAGTCCCCGACTCCACAGAGAGTGGTCCACGCACCACGAAGAGTCCCCGACTCCACACACAAAGCGATGAAAGACTCCACAGCGAGACAACTGCACGTCGCCACACAGAAAGTGACTCCAGTGACACAAGTTTCCACAGCGAGCTCATGGACAGCGCCACGATAGAAGCAATGCAAGACTCCAGAGCGCAGTCCATGCATGAACAAGAAGTGATGACAGTCTCCACAGCGAGACCAATGCACGATTCCACACCGGGAACGCTGCAAGACTCCACAGAGGGAGTGACACAAGCCTCCACAGTGAGCTCGTGGACAGACTCCACGATAAAAGGAACGCAAGTCTCCAGGGCACAGTCCTTGCATGAACAAGACCATGAGGGTCTGGCAACCTCCTCTGAGCAACCAGCAGTAGACAATGCAAGTCTGCCACGCTCAAGTGAACAACAGAAAGACTATGACAGTCTACCACGCTCCAGTGAACAGGACGAACTGAGGCTCTACCCACTGTATGTGCAACAAGTGACGACGGCATCCCACTTCCCATACAAGATGTGCAACGTGCCAGACCTCAGCTAGAATGTACAGAGGCACTCGACAATCACAGTGAGACTACTGGTGACTCCGGTGACACCACGTTACTTCAAACCTCATTCGCTCAAGCCTCTCCACAAGCAAATGCATTCCTGAATGTTTTGACTCCGGACGGGGAGCATCACGAAACTTCAGAAGATTCAAGTGAACCTGAAATGACTCCGGACAGGGAGCATCAAGAAGCCAAAACTGACTTAGGTGAAACAGACCAGACTCCAGACGGGGAGCATCAAGAAGCCAAAACTGACTCGGGTGAACCACACCAGACTCCAGACGGGGAGCACCGACAAGCCAAAACTGACTTTGGTAAAACAGACCAAACTCCAGACAGGGAGCATCCACAAGCCAAAGCTGATTCAAGTAAGCCGGACATGACTCCAGACGGGGAGCGCCGCAAACTCAGTGACGGCATGCTCAAGGAGACAGCAGATGCCACACAGGACGCTGACACGAGTAACTGTGTGAAGGACTCGTATTATCCACAGAGTGTGGTCCTTGAGCGCAGCAAACACAACAACAAAACCAACCAACACAACAACAACATCAAAGACAAGAGCAAGAAGCGTACCAAAGGCAACAACATCGAAAACAAGCACGACAAAAACAACACCTATGGAACTACGACTGGTACGACATGGTACAACTCTGCAAATGAGGGACACTGTTCCTGCTCAGCTCAGTACAATGACATACCATGGCAGGACGATGCATCTTACCAATTCACGTTTGCTGCACTACCAACAGGCAACCTGGCTTTCAGGACAGATGCCATTAGGAATTGCTACCATAAGCATCGAAAAAAATAAAAAGACACAGACTCCAAATCAGTCAATGAAGTGATTTGAACACTTGAACACCTCCTGATGACCAGGACACTGACGGCATTCACAAGGGAATGACAACATCACCATTGGCACTTCTAACCGGACCATATAAATTCATGAACTTTGGACTCGTAACTTTTATTTTGTATTGTCTTATCCTCAAAGTCATCGCAACTATGATTTGGTCTTGTATCATATTGGATAGTCATCACTGTTATCATAACTTGTACATAGCATCACCTATCTACCTAGTTTGTTCAATTTTATTTAACACTGTACAGAAAATATGTAACACGAAAAAAGGGGGATGTGGTGATATACATCACTAAGTACACAAAGGGTTAATGTACATACACTACACCTAGCTAGACACTAGAGGGAGCACCAGAGACATGACACACAGACAGTTAACCAATAGGTCAGTAAGATAGGGCACGACCAATGGGCATTCAATATACACACAGAGGTGACACTACCACAGGAGGGCATTACACCAACCCATATATAAGAACACAGCACACATGCTCAGTCTCTTTCCAGTGGAGACACTCAGTGAGTACAGACACAAGGGTGATTGAACATCACACCCACCACGTGGATTGTAGCAGACTGGTTCGTCAGTCTGAGTAGCTAAAAAAGGATTAACAGTAGAGTCGAGTCCAAGTAGGAGAATTGTTGATAGTTTAATAAACGTGTTAAAGCTATCTCCAAGTCTGAACCTTTCTTCGTCAGAGTGCACATCAAGGAAGCAGCTTATGCTGCAGCAAGAGCATAACAAAACAGTTAGCACTGCTGCCTACGGCGCTGAGGACCCGGCTTCGAATCCCGGCTCTGGGTCACTGTCCGTGTGGAGTTTGCACATTCTCCCAGTGTCTACGTGGGTTTCACCCCACAACCCAAAGATGTGCAGGTTAGGTGGATTGGCCACGCTAAATTGCCCCTTAATTGGCAAAAAAAATAGGGTACTCTAAAAAAATTTTAAAAACAATATACACCATCAACATCCTGAGGGTGACCATTGACCAGAAACTCAACTGGACTAGCCATATAATGTAGCTACAAGAGCAGGTCAGAAGCTAGAAATCCTTCAGTGAGTAACTAATCTCCAGACTCCCCAAAGCCTGTCCACCTCTACAAGGCACAAATCAGGAGTGTAATGGAATACTCTCTAGTTGCCTGGATGAGTGAAGCTCCAGCAACACTCAAGAATTTTGACATCATTCAGGACAAGGCAGCCCACTTGATTGACACCTCATCAATAAACATTCACTCCCCGCACCACCGACTCAGTGGCAGCTGTGTATACCATCAAGATGTACTGCAGAAACTGACCAAGCCTCCTTCGGAAGCACCTTCCAAACCCATGACAACTGCCATCTAGAAGAACAAGGGCAGCAGACAAATGGGAACACCACCACCTGCCCCCACCCCCCCAAATCACTCATCATCCTGACTTGGAAATTTATCGCCGTTCCTTCACTTGTCACTGGGTCAAAATCCTGGAAGTCTCTCCCTAACATCGCTGTGGGTGTACCTACACCACATGGACTGAAGGAAATCACCACCACCTTCTCAGGGGAAATGAGGATGGGTAATAAATGCTGGCCTAACCAGCGAAGCCCATAACTGGGAAAGAATATAAAAAACTGACAGATTTATATTGGGAGTGTGATATTAGTGCAATTTGGTTACATTTTTTTTATTTGGTATTGATTCATTCCAATAATCCAGTCAATAAATCTGCATAAACCATTAAAAATAAACACTGAAGTTCTGTGTAAAATCAATGAAAAGATGCAAATTCAAATGCAGGTAAATGCTTTATACTGAATGTGCTTTACATTTGGGAAATTAATACTGACAGATGTATCAACTGCAAAGTAATTAATGGTACCAGATGCTTCCTAAATAAATCAATAATAGTTGATTTATTTAGGAATGTCTAAACTCACTTGACTATAGCTTCCTCCATGGCCGCAAAGGAGAGGTAGCGGTGTTGAGTGGGGGATAGCGGGGTGGAGAGGGGGCAGCGGGGTGGAGAGGTGGTATAGCAGGGCAGAGAAGGGCATAGCGGGGTGGAGAGTGGGGGATAGCGAGGTGGAGGGGGGATAGCGAGATGGAGGGGGCAGCTGGAGAGAGAATAGCAGGGTGGAGAGGGGGGTACTGGGGTGGAGAGGGAGGGTAGAGGTGCTTAGAGAGGTGGTGAGAGTTACCGTTATAACATTTTACAGTTCTGATAAAAATTGAGGAAAATGAAAGAAAGATTAATTCTGCTTTTC
The DNA here is from genome assembly GCF_047496885.1 of Scyliorhinus torazame. Classification (NCBI taxonomy): domain Eukaryota; kingdom Metazoa; phylum Chordata; class Chondrichthyes; order Carcharhiniformes; family Scyliorhinidae; genus Scyliorhinus; species Scyliorhinus torazame. Next base: position 178,492,490 of record NC_092721.1, on the reverse strand, counting down.
TCTAAACTGATGCTGTCTGACCTGAACATCCCCAGCCTTTGCTGATTATATTTCACATTTCCACCACCCACAGTATTTTATCTTCATTATCTGGTGGAGCGTGGAGCTTTGAGTGAGGTTCTGAACAGATCTCCATGATTAGAGATTTATCTCTACGCTCTACTACCTGTTGATGATGGTTTTATAGATGCAAGATTGATAGGATCTTTATATTATGGCAGTGTGGCGTAGCAAAAACTATTAGGAGGTGTTTTTTTAAAACCCACTCCTTCACAAGCTTAAGCCATCAATGGAAGATTAGGAAGGTAACTGATCCTGAAAAGATAAAAGAAAAATAGATTTATGATCCATAAAATCTAATGATGCTTTCGTTTCTTTTTAGGAAAATATTATGAAAACATCCTGCTATCTATTTCAGAGCAGACATCATGAGTTGCTTCAACTTCTCCAGATCACATTTCACCATTATGAAAGCTCGATTTTGCTTTTTCTGGAGATTGAGCGTATCTAGGACCATCATCCCTCTGGTCAGTTCTCCCTGCAACTCCACACTCACTCCACATTGCATGTATTCAGTAACGACACTCCCATCAATAGCAGCGGCCACTGCAAAAGAATCACAGGAGACAAAGCCTTCACGACGATGCACCTCTTTATCGCTTTGCTTGATCTTCATACGTTTTACGCTGTTTTCCGTTATCGCCTTCATGAAGCAAGCCTTCTCAGTGCCTTGATTTATCCACTCGTGAAAAAATCCCTGTTGTAATGGACACAACAGAATCATCAGCTACACACTTCCAGGAACCCCTCTCACTGTCACTACTGTATGGTAAGGTTACCACTGGCTTGTCAATATCAGAAAGAACATGGGGACAGTAGCAGAGCGGATCATAGACACTCTTTTTAAAAATAAAAGAATTTAGAGTACCCAATTCAATTTTTCCAATTAAGGAGCAATTTCGCGTGGCCAAGTCACCTACCCTGCACATCTTTGGGTTGTGGGGGTGAAACCCACGCAAAAACGGGGAGAATGTGCAAACTCCACATGGCCAGTGACCCAGAGCCGGGATCGAACCCGGGTCCTCGGCACCGTGAATCATAGAGACTCTTGACAGTGAACATTATCACTGATGATATTCACCCACAATATCAGATCACTCATAACAGTGGGCAGCGTGGTAGCACAGTTGCTTCACAGCACCAGGTCCCAGGTTCGATTCCCAGCTTGGGTCATGGTCTGTGCAGAGTCTGCATGTTCTCCCCGTGTCTGCGAGGGTTTTCTCCAGGTGCTCCAGTTTCCTCCCACAGTTCAAAGATGTGCAGGTTAGGTGGATTGGCCATGATAAATTGTCCTTAAGTGTTAAAAAAAAAAAAAAGGTTACATGCGGTTACTGAGGTACGAGAATAGGGTGGAGGCACGGACTCAAGTCGAGTGAGTCGGATGCTCTTTCCAAGAGCTGGTGCATGTCATGATGTGCAAACATGCAACCAATGAACACTCAGAATAGGACACAACCAATGGGCAGTCAGGACACTCAGGTGGCATCACCACAAGGGGGCATGACATAAACACTATAAAAGGGATGAGGCACTCACACCCTGCCTCTTTCCACAGACAGACATCTAGAGAGTTAGACAGGGTTGATCAGCAGCATCACACCCCAGCACGTGGCTTAGAGTAAGCTGGTACAGTTAGACTGAGTTACTACAGTTAGATTAGCAGAGAGTCAAACTCATTTGAGAACTGTGTTAATAGTTCAATAAACACATTGAACTAATTTCAGAGTCTGGAGCATCCTTTACTTAAGACTGCATCAAGTAAACAGGTGTCAACCTTCCCGCTCCTACTGCGAAGGGGGATTCAGGACAGGATAGTTTCCAGAGGATGGGTAGGAGAAGGGCGTGTCTCAGACATTTATAAGGAGCTTATGGGGTCGGAGGAGACGCAGACCGAGGAGCTGAGAGGTGAGATGGAGGATGGTCTATGGACGGACGCGTTGAGTAGAGTCAACGCATCCACAACATGTGCCAGGCTCAGCCTAATACAATTTAAGCTTGTTCACCGGGCTCACATGACAGTAGCCCGGATAAGCAGATTCTTTGAGGTGGAGGACAGGTGCGCAAAATGTGCGGGAGGACCGGCGAACCATGTCGGCATGTTTTGGACATGTCCAAAGCTTAGGGGATTTTGGCAGAGGTTTGCGGACGTCATGTCCACGGTGTTAAAAACAAGGGTGGCGCTGATTCCAGAGGTGGCGATTTTCGGGGTGTCAGAAGACCCGGGAATCCAGGAGGAGAAAGAGGCAGACATTCTGGCCTTTGCTTCCCTGGTAGCCCGGAGACGGATACTATTAGCATGGAGGGAATCAAAGCCCCCGACGTCGGAGACTTGGCTATCGGACATGGCTAGCTTTCTCTGTTTAGAGAAAATAAAGTTTGCCTTGAGAGGGTCACTGTTAGGGTTCACCTGGAGGCGGCAACCGTTCGTCAACTTCTTTGCGGGAAATCAATCGTCAGCAGGGCGGGGGGCGGTTTAGATTAGAGTAGGGGGTCAATAAGTGTGGGACCTGTACGAGAGGTAAATGGCTTTTGCACTATGTTTATGGTTTCATGTATATTGTTTATTTTGTTGTTGTTACTACACCAAAAATATCTCAATAAAATGTTTATTAAAAAAAATAATTGCATCAAGTAGCAGCCTGTGTTGTCCGAAGCAGCATTACACAACAGTGCAGACTCGATGGACCGAATGGCCTCCTTCTGCACTGTAAATTCAATTTACATTCTATGATTTCACTCTTAAAATGAAAAACCTCCAGCTTGATTCCCCCACATTTTGACAGTATACGGTCAATTATTTAAAATAATTTCGATAAATTATTTAAACATGAAAGAACATAACAATAAAAATCTGCCCTATTCATAAATTGTTGCTTTCCCCTATTTGCAAAGAAATTCTAGTGTCACATATGCCTTACAAGGAGCATATTCTTGTCAAAGTCCACATTTGAAAACATATGACAAAGCAACAATTACATTTTCGCTATATAATTAGGGCAAGGCCAATTTTGATGGTAGTACTTTCAAACGTTGATTGGGGGTGCCGATTTATCGACAATTGGACAGCTGGTAAGTGGCAGTCTTTCAAAAAGATGTTAACTAGGCTTCAGGGTGAGCACATTTCTCTTAGAGTGAAGGGTAAAGCTGGTAGAAGGAGGGAACCCTGGAGAACTCGGGATATTATGGCGGCACGGTAGCACAGTGCTTAGCACTGTTGTTTCACAGCGCCAGGGTCTCAGGTTCAATTCTAGGCTTGGATCACTGTCTGTGCGGAGTCTGCATGTTCTCCCTGTGTCTGCGTGGGTTTCCTCCGGGTGCTCCGGTTTCCTCCCTCAAGTCCCGAAAGACGTGCTGTTAGGAGTATTGGATATTCTGAATTGCTCCTCTATGTATCTGAACAGGCACCAGAATGTGGCAACTAGGGGCGTTTCACAGTAACCTCATTGCAGTGTTAATGTAAGCCTACTTGTGACAATAATAAAGATTGTATTATATTGAGGCCATGGTCAAAAGGAAGAAGGAGGCATATGACATGCATAGGCAGCTGGATCCCTTGAAGAGTATAGGGTTTGTCGGAATAGAGTTAAGAAAGAAATCAGGAGGGCAAAAAGGGGACATGAAAATGAAATGAATGAAATGAAATTTGCTTATTGTCACGAGTAGGCTTCAATGAAGTTACTGTGAAAAGCCCCTAGTCGCCACATTCCGGCGCCTGTTCGGGGAGGCTGGTACGGGAATCGAACCGTGCTGCTGGCCTGCCTTGGTCTGCTTTAAAAGCCAGCGATTTAGCCCAGTGTGTTAAACCAGCCCCTGGTGTGTCTTGGCAGATAAGGCAAAGAAAAATCCAAAGAGCTTTTACAGATACATAAAGGCTAAAAGTGTGACTAGGGAGAGGGTAGGGCCTCTTAAGGATAAACAAGGTCATCTATATGCAGATCCACAAGGGATGGGAGAGGTCCTAAATGAATATTTCTTGTCAGTATTTACTCTTGCGAAAGGCACGAATGTTTGTGAAATTGGGGAAATAAAAAGTGATGTCTTGAGGTGTGTACATATTACAGAGAAGGAGGCGGAGGTATTAAAGCACATAAAGATAGATAAATCACTGGGACCTGGTGAAATGTATCCCAGGATGTTGTGGGTGGCTAGGGAGGAAATTGCCGGCCCCCTAGCTGAGATATTTGAATCATCGACAGCCACAGGAGAGGTGCCTGAAGATTGGAGGGTAGCAACTGTTATGCCTTCATTTAAGAAGGGCTGTAAGAATAAGCCTGGGAACTACAGGCCGGTTAGCCTTATTTCTGTAGTGGGTAAATTGTTAGAAGGTATTCTGAGGCACAGGATCTACAGGCATTTAGACAGGCAAGGGCTAATTAGGGAAAGTAAGTATGGCTTTGTAAGAGGAAAGTCTGTCTCATGAATTTGATTGAGTTTTTTGAAGGGGTAACCAAGAAGGAAGATGAGGGCAGTGCAGTTGACATTGTCTACATGGACTTTAGCAAGGCCTTTGACAAGGTACTGCATGGTAGGTTGTTGCAAAAGGTTATATCTCACAGAATCCAGGGTGAGGCAGCCAATTGGATACAAAATTGGCTTGACGACCAAAGCCAAAGGGTGGTTGTGGAGGGTTGTTTTTCAAACTGGAGGCCTGTGACCAGCGGTGTGCCTCAGGGATCAGTGCTGGATCCACTGTTACTTGGTATATATTTAATGATTTGGATGAGAATGTAGGAGGCATGGTTAGTAAGTTTGCAGACAACACCAAGATTGGCGGCATAGTGGATAATGAAGAAGGTTATACAAGATTGCAACAGGATCTTGACCAATTGGGTCAGTGGGCCGATGAATGGCAGATGGAGTTTAATTTTGATAAATGTCAGGTGATGCAGGAAGATTACAATGAATTTAAAAAAAAAAAATCTTCTCCTGCGTCAGCCCCCTTTCGCAGGAGGAGGCGGTTCTTCACGCATGGTTCTGCGCATGCGCACCGATGAGCGGGGGTGCATGGGCAGTGCGCCCGCATTCTTTTATAGGGTTGCGGCCATCATTTTTAAAGCAACTCGCAGCCGGCATTGTCGAATTCGCGCGATCAGGAATGCCGCGACCGACTGCTCCGCAACCCTCCCAACACCTGTCCACCACCCACCCGCGAGTCACGAATCCCAGTTTGAAAATGCCTGCCTTAGATGATACAGCAAGACATTGCCTGAGAGACATGCAACAAGAATTGGACAACATTCAGGATTGGGCTCACATTCATGGTGGGAAGTCACATTCATGCCGCACAAATACCAGGCAAGGGTTTTCTCCAACATGAGAGAGTCCAACCACCTTTGCTTGACGGTCAGAGAGATTACCATTGCTAAGTCCCCCATCACTAACATCTTGGAGTGTAGGAGGTGGGGCTACTAGTCAGAGCGGACTGTCCAACAAGCTATTGTTTCAGTTTCCCAAAACACTGCCACCAGCTACAAGGCACAAATCAGGATTACGCCCCATTTGGAAATACTCTCCATTTGCCTGTAGGGGTGCAGATGCAACAACATTCAAGTAGCAACATTCAGGACAGGGTCAACAAACTCTTTGAACCAAAGAGCCATTTCCAAAGAATTGACGAAAGGAAAAAGTATGGTGAGTTGCAAGAGTAAAATAAACAATGGAGTAAAGGCATAAGCATAACAGGAAATAAAATATTTATTGAGAATCTAAGTTTTATTATTCACTTAGTGATGCAATTAAAAGTCATTTGCTTTAACTTCTCTCTGCCATTTATAAGATTGACTGCAGTTACTACTGAATTTCATGTAAATTCAATCTTGAATATAAGCCGGGGCAACAATCCACTTTCTACATTCCAGGAATAGGTAAAGCCATTGTTTTTGTTTTCAAAGGTGAATCTTGATGCTACCCAAATCTTCAGTGTGCAGTTCTGGTCACCTCCCAATAGGAAGGGACAATTGCACTGCAGGGGCCACAGAGGAGATTCACCAGGATGTTGCTGGGATGGAGCTTCGGAGCTATAGGGAGAGACTGGATAGACTTGGGTTATCTTCTTTAGAGCAGAGAAGGCTGAGTGGGGATATGATTGAGGTTATAAGATTGTGAGGGGTTTGGACAGGATAAATAGGAAGCAGATGTTCCTCTTGATTGACGGGTCAATCACAAAGGGATAACGTTTTAGAGAGGGGCAGGAGATTCTGAGGGGATTTGAGTATTCTTTTTCACTCAGAGGGTGGTGAGGATATGGAATGTGCTGCCTGGGTAGGTAGTGGAGGCTGGAAACCTCACAACCTTTAAAAACCACTTGGATGAGCTCTTGAAACACCATCGCATTCAAGGAGATGGGAAGTGCTGGTAAGGGGGATTTGAGTGAGGTTAGGAGTAGTTATTGTTGGTGCAGACTCGATGGGCCGAAAGGCCTTTTCTGCCTTCTACAATTCTATGACTCCTGCTAGGCCTGCGAACAGATCTTCAATCAATAGTGGCGAGTATTGATCCATGCATCGAATTGGATATTTTGTTGTCTTGAAATCTAAGGGTTCTGAGACTCCTGTTTCTACAAGTCTCAATAGTTCCGCTTCAACCTTTGGATGTATTGCATAGGATACAGCTCTAGTTTTGAGACATTTCTGTTGGTTATTTTCCTTAATCTTCAAAAACACATGCGCGCCATTCATGGACCCCAGTGTGTCTTCAAAAATATTGCTGCAGTTTTCCATTATGCTCTGTAAGTCTGACTGTAAATCAACTAAGACGTTGACCGCTCCAATTCAGTTTAATCCTTTCCAGCCAAGAACAGCCAGAGAGAGCTGGAAAACTTCCTCGCACCACATGGAGTGTTAACTTTGTGGTTTGTCCACTTAGCTCAACCTGCACTGTGATGTAACCTCTTAGTGGTACTATCTCTTCAGCTTGTTTTAAGGCAGGTGATTGAGTTTCTGTCCATAGATGGTCTCCAGAATTAGGGTGACGAGAGCCACATATTGACCTCCATCATAATAGGGTGTCCATTCAACTATGGCACTACCCAAAAACTGTGCGACTCACCCTGGACTGATAGCACGTTTAATTCTTCACCAGAATGAATTGTTTGAGTTTCATTGTGGTTGTTATTCTTTTCTTCCACATTATGAATTTTCTTAGTTGAACTCAGTTTGTTTCTTCCTTTGAATGAGTTCTGTGAAGTGTTCTTCTCTGGAGAAATTATTTTACTCCAGCAAGCTCTTACTGTGTGGCCAATGCTGCCACAATTTTTACATTGCCAGCCAATCAGTCTGTGATTCACCCGTTTTTGCACAGCGATGACACACCTGTTGCTGGGTAGATTTCTTCTAATCAGCAGCCAGTTTATGGATTCTGCTGCTTGCTCCGAATTGAGAAAGCTCCTTAGCCGGGAGCTTCATTGAAACAGCAACATCGAATGCAGTTTTCAAACTTAGGCCACGTTCTGTTAACAACCTTCTTTGAATGGCCTCATTTTACAAACGCACACCAAACGATCGCTAATTGTGTCATCTAACAAATTGGCAAATTCACAACACTCTGCAAGTCGCTTGAGGGTTGCAACGAACTCCGCAATATTTTCACCTTCTAATTCCTTCAATGGTAATGAAACCTCTCCGCAATAGTCAACTGCTTTGGTGAATAATAGTCTTCTAATATTTTCACCAGTTCTTGATAGTCTCATCTCTGGTTTCCTAACAAATTAAAATTTTTGCTTCCAATTGGACTCAAGGATATAAAGTCCTTAATCTCTTCCGAGAGTGGTTTAAGCTTTCCAGTGATGTTGGGGCCTGGACGGTGCCGAGGATACATGTGAAGGTTGCGCCACTTTACCATGTTTCCATGGTTTTATCTTCTTCTCCCTCATTCTCTAGTTTATCTGGTATAAACGGAGGCACCAAGATTAATGACTAAGCTGAGCTAACTGTGTTGTGTTTCTCCTGTATTTATGTGCGCTGAAGTATTTATACTGTGCTGTACCAGTTTTGAGGATGTTGAGTTATTTGTAAAATTAGAAAAACTCCAATAAAAATGTTAAAAAATAATTAGTCCTCTAAAATGCTGCTCGCTTTTCACATCCAAAGCACCATTGTAAAATAACCCTATAGGAGCAGAAATGTAGATTATTAAATGTTATCGCACTGTTACAAATTGGTAATATAAACACCATTAAATCGGAACCCCAGGTGAGATATCAAAGAGCCACCTGCAGCTCCAGAGTTATAGGTTGCCAACGCCCGATTTGGGGTAAGGTAGTCTTCTTGATTAGTACCTCATCCAGCAACCTTCACATTCACTCCTTCCATCATCGGTGCACTGTGACAGCAAAGTGTCCCATCTATGATGCTTTGCTAAAACTAGACAGGACTCTGGCACTGCACCTCCAAAACCCAAGATCTCCTCACTGAAGGGTGATTATCGCAAATCTATTGGGACATTGTAAACTCTAGATCACCCTCCAGGTCACACAGTCCTGACTTGAACATCTATCGCTGTTGTTGAGAATCTAGGAACACCAGACATGCGGAGGGCGCCGTCACCACATGACCTCAAACTCCAGAAGAACCACCTACCAGGCCTCACTCTGGGCAACTGACCATGTGCAACAAATACCAGCCTTGCCAACGAAGCCTGCTTCACGTGAAATAACTTTTTTTTAAAAATTAAATTCACCAGAAATAAAAGTGTAAAATAGTGCAAGTGCACCAACCATTTTGGACTTTGTAATTATACATCCTGAATATCTCACCCATGGCAGAAAGTGACGTTTGGTGTATTCCCATGTGGCTATATAGATCGGACAGGCGAACTGATTCAGAACAATGGACGCTGCTTCTGGGTCTGATACGAAGTTAAATTCCCCACAGATCGTTGTGTTCCCTCGGCCTGTAAAGAAGGGAAAATCTTCATCAGCCGCATTCCAGTCGAAATCTTCAGACTTCTGAACAATCCACAGAAAATCCAACCCAAACAGAATAACATTTACCAAGCGCAGCTGGACAAAGAGATTGCAAAAAATAAATTCCAATATTTGGTTTTGTTGTTGGTGTCTGCCAACCACCTTTTGAAGTGATATTGATGTAGTGAAAGTCCTGTGTTATTGAACAATAACAAGAGGATTGATTGTCCGTCTCGACCACCCTGTCTCATGTTGCTTTGCACATCAGTTCATAAGGAGTGAGCGCAGGAGCAGACATTTCTGAATTAATGAAATACAAATCGTCAGAAGGAGGTGGAGTCAAAATAATAGTAACACAATAAATGTTACGTTAATGAAAATATTTATTCTTGCACCATATGTGCAAACTATCATTGGAATGAAAAGATCAATTTTTCAGTAAATCCTGGTAGGACACAATTGAGTTTGACCATTTGCCCAGCATTTTTGAACAACAAAAACATGTTCAGATTGGCTAGGCAATGCTCATTGTTGAATAACAGGCTTGCTGAATAAAAAAAACCCACACGTACCTTCCATATTTCCTCCCATGATATACAAATGCTTCAGTTTTGTAGAGAATGTAGGATCCATTTTAATTGCCAGAGCTACATTGGTCAGGGGGCCAACAGCCACAAGAGAGATCTGCAAGATAATAGCAATGTTACTTTGCATAGGAACAGCAAGATTTTAAAAACTCAGTGGACAAGTGAAGCTTAAATGTATGGCCTTGCAGTTTATAATTGCAGCAAGGGCAGCACGGTAGCACAAGTGGATAGCACTGTGGCTTCACAGCACCAGGGTTGCAGGTTTGATTCCCCGCTGTGTCACTGTCTCTGTGGAGTCTGCACGTTCTCCTAGTGTCTGCATGGGTTTCCTCCGGGTGCTCCGGTTTCCTCCTACAGTCCGAAGACATGCAGGTTAGGTGGATTGGCCACGCTAATTTGTCCTTAGTGACCAAAAAGGTTAGGAGGGGTTATTGGGTTACGGGGATAGGGTGGAAGTGAGGGCTTAAGTGGGTCGGTGCAGACTCGATGGGCCGAATGGCCTCCTTCTGCACTGTATGTTCTATGTAATCGCAATTCACAAAGGATCAATTTTGTATTCAGAGTCATTTTGTCCCAACCTTGAACTCCAGCCCTGGAACGTGAACTTGCTTGACCTTGTTGATGAAGCTAAACTGGGTCTTCACCATTAAGGTATTGGATAATAAGAAGGGCACTTGACCAATTTTGTTCAACTATCCATAAACTCATGTCCGTTAGGTGGACCCATGCCCCGTGCTGGCGTGAATGCCACCGCCTGAATCAATCTGTCCTCCCACATGGGCATGGCTGCAGAGGTCAGATATGACACTTCTGTGAAGCACCTTGGAATGATTTTACAACATTAAAAAAGGTGTTATATAAATGCAAGCTTACTGTCAAAAATGGGGCTAAAATTATTTTTAAAAGTTTGGTTCAGATAAATTTCACAAAGTGTTGCAATGCACAAATTGGTCAAATGTCAAAAGGTTTATCTGTTTTGGCAGTTCACATTGCGAACTATACATACCTCTATGAAGGACAATTAACATGTCAAAATAGGCACACAAAATATAGATTTGACAGGAATTTAATTGGCTATAGAATCTCCATAAATTGCCTGTCAAAATGTTGGTAATGAGCCCAATGCCACTCACTGATAAAATCTAAACTACATTCATAGGTTCATATTTGGCCAGAAACTAAAATATTGAAAAGAGTGATTGCCTGTGTCTTCATTGAGCAAACTGCTCAATGAAGTGATAGCAACCCTAGTCACTTCAGTTTAATCATATTAATGCTGCTAAATTGCTCACATTTCAAGGTGGATTAGGAAGTCCACTGAGCCAACTTCTATTGGATGAGTTACAGGATCAGAACGCACACTACGATTCATCATGACGGGCGACAGGACACAGTCTCCCTCCGGGACCTGGCACCGGCTGGTTCCCCATCCACCATCACCACCACCCCGACCTGGTACCGTCCCCTCCTCATCCGGTTACCGCCCCCACCCCATTCACCCCCCCCCCACCAGCGACTATCACCACAACCCCCACCCCGGCAGCGCCCATCCCCCCCACTGGATCCACTACGGGGTGACGATGGAGAGGACAACACGCTCCCGGAGTCGCAGGTACCCACATCGGCGCCTACACCACAACCGGGTCTGAGGTGATCGCAGCGGAGGGTCAAAGCCCCCGACAGACTTGACCGCTTCACCCCCGCTGCACTCTTTTGAATGTGGTAAACACCACTGATCATACACTGCATGTATTACGGTACTGCCATTGTACTCCAGTCATTACAGTAAATCCCGGCCTGCTGGCTCCACCCAGCAGGCTCTGTATAAAAGTGTACGTTCTCCTGCACTGCCCCCATTCTGGTTCCAGCTGCAGGAGGCTTAACATCTAGCACAATAAAGCTTCAATTGTTCACCATTCGTCTCGTAGTCATTGATGGTGCATCACATATTAATGCTGCTAAATTGCTCACATTTCAAGATGGAATTAGGAAGTTCACTGAGCCAGCTTCTATTGGATTAGTTACAGGATCAGAACGCACACAAAGATTCTCTTTGAGCATGAACTTTCGCTTTTACAATCGCGTGTGTAGCTCACCTGACCAGTGTGTTCAGTGACTATTCGGATCATGGCATTCACAGCATGCTCAGTCTGCACATGTTCTAATCCTGGGGAATTGGGGTCCGGAACATCTCCCAGCCCATCCTTTCCGTGGTAATCTGAAGCATTCAAAGTCTGTCCAAGGAGGGAGCGACAGGCACCCCGGAACACAGGGATCTGTGACAGGGAAAAGTCTTTAAATAATTCCATATTTGATCTGACTGAACTTAGTGCATAAAAAGTTGCAAATAATAGTTTGAGTTTTTGTTCAGGTGAACTTTGAAGATCCCACAGAAGGGTAGTGAGTTGAGTGAATATTCGGCTCAACAACCTTCCCTCAATCGATATCACAAAAAATATAGGTCAGAAATGTGGAAGTTTGCGGATGACTGCACAATGTTCAGCACCATTCGTGACTCCTCAGATAATGAAGCAGTCCATGTCCAAATGCAGCAAGTCCTGGACAATATCCAGGCTTGGGCTGACATATTTGCGCCACACAAATGCCAGGCAATAACCATCTCCTACAAGAGAGGATCTAACCATTGTTCCTTGAGATTCAATGGCATTACCATGATTGAATTCCCCACAATCAACATCCTGGAGGTTATCATTGATCAGAAACTGAACTGGACCAGCCATATTAACACTGTGGTTACCAGGGCAAGACAAAGGCTAGGAATCCAATGGCAAGTAACTCAGTTCCTGACCCCCCAAAGCCTGTCCACCATCTACAAGGCACAAGTCAGGAGTGTAGTGGAATACTCTCTACTTGCCTGGATGAGTGCAGCTCCAACATCAAGATGCTCGACACCAACCAGGATGAGGCATCCCGCTTGATTGCTCATCCTTCCAGAAACATTCAAACCCTCCACCACTGACGAACAGCGGCAGCCGTGCATACCATCTACAAAATGCACTGCAGTAACTCACCAAGTTTCCTTAGACCTTATAAACCCATGACCACTACCGTCTAGAAGGAGAACCTGGGAACCCCACCACCTGGAGGTTCCCCTCCAAGTCACTCACCACCTATAATCGCCGTTCCTTCACTGTCGCTGGGACAAAATCCTGGAAGTCTCTCGCTAACAGCAGAGTGGGTGTACCTCCACCTCAAGGACTGCAACGGTTCATGGCGGCAATTCACCACCAGCTTCTGAAGGACAACTGGGGATGGGAAATAAATGCTGGCCTAGCCAGCAACTCCCACATCCCTTAAATTAATTTTTAAAAAATGATTGCACTAGAAAAGGGTGCAGATGAGATTCACCAGGGTATAACCTGGGCTGGGCGTGTCCTCCGAGGAGCAGAGAAGGCCGAGAGGGGACCTGATTGAGGTGTACAAAATTACGAGAGACATAGATATGAAGAAACCTTTCCCTTTAGTAGAGGGGCCAATAACCAGTTGCCATAGATTAAAGGTAATGGGTAGGAGATTGATGAAGGCCCCGTCTTCACTACATTGGCCCTCGCTTGAGGTGTGGTGATCCTCAGGTTAAATCACCACCATTCATCTCTCCCCCTCAAAGGGGAAAGCAGCCTCTGGTCATCTGGGACTATGGCGGCTTTACCTTTTACATTCTAAGCCCATTTTCCAGCACATGGCCTTTTATGCGATGGCGTTTCAAGTGCATTCTTCTCACACTGAGCCACCACTTTGAACTTGGACTGCTAGCTCATCAGCCACTACTGTGCTCTCCACATTTCCCACCAGATTGTCCATTCACCACAGACCTTGCTACCCTTAATAAGATTGTGGATGATTGCATCACCATCCTGTCTTGGACTGAAATCTGGTAAACGGATCTTTTCAGCCTTACCCTGTATTGAAGCCTCGCCTCCTTACTTCCCTTGACCAAACCCCTGCCTTGGCAATGTGCTCTTTTATAAAATCACACCATGGTTTCTCATTCTACCTCATCTAATACGTTCACCTCCTTTGATGACCTCACTTGCTCACATTTTTCTGACCTTCCCTCTAGAATGCTTGTTGTGTACCATTGCAGAAACCCCACCTCAAAGTCCACTAAAAATACCCTGCTCACTTTCTCCGCATTTTGCCTCTGAATTCACCGACTCCCCGTCTTCCCAGAGTCTCTCCCTTCACGTAAACTCTCATATCCATACTATGACTTTGCTATCCCTCAGTTTAGCTCCGTTGGCTGGACAGCTGGTTCATGATGCAGAGCAAGGCCACACCTCAAGCGAGTTCAATTCCCGTACAGGCTGGGTTCAATTCCCATACAGGCTGAGGTTATTCATGAAGGCCCCGCCTTCTCAACCTTGACCCTTGCTTGAGGTGTGGTGATCCTCAGGTTAAATCACCGCCAGTCAGCTCTCCCCCCTCAAAGGGGAAAGCAGCCTATGGCCATCTGGGAAACGAGTTTTCACCCAGAGGGTGGTGGAAATCTGGAACTTACTGCCTGAGAGGGTGGTGGAAGAAGAACAAAGAAAATTACAGCACAAGAACAGGCCCTTCGGCCCTCCCAGCCTGCGCCGATCCAGATCCTTTACCTAAACCTGCTGCCTATTTTCTTAGGATCTACTTCCCTCTGTTCCCCGCCCGTTCATATATCTGTCTAGATGCATCTTAAATGATGCTATCGTGCCCGCCTCTACCACCTCCGCTGGCAAAGCGTTCCAGGCACCCACCACCCTCTGCATAAAAAACTTTCTACGCACATCTCCCTTAAACTTTCCCCCTCTCGCCTTGAAATCGTGCCCCCTTGTAATTGACACCCCCACTCTTGGAAAAAGCTGGTTGCTATCCACCCTGTCCATACCTCATAATTTTGTAGACCTCAATCAGACCCTCCTTCAACCTCCGTCTTTCCAATGAAAACAATCCTCATCTACTCAACCTTTCTTCATAGCTAGCACCCTCCATACCAGGCAACATCCTGGTGAACCTCCTCTGCACCCTCTTGAAAACATCCACATCCTTCTGGCAATGTGGCGACCAGAACTGCACGCAGTATTCCAAATGTGGCCTAACCAAAGTCCTATACAACTATAACATGACCTGCCGACTCTTGTACTCAATACCCCGTCCGATGAAGGCAAGCATGCTGTATGCCTTCTTGACCACTCTATCGACCTGCGTTGCCACCTTCAGGGTACAATGGACCTGAACTCCCAGATCTCTCTGTACATCAATTTTCCCCAGGACTCTTCCATTGACCGTATAGTCCGCTCTTGAATTGGATCTTCCAAAATGCATCACCTCGCATTTGCCTGGATTGAATTCCATCTGCCATTTCTCTGCCCAACTCTCCAATCTATCTATATTCTGCTGTATTCTCGCTATCCTCCTCGCTATCTGCAACTCCACCAATCTTAGTATCATCTCCAAACTTGCTAATCAGACCACCTATACCTTCGTCCAGATCATTTATGTATATCACAAACAACAGTGGTCCGAGCACGGATTCCTATGGAACACCACTAGTCACCCTTCTCCATTTTGAGACGCTCCCTTCCACTACTACTCTCGGTCTGCTGTTGCCCAGCCAGTTCTTTATCCATCTCGCTAGTACACCCTGAACCCCATGCGACTTCACTTTTTCCATCAACCTGCCATGGGAAACTTTATCAAACGCCTTACTGAAGTCCATGTATATGACATCTACAGCCCTTCCCTCATCAATTAACTTTGTCACTTCCTCAAAGAATTCTATTAGGTGGGTTTGTAAGACATGACCTTCCCTGAACAAAACCATGCTGCCTATCACTGATAAGTCTATTTTCTTCCAAATGTGATAGATCCTATCCCTCAGTATCTTCTCCAACAATTTGCCTACCACTGACGTCAAGCTCAAGGGTCTACAATTCCCTGGATGATCCCTGCTACCCTTCTTAAGCAAAGGGGCAACATTAGCAATTCTCCAGTCCTCCAGGACCTCACCCATGCTCAAGGATGCTGCAAAGATATCTGTCAAGACCCCAGCTATTTCGGCCCTCGCTTCCCTCAGTAACCTGGGATAGATCCCATCCGGACCTAGGGACTTGTCCACCTTAATGCCTTTTAGAATACCCAAAACTTCTCCCTTCCTTATGCCGACTTGACCTAGAGTATTTAAACATCCATTCCTAACCTCAACACCCGTCATGCCCCTCTCCTTGGCGAATACCGATGCAAGGTACTCATTAAGAATCTCACCCATTTCCTTTGACTCCACGCATAAATTCCCTCTTTTGTCTTTGAGTGGGCCAATCCTTTCTCTAGTTGCCCTCTTGCTCCTTATATACGAATAAAAGGCTTTGGGATTTTCCTTAACCCTGTTAGCCAAAGATATTTCATGCCCCTTTTAGACCTCTTTATTGCGCGTTTTGAGATTTGTCCTATTTTCCTGATATTCCTCCAAAGCTTCATCAGTTTTAAGTCGCCTAGATCTTATGCACGCTTCCTTTTTCATCTTAGCTAGTCTCACAATTCCACCCATCATCCATGGTTCCCTAATCTTGCCATTTCTATCCCTCATTTTCACAGGGACATGTCTGTCCTGCATTCTAATCAACCTTTCCTGAAAAGTCTCCCACATTTCAAATGTGGATTTACCCTTAAACAGTTGCTCCCAATTCACATTCCCTAGCTCCTGCCGAATTTTGTTATACTTGGCCTTTCCCCAATTTAGCACTCTTCCTTTAGGACCACTCTCGTCTTTGTCCATGAGTATTCTAAAACTTACGGAATTGTGATCGCTATTCCCAAAGTAATCACCGACTGAAACGTCAACCACCTGGCCAGGATCATTCCCCAATACCAGGTCCAGTATGGCCCCTTCCCAAATTGGACTATTTACATACTGCTCTAAAAAACTCTCCTGGATGCTCCTTACAAATTCTGCTCCATCTACGCCTCCAACACTACATGAGTCCCATTCAATGTTGGGGAAGTTAAAATCTCCCATCACGACCACCCTATTGCTCCTACATTTTTCTATAATCGGTCTACATATTTGTACCTCTACTTCACACTCGCTTTTGGGAGTCCTGTAGTAAAGTCCCAACAATGTTACTGCACCCTTCCTATTTCTTAGCTCTACCCATATTGCCTCAGTGCTCGAATCCTCCATAGTGCCCTCCTTAATCACAGCTGTGATATCATCTCTGACCAGTAATGCAACTCCTCCACCCCTTTTACCTCCCTCTCTATCCCTCCTGAAGCATCTATACCCTGGGATATTTAGTTGCCAATCTTGCCCTTCCCTCAACCAAGTTTCAGTAACACCAATAACATCATATTCCCAGGTACTAATCCAAGCCCTAAATTCATCTGCCTTACCTGCTACACTTCTCGCATTAACACAAATGCACCTCAGACCACCTGAACCTTTCCGTTCAACATCTCTTCCCTGTCTACTCTTCCCCTTAGTCACAATGAGTTTATTATCTAGTAACTTACTGGCTTTAGTTGCTGCCTCTTTACTGACCTCTAACTTCCTAATCTGGTTCCCATCCCCCCGCCACATTAGTTTAAAACCTCCCCAACAGTGTTAGCAAAAGCACCCCCTAGGACATTGGTTCAAGTCCTGCCCAGGTGTAGACCATCCGATTTGTAATGGTCCAACCGCCCCCAGAACCGGTTCCAATGTCCCAAAAATCTGAACCCCTCCCTCCTGCACCAGCTCTCAAGCCACGTATTCATTCTGACTATTCTTGAATTTCTACTCTGACTGTCTCGTGGCACTGGTAGCAATCCTGAGATTACTACCTTTGAGGGCCTACTTTTTAAACTTTTCTCCTAAATTCTGATTGTAGGACCTCATCCCGTATTTTTCCTATATTGTTGGTGCCTATATGCACCACGACAACTGGCTGTTCACCCTCCCCCTTCAGTATGTCCTTCAGCCGATCTGAGACATCCCTGACCCGTGCACCCGGGAGGCAACATACCATTCAGGAGTCTCGTCTTCGACCACAGAAACACCTGTCTACTCCCCTTACGATTGAATCCCTAATGACTATAGCCCTGCCAGTCTTTTTCCCACCCTTCTGTGCAGCAGAGCCAGCCACAGAGCCATGAGCCTGGCTACTACTGCCTTCCCCTGATGAGTGACCTCCCCCAACAGTATCCAAAACGATATATCTGTTTTGGAGGGCGATGACAGCAGGGGACACCTGCACTGCCTTCCTGCTCTTTCTCTGCCTTTTGGTCACCCATTTCCTGTCTCCCTCACCAATCCTAATCTGCGGTGTGACCAACTCACTGAACGTGCTATCCATGACCTCCTCAGCATCGCGGATGCTCCAAAGTGAGTCCATCCGCAGCTCCAGTGCTGTCATGCAGTCTAACAGGAGCTGCAGCTGGACACACTTCCCGCACATGAAGCAGTCGGAGACATCGGCCGTGTCCCTGAACTCCCACATTGAGCATGAGGAGCATAACACGGGTCTGGGATCTCCTGCCATTTTTACACTTTACCTTAACTGATTACAAATTTAATATCAAATAATGAATAAGTGAAGGGAATAAAGATTTTACTTACCAATCACAATACTTACCAACACACGAAGAGTTAAATTTCTCCCAGCTACTGCTAATTGGAGCACTTTCCTTACCAGCCAATCAGGTCACTGCTTTGCTGTGATGTCACTCTTCAGATTTATCCCCAATGACCCTGTGGCTGCTGTTTAAGCAGCGAAGCAGCTAGTTTAAATACTCGCCGCTCGACTCTGTAGCTCCGCTGGGGCAGGAACCCTCACAGAATTTAAGAAGCATTTAGATGAGCAGTTGAAACGCCATAACATACAAGGCATGTGCTGGTAAATGGGATTAGCATGTAAAAGGTAAAGTCGCCATGGTCCCAGATGGCCGTAGGAACTGTGGAGAGCTCAGTAGTGGCTGATGAGCCACCAGTCCAAGTTCAAAGTGGTGGCTCAGTGTGAGAAGAATGTTAGGCCTCCACTCACGGATACTCCGCCTAACAACAGTGTGGGAGCAGCACCATTACAAAGTCTTCAGCACTTCAGGAACAGAGAGAACCCACAACCACCTTCACAGGTCATTTATTGATGGGCAATAAATGCAGCGCTGTCAACATTGCCCACAGCCCAGAACATTTTTG
Organism: Scyliorhinus torazame; assembly: GCF_047496885.1. Taxonomy (NCBI): domain Eukaryota; kingdom Metazoa; phylum Chordata; class Chondrichthyes; order Carcharhiniformes; family Scyliorhinidae; genus Scyliorhinus; species Scyliorhinus torazame. The sequence continues at coordinate 178,473,775 of NC_092721.1, read as the reverse complement.
TTGATAAATAAAAAAAAGTAATGTCTCATCATTTAAATTTACAAGGGTTTTTTAAAAAAAAATAATTCTTTTTTCAGAATTGTCATCACCCACCTCAGACCCACGGCAAACCTTCAGGACTCGAAGCACGTTTCGACACACATTGTCAATGGTTGTGTTTCCATGGCAACATGTTATACCCAGAATCTGCACATTAGGAGCTGCAAGAGCCATCATCATCGCCTGGGCATCATCCACCCCACAGTCAACATCTAAAAGCAGCAACTTCTTATTTGCCATTTTAGAATCTATGAGCAAAAGAATGAGTAGGATTAAATTTAAAACAGTAAATATCGGTCTGAAGTCCTGCGGGTTACATTTCTGGGAATGTTGTATCCTGGTCAATTGGTAACTAGCTTTCTAGTAATTATTGGTCAAAGATTTATATCAGGAGATAAGATTTCTTTAAAGTCTTTCTACCATGGACCATTCAACCAACTAGTGGCTGCTTAATCCCTCAACCAATAAACTGGGCTTGGGTCACTGTGTGCGGAGTCTGCATGTTTTCCCCGTGTCTTCGTGGGTTTCCTCTGGGTGCTCCGGTTTCCCCCCCACATGTCCCGAAAGACATGCTATAAGGTGATTTGCACATTCTGAGTTCTCCCTCAGTGTAACCAAACAGGTGCCGGAGTGTGGCGACTGGAGGATTTTCACAGTAACTTAATTGCAGTGTTAATGTAAGCCTACTTGTGACAATAATAAAGATTATGATTAAACATTGATTAACTGGTCATATCACATTGCTGAATTCTTGTGACAGGAATATGTGCTGTTGTGTTTACTACCCAACACAGTGACGACTCCATTGACTGTAAAATGCGTTTAGACATCCTGAGTTCACAAAGGCACTAGATAAATGCTAATTCTTTCTGAACCAGAGGCCACATTTTAAAAGGAAATCAGTAGCTTTCCCCTTTAGAAAAAGGTTTTGTTCTCATACACAAGACTCTACAACCACAAAACTCCACAACCACATCCATGTTATCAGACTGTCTTTAGCCAGTCATTGCAGAGCAGAAGGAAGCCATTCAGTCCATCAGGTTCATGTCAGCTCGTTGTGCTATCCAGTCAGTCCCACTTCCCAGCTTTATTCCTGTATCCCGACATGTGTAGTTCCCACAAGTGGCCAAACAATTTGCTTCTGAAATCATTTGGCCCCTCTGGTTCCACCACCTTTGCGGGCAGCGAGTTCCAGAGCATCTGCAAAGATAGCATTTGACCCCATGTGGCATCAAGGAGGGTAGGCAGTATATCAAACCAATGGGAATCTCAGGGGGAAAACGCTCCACTGGCTGGAGTCATAACGAGCACAAAGGTTGTGGTTGTCGGAGGTCAATCATCTCTGTCGCAGGACATCACTGCAGGAGTTCCTCAGTGTCCTAGACCCAACTACGTCTTCAACGCTTCATCAATGACCATTCCTCCAACATAAGGTCAGAAGTGGGGATGTTTCAGATGGTGAAGATGACGATCCTCCCAAGATTCCTATTTATTTTTCAGTGTCTCCCTATTTTCATTCCGTGGTCCTTCTTCAAAAGGATCAATAAAATCATCCTGGGATTTGTTTGGGTGGAGAAGTCCCCGCGGGTAAAGAGGGGGACGCTAGAACGGAACCGTAGTGAGGGGGTACTGGCGTTGCCGAACCTCAGCAACTACTACTGGGCGGCTAACATAGCCATGATAAGGAAATGGATGGTGGGTATGGGTCGGTTTGGGAGCGGGTGGAGGCTGCTATGTGCAGGGGCACCAGCTTGGCAGCCCTGGTCACGGTTCCTGTGCCGCTCCCGCCGGCCTGGTACTCCACCAACCCTATAGTGGTGGCGGCTCTGCGGATTTAGGGCCAATGGAGGAAGCATGCGGGGAAAGTGGGAGCGTCGGTCTGGTCCCCAATATGTGACAACCACCGATTTGTCCCGGGGAAGATGGACGGCGGGTTTCGAGCGTGGCGGAGGGCGGGGGTGGGATGGATGGGCAACTTGTTCCTGGAAGGGAACTTCGCAAGCATGAGGGCGCTGGAGGAGAAGTTCGGGCTGGCAAGGGGAAATGACTTTCGGTACTTGCAGGTGTGGGATTTTGTACGTAGACAGGTCCCGTCCTTTCCACGCCTTCCACCAAGGGGGATCCAGGACAGGGTAGTTTCCAGGGGAGAGGTAGGAGAGGGGAGAGTCTCGGATATTTATAGGGAGCTTATGGGAGCGGAGGACACAGGGACCAAGGAACTGAAACTCAAGTGGGAGGAGGATCTTGGTGGGGAGTTGGAGGGAGGCGTATGGGCAGACGCTCTGAGGAGGGTAAATGCAACCACAACATGTGCCCAGGCTCAGCCTGATTCAATTCAAGGTAGTTCACCGGGCCCACATGACGGTGGCCCAGATGAGTAAATTCTTTGGGCTGGAGGACAAGTGCGCTAGAGGACCAGCATCCACATGTTCTGGGCGTGCTCCAAACTCAGGGGGTACTGGCAGGGATTTGCTGCCGTCATGTCCTGGGTACTGAAAACAACGGTGGCGATGAGTCCAGAGGTGGCGATTTTTGGGGTGTCGGAGGACCCGGGAATCCAGGAGGGGATAGAGGCCGACGTTGTGGCCTTTGCTTCCCTGGTAGCCCGGCGACGAATACTGTTGGCCTGGAGGGACTCAAATCCCCCAAAGACCGAAGTATGGATGTCAGACATGGTACGTTTTCTTGGCTTGAGGTAACAACCATTCATCAACTTCTTCGCAGGGAACTAATTGTTGGGGGGGGGGGTGGGGTGAGAATAGTGTAGAGTAGGGGGGAAGAATAGGCTGGTCTATTTGCGTGAGAGGAACTGTTATTTGCACTATATTTTTGTAATTGATATTTGCACACTAATGTATATTGTTACTGTTTACAATGCCAAAAATACCTCAATAAAATTGTTTGTTTAAAAAAAAAGAAGTGGGGATGTTTGTGGATGATTGCACAATGTTCAGCAGCATTAACTGTTAAATTTCATCTGGCACTTACCTGCCCACTGCACCAGCAAGTCCATGGGGCTGGATTTTCCCCATTTGGGGATATGTCTGGAGGATCCGTGGCGTTCTACATGGGAAAAAAATCGGCACAGCCCCAGCACCGATTCTCTGACCGGTGAGGGGCTCATAGCCGTGCCACATAAAATGCCCGGCCTCCACACAATAAACGGCCGGAGAATTGTCAGGTCCATGGTCGCGCATGGGCACAGCAGCGACCTGCAGCGGTTGCGCCGTACAACATGGCAACTGCCGTGCGCGGACCTGACTTGCCAGATAGTGCCCCCCTGTAACCCTCCTGGCCAAGTGCCCCCCTGTAACCCTCCTGGCTGTAGCACAATCAATCACTCACGAGGCGAGGCGAGAAGAGATGAAGTCAATCGATGGCTTTATTACGCAGACTTGTTCCCCAGCAGCTACCGGTTACAGAATGCGGCTGCTGGGAGAACCCGGGTTCTTATACCCCGCCTTACTGGGTGGAGCCAGCAGGCGGCAGATCCAATCAGGACCCAGTGTCTGTGTGGTAATACCAGGTATTGCGGTACCTGAGAGGTGGATGACCATTGGCTAGACCCAGGAGTCTACCATTGGCCGACGTACATGGCTCCGTCAGGGCGGAGCTAAGAACCAATGCCGTCCCAGCAGCCTTCACTTTCTGTATCGAAGCTGCTGGGGAATAATTCTCGCAGATTAAAGCTTATTAGTTATGACTCACCTTGTCTTGAGAGTAATTGATTGCGCATCAGTCTGTCCACCAATAGCCTCTCGGCATCACTGGGTACCGTACTACCCCTAATACATACCACCACACTGGCCAACCCCCACCAGTCTCCCCAGCCCTCGCCGTACCCCCCCCCCCCGGCCAGCAGCACAGCTCCCCCCCCCCCCGGCCAGCAGCACAGCTCCCACCCGACTGTGGCGGCACTGGACACAGTCCGCAGTCGCCACACCGGGTTCCCGACCGCTGAGACCACACGTCAACTGTGCGGTCAGGAACTCGGCCAATCAGGGGCGGAGCTTTGGGGGAGAGCCTTCGGGTGATGTCCTGAGGCCTCCCAACGACGTGTGGCACACGCCACGATGACGCGGCTTTGGGGGAAGGACTGAGTATGCAAAAACAGGCGCCGCTCCATTCCATGGTATTATCTGCCCGATCAGCGATTATGAAATCGGGAAAAGCAACATTACTGAACCTTGGGGAACTCCAGTTCCTCCAGTCTGAAAAACAACGGTTCACCAATATTCAGTTTGTTGTCACCCAGACAACTTCGAATCCGTGGTTTCCTGCCATTTTATCCCATTCCGCGTTAACTCTACTGACATGTCTGTTATGTGGCACTTTATCAAAGTGTCTTTTGGAACTTTCAGGTACAAGAACAGCAAGCTCAATACCCACATCAATCCTTTCTGTTAACTCATTAAAAACAAAGCACGTTTTGCCTCAAACAAATGCAGGCTGGCTTCAACTATTTTGATTAAACCAAATAAACTAAATTAAATAAACTGAGGGACAAATTAAAGGGACAGCCCCTTAAAGGGATATTATCTTAACGCTGGCTTTAGTCGTCTACATTTGTCCAAGTGTGTTAGATCAATTTACTGTCTTGAATTACTAATGAGAAAACTTTCCGCTCCGCACCGAGATTAAACTGGTTGACCTTTGGCAAGCAAAATGTAAAAAATATCAGCACAGACCTGTTGCCCGTTTCCCCCGTTCTAATGGAAAGTTTGACCTAAAGCGTTAACTTTCTCCCTCCGTCGAACCTGCCAGCCTCGCTGAGCATTCCCTACATCTCTGTCGCTTTGTTTTACATATTTCAGGCCGGAGTTTCTGGGCTGCAAGCTCTTTGCAAGATTGGGTTGTTAAGGGATTACCTGTCATTGGAATGAATGGTGACAGGCGCTGACTTCCTGCCTGTGAACCCGCACCAGAGATTTTCACAGCCTCTTGTGCACCGCAGCCTGATCTCTCCACATTCACCACTCCGCCTGCTGTGTGTCCCTGCAGCACTGCACCAGCTTCTCACCAGAAACAGAAACACAAATATTCAATTACCGCCTCTTTATAACCCGGAATTTCTCACGCTCTATGTAGACCGGAACCTGGTCACAGTCATAATCTCACAGACTCAACTACAGAAAATCTCATTCTCAACTTCGCCAGAGCAACTTCCCAACAGTTATCAAAGAACCTTCTCCGCAGAAACATGCTCACACCCAGTGTACACTCCACCGACCCTCACACCCAGTGTACACTCCACTGACCCTCACACCCAGTGTACACTCCACTGACCCTCACACCCAGTGTACACTCCTCTGACCCTCACACCCAGTGTACACTCCACTGATCCTCATACCCAGTGTACACAACACTGACCCTAAGGCCCAGTGTACACTCCACTGAACCTCACACCCAGTGTCCACTTCATTCACCCTCACACCCAGTGTACACTCCACTGACCTTGACACCCAGTGTACACTCCATGGACCCTCACACGCAATGTACACTCCACTGACCCTCACATCCAGTGTACACTCCACTGACCCTCACACCCAGTGTACATTCCACTGACCCTCACTCCCAATGTACACTCCACTGATCCTCATACCCAGTGTACACAACACTGACCCTAAGGCCCAGTGTACACTCCACTGACCCTCAGACCCAGTGTAAACTCCACTGACCCTCACACCCAGTGTACACTCCACTGACCCTCACACTCAGTGTACACTCCACTGACCCTCACACCCAGTGTACACTCCTCTGACCCTCACACCCAGTGTACACTCCACTGACCCTCACACCCAGTGTACAGTCCACTGACCCTCAAACCCAGTGTACACTCCTCTGACCCTCTCACCGAGAGCCCATTTCACTGACCCTCACACCACGAACCCACTCCACTAACTCTCACAATGAGAGGCCACTCCACTAACCCTCACGCCGAGAGCTAATTCCACTCAATCTCAAGAATTATGTTGCTCTCTAGGCCAGTGGTGAGGGCCGTTTTGAGTGACCTCTGTTCATCTGAGCCTGAAGCTACATGTGGCCCTCACCTGAGCCAATGTCAGCCTGTCTTATTTGTGCAGACTGCAGGATGGAAAGTGTTACAAGGGGCGCGATTCAGCGACCCCATTACACCCAGTGCGGATCCAGGCGCAAGGGCTGAATGACACGCAAGGCCGGGCAAACAACCTTGTGTGGGTCTCCCGACTCACTCCAGCGGACACCAGGCGGATCTCACCCAGCCTAATTGTCTGCTTATTCCAATATCTGGAGAATAGATTCACCCGGCAGCAGCTCACGCCTGGGAGGCCTCACCAGTGCGCCATTTAATACTGATCCACACAAATGTAACAGCACCCGGAGACTGCCAAGGTGCCCGTATGGCACAGCCGGGGCAGCACCATTGCGGCAACCGCTGAGACACACCGCTGAATGCGGCAATTAACGGACTTTAACGCGTGTCCGCTGAATCGCTGCCAAGATTATTAAATGTCAATGTTACAGTTATAGGAGAATTTATGGCACTACTTCCATCAGCTGTCATTATCACAGAAGGAGACTGTCAGTACATCATTTGACTGGCAGATCCAAAGATTACAGGATTAGCTCTCTTTGATGTGGCGTTGTGGATACAAATGTTTTTTTGTATAAAGCAAAGTATTTGAGGAATTCAAATGCATTGGATAGGCTTTTGTGTGTTTTTTTTAATAGTGAAGTCTATTATAGATACTTAGAACTTTATTTAATTTAATATAATTTCAACATGTCTCCTGAAGTCGGCCCATGCTGGATACTGGGTGAATTGGCATGGAGGGTGTAAGGGCAGAGGGTGGTCAGTGGGGGGGGACATGGGGTGCCAGGTGATGACACAAAGTTAGCATAAAGGCTATAACTGGCCAGTGGAGTGGAGAGATCTGACTTGGCATGAAGGGTATGAGTTGCCATTGGGGGTGGATAAGAGACATGGGTTGGCATTAGTTGGCATGGATGAGGCTCAGGGATCTGTGGCGGGTAGAGGTTTGTGACAGGGCCTAATGCTTTTCTTAATAAGTATTTTTATTCCAATTTAAAAAAAATTTTTTTAGATTACCCAATTATTTTTTCCAATTAAGGGGCAATTTAGCATGGCCAATCCACCTACCCTGCACATTTTTGGGTTGTGGGGGCAAAACCCACGCAGACGCAGGGAGAATGTGCAAGCTCCACACGGACAGTGACCCAGAGTCGGGATCGAACCTGGGACCTCAGCGCCATGAGGCAGTTGTGCTAACCACTAGGCCACCGTGCTGCACTTATTCAAATTTTAACATGTTTACATTTACATCTAATATGCAAAACATAAGAAACCCAACACCGACTCCTGAACTCACCTTCCCTAACACCACCTACCAGGTATGCGGTACATAGTCATGCGACTCGGCCAACGTTGTCTACCTCATATGCTGCAGGAAAGGATGTCCCGAAGCGTGGTACATTGGCGAGACCAATCTATGAACGGACATCGTGCGACAATCACCAGGCAGGAATGTTCCCTTCCAGCCGGGGAACACTTCAGCAGTCAAGGGAATTCAGCCTCTGATCTCCGGGTAAGCGTTCTCCAAGGCGGCCTACAGGACGAGCGACAACGCAGAATCACCGAGCAGAAGCTTATAGCCGACTTCCGGTTGCGGCGATGACCAGCTAAGCCGCACGTTTCGGCGGCTCCAGCTCGAACGGACCTTCGGGCTCTTTTAAGAGCCCCAACGGGGAATTTTTTCGGGACAAAACCCGTTGTGGGGTGAGACAACAGGGAGTCCCCTCCAGCGAAAAAGAAAAATATCGGCGGTGGTGGCCAGATCTCGAAGAATCCTCGAGGGCAGTGGCATAAGGAAGAAAGGAGCAAGATGGCGGCGGAGGGAGCCCAGGTGACCTGGGGACCGGACCAGGATGAATTTTTAAGATGGTGTGTGGAGCTGCTAAAAAAGGAGGTGCTGGCCCCGATGCTACAGGCAATTGAGGGGCTTAAGGAGACACAAAAGACCCAGGAGATAGAGCTCCGTGTGGTGGAGCAGAAGGTGACTGACAACGAGGACGAGATCCTGGGCCTGGCGGTCAAAATGCAGACGCACGAGGCAGTCCAGAAGAAGTGCATCGAAAGGATTGAAGTCCTAGAAAACAGATCACGGAGAAAGAACCTCCGGATCCTGGGTCTCCCCGAGGGAGTGGAAGGAGCTCACGGCGGGGCTTACGTGAGCATGATGCTACGCTTGCTAATGGGAGCTGAGGCCCCCTTGGGCCCCTTGGAAGTGGAAGGGGCCCATCGGGTCCCTGCGAGGAGACCAAAGGCGGCAGAACCATCTAGGGCGATGATCGTGCGATTTCACCGCTTCAATGATAGAGAGGCGGTTCTGAGATGGGCCAAGAAGGTACAGAGTAGTAGATGGGAGAATGCGGTGGTACGAGTGTAACAGGATTGGAGTGCGGAGGTGGCGAGAAGGAGGGCGAGCTTCAATCGAGCCAAGGGGGTGCTGCACAAGAAGAAAGTGAAGTTCGGGATGTTGCAGCCAGTGCGACTGTGGGTCACGCACCAGGAGAGGCATCACTACTTCGAAACGGCGGATGAAGCATGGACCTTCATTAAAAAAGAGAAACTGGATCAGAACTGAGGGACTGATGTTGGAGGGGAAACGACAATGCTGATGTATATAGAAATGTAAATTGGGGAGGGGGGGGGGGGGAACATTGAGAAATGTGGGCGCCGGTGGGGGGGAAGAAGAGATATAGGCGGGGGATGGGGAATGGGAGTGGGGCGGCAGAGGGAGCTGCGCCATGAGGGGCGGGATGGTTCTAGAGAGCGCGGGGTTTCTTTTTCTCTTTCCCGCGTCAGAAAGCTGATGGCGGGAAGATAGGCGCAAGGTGGATGGGAGTTCCTCACACGGGGGGGTCAAGGAGAGAGCGGGAGAAGCCGGGGTCAGTTGAAGTCAGCTGACTTTCAGAAGCAATATGGGGGGAGTAACCATGCTAGATGGGGGTCTAGCGGGGGGTGGGGGTGGGGTGGTGGGGAGGGGGGGTGGATAACTGGGTTGCTGCGGAGATCGAGAAGGAACTGGTAAAAGAAAAGGTGGTCGGGGCGGGAATGCGCCGCCTGGGGGACGAGTGGGTGCGCGGAGCCGAGACGTGGGACTGGCCCAGAGAGGGTGATGGCTAGTTGACAGGGGAGGGGGGCGGGCAGCCCCCCAGTCCGGCTGATCACGTGGAACGTGAGAGGCCTAAATGGGCCGATTAAGAGGGCCCGAGTGTTCGCGCACTTAAAAGGACTGAAGGCAGACGTGGCCATGCTTCAGGAGACGCACCTGAAGGTGGCGGACCAGGTTAGGTTAAGGAAAGGATGGGTGGGACAGGTGTTCCACTCGGGGCTGGACGCAAAGAATAGGGGGGTGGCCATACTAGTGGGGAAACGGGTGTTATTCGAGGCAAGGAACATTGTAGCGGACAGCGGTGGCAGATATGTGATGGTGAGTGGCAGACTGCAGGGAATGGAGGTCGTGTTGGTTAATGTATATGCCCCGAATTGGGATGATGCGGGATTTATGAAGCGGATGCTGGGACGTATCCCGGACCTGGAGGTAGGAAACCTGATAATGGGGGGGGACTTCAATACCGTGCTAGACCCAGGGTTAGATAGATCTAGATCCAGGACCGGAAGAAGGCCGGCAGCGGCCAAGGTGCTTAAGGGGTTTATGGACCAAATGGGGGGAGTGGATCCGTGGAGATTTGCTAGGCCCCTGGCCAAAGAGTTCTCCTTTTTTTCCCATGTCCATAAGGTATACTCCCGGATAGATTTATTTGTTTTGGGTAGGTCACTGATTTCGAGGGTGGAAGGAACGGAGTACTCGGCCATAGCTGTTTCAGACCATGCCCCACATTGGGTGGATCTGGAACTAGGAGAGGAGAGGGAGCAGCGTCCACTCTGGCGACTGGATATGGGATTATTGGCGGATGAGGGAGTCTGCGGAAGGGTGCGGGGATGTATCGAAAGATACCTGGAGGCCAACGACAACGGGGAGGTCCGAATAGGAGTAGTATGGGAAGCACTAAAAGCGGTGGTCAGGGGAGAGTTGATCTCCATCAGGGCTCACAAGGGGAAAACGGAGGCCAAAGAAAAGGAAAGACTACTGGGAGAGATTTTGAGGGTAGATAAAAAATATGCGGAGGCCCCGGATGAAGGACTATACAGGGAGAGGCGACGACTCCAGACGGTGTTCGATCTGCTCACCACAGGGAGGGCAGAGGCAGAGTGGAGGAAGGCACAGGGGATGAGATATGAATATGGGGAAAAGGCGAGTCGCCTGTTGGCCCACCAGCTGCGAAAGAGGACAGCGGCGAAGGAGATAGGGGGAGTTAGGGATGAAACGGGAGCCACGGTGCGGAGAGCAGGGAAGATAAACGAGGTGTTTAAGACCTTTTACGAGAGGCTATATAGGTCCCAACCCCCAGAGGGAAAAGAAGGGATGCAGCAGTTTCTGAACCAACTAACGTTCCCGAAGGTGGAGGAGCAGGAGGTGGCAGGCCTGGGGGCGCCAATTGGGGTGGACGAGGTGATCAAAGGGCTGGGGAACATGCAGGCAGGGAAGGCCCCGGGACCAGATGGGTTCCCGGTGGAATTCTATAGAAAATATGCGGACTTGTTGGCCCCGCTGCTGGTAAGAACCTTTAACGAGGCCAGAGAAGGGGGGACCCTATCCCCGACAATGTCGGAGGCGATGATATCACTAATCTTGAAGCGAGATAAAGATCCGCTGCAGTGCGGGTCCTATAGGCCTATCTCATTGCTAAATGTGGACGCCAAGTTGCTGGCAAAGGTGCTGGCGACGAGGATGGAGGATTGTGTCCCGGGGGGTGGTGCATGAAGACCAGACAGGGTTCGTAAAGGGGAGACAATTGAATGTCAATGTGCGACGGCTATTGGGGGTGATAATGATGCCCCCAGCAGAGGGGGAGGCAGAGATAGTGGCGGCAATGGATGCAGAGAAGGCATTTGATAGGGTGGAGTGGGAGTATCTATGGGAGGTGCTGAGGAGGTTCGGGTTCGGGGAGGAGTTTGTCAGCTGGGTTAAACTCCTCTATGGGGACCCAACGGCAAGTGTGGTCACAAATCGGCAAAGGTCGGAGTATTTTCGACTACACAGGGGAACAAGACAGGGATGCCCGCTGTCCGCATTACTGTTCGCGCTGGCAATTGAACCACTGGTCATAGCGCTGAGAGACTCCAGGAAATGGAGAGGGGTGGTTAGAGGGGGCGAGGAACACCGAGTGTCACTCTATGCGGATGACCTACTGCTGTATGTGACGGAGCCAGTGGGGAGGATGACAGAGGTCATGCAGATATTGAGGGAGTTTGGAGATTTCTCGGGATATAGGCTTAACATGGGAAAGAGTGAGCTTTTTGTGATACACCCAGGGGACCAGAGTAGAGGGATAGATGGCCTACCGCTAAGGAGAGTGGAAAGAAACTTCCGATACCTGGGGATTCAGATAGCCAGGAGCTGGGGCACCTTACACAGACTCAATCTGACACGGCTGGTGGAACAAATGGAAGAGGATTTCAAAAGGTGGGACATGCAGCCGCTGTCACTGGCGGGCAGAGTGCAGGCAATTAAGATGATGGTCCTCCCGAGGTTCCTATTTATGTTCCAATGTCTCCCTATACTGATCATAGATTATCATAGAATTTACAGTGCAGAAGGAGGCCATTCGGCCCATCGAGTCTGCTCCGGCTCTTGGAAAGAGCACCCTACCCAAGGTCAACACCGCCACCTGATCCCCATAACCCAGTAACCCCACCCAACACTAAGGGCAATTTTGGACACTAAGGGCAATTTAGCATAGCCAATCCACCTAACCTGCACATCTTTAGACTGTGGGAGGAAACCGGAGCACCCGGAGGAAACCCACGCACACACGGGGAGGATGTGCAGACTCCGCACAGACAGTGACCCAAGCCGGGAATCGAACCTGTGACCCTGGAGCTGTGAAGCAATTGTGCTATCCACAATGCTACCGTGCTGCCCGTGCTGATCACTAAGACCTTCTTTAAAAAAATAGATAGGAGCAACACGAGCTTCGTGTGGGCAGGGAAGGCCCCGAGGGTAAGGAGGGGGTTCCTATAATGTAGCAGAGACAGAGGGGGACTGGCGTTGCCGAATTTGGGCGACTACTATTGGGCCGCCAACGTGGCGATGATTCATAAATGGATGATAGAGGGAGAGGGAGCGGCGTGGAAAAGGTTGGAGATGAAGTCCTGCAAAGGGACGAGCTTGAAGGCGCTGGTGACGGCGCCATTACCGCTCTCCCCGAAAAAGTTTACCATGAACCCAGTGGTGGCGGCAACATTAAGTATCTAGGGGCAATGGAGGCGACAGAGGGGTGTGCTGGGAGCCTCGGTGTGGTCCCCGATCAGGAACAACCATAGGTTTGCCCCAGGGAGGCTGAAGGGAGGATTCCAGAGCTGGTACCGGGCAGGAATCAGGAGAGTGGGAGACTTATTTATAGATGGGACGTTTGCGAGTTTGGGAGTACTTGAGGAAAAGTATGAACTGCCCCTGGGAAATACCTTTAGGTATATGCAGGTGAGAGCGTTCACGAGACAACTGGTGAGGGAATTTCCGCTGCTCCCGACACAGGGGATCCAAGACAGGGTGCTTTCGGGGGGGTGGGTCGGGGAGGGCAAAGTGTCTGAGATATACCGGGAGATGAGAGAAGAGGGGGAGGTGCTGGTGGACAAACTGAAGGGAAAATGGGAAGAAGAGCTCGGGGAGGAGATTGAGGAGGGTTTGTGGGCTGATGCCCTAAGCAGGGTAAATTCCTCTTCCTCATGTGCCAGGCTTAGCCTGATCCAATTTAAGGTGCTGCATAGAGCACACATAACGGGAGCAAGGTTGAGCAGGTTCTTTGGAGTGGAGGACATGTGGGAGGTGCGGGGGAAGCACGGCGAACCACACACATATGTTTTGGTCGTGTCCGGCACTGGAGGGGTATTGGAGGGGAGTGACGGGAGTGATCTCGAAGGTGGTGAAGGTCCGGGTCAAGCCAGGCTGGGGGTTAGCTATATTTGGAGTAGCGGATGAGCCGGGAGTGCAGGAGGCGAAAGAGGCCGATGTTGTGGCCTTTGCGTCCCTAGTAGCCCGGCGTAGGATTTTACTCATGTGGAAGGAAGCAAAACCCCCTGGCCTGGATAAACGATATGGCGGGGCTCATAAAACTGGAGCGGATGAAGTTTGCGCTGAGAGGATCGGCTCAAGGTTTCACTAGGCGGTGGCAACCGTTCCTCGACGATCTAGCGGAACGTTAGAGGGAAGATAGATAGCCAGCAGCAGCAGCCCGGGGGCGGGGGTAAATTGTTTGTGTTCTAGATGGGGAGAGGGGGTGGGGGGAGCATTACTTCATGTTATTTGGTTAGTTTACTATATTATTTAAACAATATTATATAGCAGGTATCATGCTACCATTTTTGTTGATTTGTAAGGGAAAAAATTGTGTTTGAAAACTTTAATAAAATATATTTTTTAAAAAAAAGAAACTTATAGCCAAGTTCTGCACAGATGACGGCCTCAACCGGGACCTTGGATTCATGTTGCATTACATTCACCCCTTACCATCTGGCCTGCGCTTGCAAAATCCTACCAACTGTCCTGGTTTGAGACAATTCATAACTATTTAACCTGGGATTACCCCATCTCTGGATCTGTAAAGATGTAATTACCTGCAAATGCTCCAATTCAAAACATTGTCTTGCATCTTTGACTTTGTCCATACTGAGATAAGAAATTAATTGTATTCAAGGTTTAGATGGACTTTTGGTCTCCAAGGGATTTGGGGAACAGGAGGAAGGTGGAGTTGAGGATCAGTCATGATCACGGTAAACAGTTCAGTTGACTCAGGGGGCCATTGCACTACTATATCTCTTACGCCCTTATGTAGTTTTTTTTATTTGTTCTCAGGATGTGAGCATCATTGGCAAGGCCAGCACTTGTTGCTCATCTGTAATTGCCCCTGAGAAGGTGGCAACAAACTGCTACCTTATACCACTGCAAACAGGGAGACAGTAGTGTGGTGGTCTTGTCACTGAATGAGTAATCCAGAGGCTAATGTCCTGGGGACAAGGGTTCAAATCCCACTATGGCACCTGGTGGAATTTACATTCAAGATAATCTAGAATCGAAAAGTTAGTCTCAGTATTGGAGACCATGAAACCATTGTTGATTGTCATAAATAGCCATCTGGTTCACTAATGCCTTTTAGGAAAATAAATCTGCCATCCTCCTCTGGTCTGGCCTGTATGTGACTCCAAATAGTCTGGCCTGTATGTGATTCCAAATGTGGTTGTCTCTTAGCTTCACTCTTAAAGGGTGTGCTCAAATCAGTTCACGAGCAATTAGGGATGCCAACAAATGCTGGCCTTACCATTAACACCCACATCCCATGAAAGAATAAATAAAATTTAAAAATCCATGTGGTGTAGGTGTACCAACAACAGTGCTTTTAGGGAATTCCAGTCTCTCTCCAGTCCAGTCCCTCCGATTCACCAGGGTCCATTTTGTATTTAATTTTTGTTAACTCTTTCTTTTAGTTTTATGTCATCTCTTATCTCTTTAGTTATCCATGATGTTGTTTGGCAAATATAATTCTTATTTCTCAGGGGAATAAATGGTTTTGAATCACATTAAATGCTTGCATGAAAATAATGCACATCACCATATGGATTCTTCATAAAGTCACAGCATAATTCTCAAGCTTAAAATCACTGTGACATCATTAAATAGAGTTCAGTAGATAAAAATTGATGAATACTAAAGCAAAGCACACAAAAAGTATTTCTCCTTCTAATATTTGTCCAATATGTGCAAGAGGGTTTCCTGACACAGTATGTAGATAGGCCAACGAGAGGCGAGGCCATTTTGGATTTGGTTCAGGGTAATGAACCAGAACAGGTGTTAGATTTGGAGGTAGGTGAGCACTTTTGTGATAGTGACCACAATTCTATTACGTTTACTTTAGTGATGGAAAGAGATAGGTATATACCGCAGGGCAAGAGTTATATCTGGGGGAAAGGCAATTATGGTGCGATGAGGCAAGACTTAGGATGCATCGGATGGAGAGGAAAACTGCAGGGGATAGGTGTGGTAGTATGCATTAGGGGTCATGTGGGACTGTGAAGCCATGATGTCATTGGCTGACAGATCCCGGGTCCTGGTTGGACGTTGACCTCTAGCTCCGCCCTGAAGGCGGAGTATAAGTACCTGGAGCCCTTCCCCGCAGGTAGTCTACTACTGAACTGCGGGGGAAACAGTCACGCTTAATAAAGCCTCATCGACTTCACTCTATTCGTCTCTCGGAGTCTTTGTGCGCTACAATTTATTAAGCGTGCCTAAAAAGGACTATGGAGCTCAGGATCATCCCGGAATGCCTGAGGATCAGCCCCCACGCAGTGAACGCGGCAGCAGCTTTCAAGCATTGGCAGACTTGTTTCGAGGCCTACCTCAGAACGGCCACCGGCCGGGTCACAGAAGACCAAAAACTACAGGTCCTGCACTCAAGGTTAAGCACGGAGATTTTCTCTTTCAACGAAGACGCAGAGGATTTCCAGACGGCGTTCGCAGCACTGAAAAGTCTCTTTGTCCGCCCAGTGAACCAGATCTACGCTCGCTATCAACTCGCAACGAGACGGCAAAGTCCCGGAGAATCGATAGATGAATTCTACGCCGCGCTACTAATTTTGGGACAAGCCTGCAGCTGCCCGTCGGTGAACGCAAACGAACACACGGACATGTTAATGTGCGATGCTTTTGTGGCAGGTATGAACTCCTCCCAAATCCGCCAAAGACTTCTAGAAAAAGAGTCGCTAGGACTCTCAGAGGCACGGGCCCTAGCAGCCTCCCTAGACGTGGCCGCGCGTAATACCCGCGCCTACGGCCCCGACCGCGCGGCAGCCCATTGGGCTCCGTACGTACCCGTCGCGACAAACCCACCCCCCCCCCCCTCCCGGACACCCCACAGGCTTGCGCGGTCCAAACACCAAGTCGCACCGGGGGCGCCCGCTGCTATTTCTGCGGCCAGGCGAAACACCCCCGGCGGCGCTGCTCGGCCCGCGCAGCAATCTGCCAAGAGCTGCGGGAAAAAGGGCCATTTCGCGGTTGTGTGCCAGTCCCGCGAGGTCGCCGCTGTCCCGGGAGAACAGGGAGCCCTGCACGCCGCTTACGCTCCCCAACCTCCCCAGCGCCCCATGTACGACCCGCAGGCGCAGCCACTCTGGGTCCCGACCACCGCTCTCCCCGGAGAAGAGGGAGTTCTGCGCGGCTCTAACGCCCCCCAAACCCCCCCCCCCCCCGCGCCCCACGTATGACCCGCCGGCGCTACCACTTTGGGTCCCGACCACCGCTCTCCCCGGAGAAGAGGGAGTTCTGCGCGGCTCTAACGCCCCCCAAACCCCCCCCCGCGCCCCACGTATGACCCGCCGGCGCTACCAATTTGGGTCCCGACCACCGCTGTCCCCAAAGATGAGGGAGCCCCGCGCATTCCTAATGCTCCCCAATCCCCCCAGCGCCCCATGTGCGACCCGCAGACGCGCCATTTTGGGTCCCGGCCACCACGAGGGGAGGAAGGGCGCCGCCGTCTTGGACCACCCCAGACCTGTACGACGCATGGGGGTGGCCATTTTGTCCACCCCCGCCGCCATCTTGTGACCCCCCAGCCATGTGCGATGCATGGGGGCAGCCATTTTGTTCATCCCCGACGCATTCTTGGACGGCAACAACGGACCCCAGTGTCGACGGCTCCACGGGGTTCGAAGAAGACGCTCAAATACTACAACCACGTCTCGCTTCAATAACGCTGGACCAAGCTCGGCCCCGGACACTCCAGACGACGACGACAACGGTGCTGATAAACGGGCACGAGACACCATGCCTAGTCGACTCCGGGAGCACGGAGAGCTTTATCCACCCCGACACGGTAAGGCGCTGTTCCTTGACCACCTATCCCAGCGCACAAAAGATTTCCCTAGATGCAGGATCCCACTCCGTACAGATCAAAGGTTTCTGCATAGTTACCCTAACGGTGCAGGGGAGGGAGTTCAAAAACTACAGGCTCCACGTCCTTCCCCAACTCTGCGCCCCCACATTACTGGGATTAGACTTCCAGTGCAATCTACAGAGCCTTACCTTCAAAATCGGCGGCCCAATACCCCCACTCACTATCTGCGGCCTCGCAACCCTCAAGGTGCAACCCCCGTCCTTGTTTGCGAACCTCACCCCTGATTGCAAACCCGTCGCCACTAAGAGCAGACGGTACAGCACCCAGGACCGGACCTTCATTCGGTCCGAAGTCCAGCGTCTACTAAAGGAAGGCATAATCCAGGCCAGCAATAGTCCCTGGAGAGCACAGGTGGTAGTAGTGAAGACAGGGGAGAAGCAAAGGATGGTCATAGACTATAGCCAGACCATCAACAGGTACACACAACTAGACGCGTACCCTCTCCCCCCCATATCCGACATGGTCAATCGGATTGCCCAATATAAAGTCTTCTCCACCGTGGACCTCAAGTCCGCCTACCATCAGCTCCCCATCCGCCCAAGTGACCGCAAGTACACAGCCTTCGAGGCAGACGGGCGATTATACCATTTCCTAAGGGTCCCATTTGGCGTCACAAACGGGGTCTCGGTCTTCCAACGAGAGATGGACCGAATGGTTGATCAACACGGGTTGCGGGCCACGTTCCCGTATCTCGACAATGTAACCATCTGCGGCCACGACCAGCAGGACCACGACGCCAACCTCCAAAAATTCCTCCAGACCGCTAAAGCCTTGAACCTCACGTACAACGAGGACAAGTGCGTTTTTAGCACCAACCGGCTAGCCATCCTGGGCTACGTAGTGCGCAATGGGATAATAGGCCCCGATCCCGAACGTATGCGCGCCCTCATGGAATTTCCCCTCCCGCACTGCTCAAAAGCCCTGAAACGCTGCCTGGGGTTCTTTTCATACTACGCCCAGTGGGTCCCCCAGTGCGCAGACAAGGCCCGCCCTCTAATACAGACCACGACCTTCCCTCTGTCGACAGAGGCTTGCCAGGCCTTCAGCCGCATCAAATCGGATATCGCAAAGGCCACGATGCGCGCCATCGACGAGTCCCTCCCCTTCCAGGTCGAGAGCGACGCCTCCGATGTAGCTCTACCGGCCACCCTTAACCAAGCGGGCAGACCCGTGGCCTTTTTCTCCCGAACCCTCCACGCTTCAGAAATCCGCCACTCCTCAGTGGAAAAGGAAGCCCAAGCCATAGTGGAAGCTGTGCGACATTGGAGGCATTACCTGGCCGGCAGGAGATTCACTCTCCTCACCGACCAAAGGTCGGTAGCCTTCATGTTCGATAATGCACAGCGGGGCAAAATCAAAAACGACAAGATCTTAAGGTGGAGGATCGAGCTCTCCACCTTCAACTACGAGATCTTGTATCGTCCCGGACAGCTGAACGAGCCGTCCGATGCCCTATCCCGCGGCACATGTGCCAACGCACAAATTAACCGCCTCCAAACCCTCCACGAGGACCTCTGCCACCCGGGGGTCACTCGGTTTTTCCACTTTATCAAGTCCCGCAACCTCCCATACTCCTTAGAGGAGGTCTGTACAGTCACAAGGAACTGCCACATCTGCGCAGAATGCAAACCGCATTTTTTCAGGCCGGATGGTGCGCACCTGATTAAGGCTTCCCGCCCCTTTGAACGCCTTAGTCTGGACTTCAAAGGACCCCTCCCCTCCACCGACTGCAACATATACTTCCTTAATGTGGTGGACGAGTACTCCCGCTTCCCATTCGCCATCCCCTGTTCTGACATGACCGCGGCCACAGTCATTAAAGCCCTGAACACCATATTCACACTGTTCGGTTGCCCCGCATACGTCCACAGCGACAGGGGGTCCTCTTTCATGAGTGACGAGCTGCGCCAGTTCCTGCTCAGCAACGGGATAGCCTCGAGCAGGACGGCCAGCTACAACCCCCGGGGGAACGGGCAAGTAGAGAGGGAGAACGGCACGGTCTGGAAGACCGTCCTACTGGCCCTACGGTCCAGGGACCTCCCAGTTTCCCGGTGGCAGGAGGTCCTTCCGGACGCCTTCCACTCCATCCGGTCACTACTGTGTACGAGCACTAATCAAACACCTCATGAGCGCCTCCTTGTCTTCCCCAGGAAGTCCTCCTCTGGAACGTCGCTGCCGACCTGGCTGGCGGCCCCAGGACCCATCTTGCTCCGAAA
The DNA here is from genome assembly GCF_047496885.1 of Scyliorhinus torazame. Lineage (NCBI taxonomy): Eukaryota > Metazoa > Chordata > Chondrichthyes > Carcharhiniformes > Scyliorhinidae > Scyliorhinus > Scyliorhinus torazame. The sequence continues at coordinate 178,454,450 of NC_092721.1, read as the reverse complement.
GCACGTGCGGGCGCACAAGTCGGACCCGTTGGTCGAAAGGGTTCACCTCCTTCACGCGAACCCGCAGTACGCCTACGTGGAGTACCCCGACGGCCGACAGGACATGGTCTCTCTGCGAGATCTGGCGCCCGCCGGCAACACACACACCACCCCGACACCAATCACCCAACCCCCCCCTTGCTGCCACCGCCGCACCCCGCGACCGCCCCCTTCCCAGGAGGATCAGTCCTCCTCCCAGGCCCGACCAGGAATAAAGCCCAAGCTGAAACCGTAAGGCTCCCGGAGAAGACAACACCAGGACAAGCACCACCACCACCGGGGCCGAGGCGATCGACACGGACGACCAGACCGCCCGACCGACTCGTGGCGTCAATCTAACAGTACAATGTGGACTTTTAATGAGAACATTTTGTCTTTTCCTGACGATTGCTGTAAATAGTTGAAACAAAAAAAAAAAAAACCTTGTACATACTGTTATATTGAAAGTTTTCCTCCCAGGACCAGCCTTGTAAACCCTTACCACCATGCGAAGCATCACCCCGCCCAGTTCATTTTTAACAAGGGGTGAATGTGGTAGTATGCATTAGGGGTCATGTGGGACTGTGAAGCCATGATTTCATTGGCTGACAGATCCCGGGTCCTGGTTGGACGTTGACCTCTAGCTCCGCCCTGAAGGCGGAGTATAAGTACCTGGAGCCCTCCCCCGCAGGTAGTCTACTACTGAACTGCGGGGGAAACAGTCACGCTTAATAAAGCCTCATCGACTTCACTCTATTCGTCTCTCGGAGTCTTTGTGCGCTACAATGGGCACAATGGAAATGTGGAGCTTGTTCAACAGGAACAGCTACTGCGTGTCCTTGATAAGTATGTACCTGTCAGGCAGGGAACAGTGGTTTACTAAAGCAGTCAAAACACTTGTCAAGAGGAAGAAGGAGACTTATGTAAAGATGAGACATGAAGGTTCAGTTAGGGCGCTCGAGAGTTACAAGTTAGCTAGGAAGGACCTAAAGAGAGAGCTAAGAAGAGCCAGGAGGGGACATGAGAAGTCTTTGGCAGGTAGGATCAAGGATAACCCTAAAGCTTTCTACAGATATGTCAGGAACAAAAGAATGACTAGGGTAAGAGTAGGGCCAGTCAAGGACAGTAGCGGGAAGTTGTGCGTGGAGTCCGAGGAGATAGGAGAGGTGTTAAATGAATATTTTTTGTCAGTATTCACACAGGAAATAGATAGTGTTGTCGGGGAGAATACTGAGATTCAGGCTACTAGACTAGAAGGGCTTGAGGTTCATAAGGAGGAGGTGTTAGCAATTCTGGAAAGCGTGAAAATAGATTAGTCCCCTGGGCCAGATGGGATTTATCCTAGAATTCTCTGGGAAGCTAGGGAGGAGATTGCTGAGCCTTTGGCTTTGATCTTTAAGTCATCTTTGTCTACAGGAATAGTGCCAGAAGACTGGAGGATAGCAAATGTTGTCCCCTTGTTCAAGAAGGGGAGTAGAGACAACCCCGGTAACTATAGACCAGTGAGCCTTACTTCTGTTGTGGGCAAAGTCTTGGAAAGGTTTATAAGAGATAGGATGTATAATCATCTGAAAAGGAATAATTTAATTAGAGATAGTCAACACGGTTTTGTGAAGGGTAGGTCGTGCCTCACAAACCTTATAGAGTTCTTTGAGAAGGTGACCAAACAGGTGGACGAGGGTAAAGCAGTTGATGTGGTGTATATGGATTTCAGTAAAGCGTTTGATAAGGTTCCCCACGGTAGGCTATTGCAGGAAATACGGAGGCATGGGATTCAGGGAGATTTAGCAGTTTGGATCAGAAATTGGCTAGCTGGAAGAAGACAAAGGGTGGTGGTTGATGGGAAATGTTCAGACTGGAGTCCAGTTACTAGTCGTGTACCACAAGGATCTGTTTTGGGGCCACTGCTGTTTGTCATTTTTATAAATGACCTGGAGGAGGGCGTAGAAGGATGGGTGAGTAAATTTGCAGATGACACTAAAGTCGGTGGAGTTGTGGACAGTGCGGAAGGATGTTACAAGTTACAGAGGGACATAGATAAGCTGCAGCGCTGGGCTGAGAGGTGGCAAATGGAGTTTAATGCAGAAAAGTGTGAGGTGATTCATTTTGGAAGGAATAACAGGAAGACAGAGTACTGGGCTAATGGTAAGATTCTTGGCAGTGTGGATGAGCAGAGAGATCTCGGTGTCCATGTACATAGATCCCTGAAAGTTGCTACCCAGGTTGAGAGGGTTGTTAAGAAGGCGTATGGTGTGTTAGCTTTTATTGGTAGAGGGATTGAGTTTCGGAGCCATGATGTCATGTTGCAGCTGTACAAAACTCTGGTGCGGCCGAATTTGGAGTATTGCGTGCAATTCTGGTCGCCGCATTATAGGAAGGATGTGGAAACATTGGAAAGGGTGCAGAGGAGATTTACCAGAATGTTGCCTGGTATGGAGGGAAGATCTTATGAGGAAAGGCTGAGGGACTTGAGGCTGTTTTCGTTAGAGAGAAGGTTATGAGGTGACTTAATTGAGGCATACAAGATGATCAGAGGATTGGATAGGGTGGTCAGTGAGAGCCTTTTACCTTGGATGGTGATGTCTAGCACGAGGGGACATAGCTTTAAATTGAGGAGAGATAGATATAGGACCGATGACAGAGGTAGGTTCTTTACTCAGACAGTAGTAAGGGTGTGGAATGCCCTGCCTGCAACAGTAGTGGACTTGCCAACTCTAAGGGCATTCAAATGGTCATTGGATAGACATATGGATGATAAGAGAATAGTGTAGATGTGCTTTAGAGTGGTTTCACAGGTCGGTGCAACATCGAGGGCCGAAGGGCCTGTACTGCGCTGTAATGTTCTATGTTCATCAGTGTACCATAATCCAGTACATGGGGGAATAAAACATAGGAAGAGAAAAAGTAAAATGAAGGTCTTTAAAAGGATTGTACCAAATAAAACAAAAATAACAATTGCAAGAAAATAAGAGAAAGCAAGAAAGGCCCGTGAAACAAAAGAAACAATGAAGTACAGATACTGGGAGACAAGAGAGATCAGTCATTTATTGATATTGATAATTGCAAAAAAAAGAAGCAACAGACAATGAACCTTCCAACAAGGAATAAACAAAATGCAAATGTATTATTGTAAGTTGATACATAAATGCTGACCTTTTTGTGAACCAGATTTTCCAATCAATCAAACTGAATTCCAATATTGAGCTAAATGTTCAATAATTATAGTTGACATTAAGGTCAAATGCAGCACTGCTCAGCTATTATTCTCAATATAACGGGCTTAATATGCAGAAAATAATTCATACATTGTACTCAAATTCATACAAAGAAATGGAAGCCCAGTCACATTGTCTCCACTGCCCCCCCCCCCTCCATGGCCCATTGCATTTCTTGTCATGCTCCATTGATCCTATAACGGTTTTAATCTACCCTTTAGAATTCCACTGTTTTAGCTCAGTTGGTTGGACAGCTGGTTTGTGATGCCGAGAAAGACGAACAGCGCGGGTTCAATTTCATTCCAACCAAGTTTATTCATGAAGGCCTACCTTCTCAACCTTGCCCCTTGCAGGTGCCTAAGATGTGATCCTCAGGTTAAATTATCACCTATCAGCTCTCCTCCTCAAAGGGGAAAGTAGCCTATGGCCATCTGTGACAAAATAAATTCCACAATAAAATACGTGGTTTGCTGGCCTGTTGAATCCCTGGCTAAAAGAATTCTTACTTTGGTTTCATCAGTAGGTTTCCACAACAGTAACAACTACTCATATTTATATAGCACCTTTAACAAAGTAAACTATCCAGAGTTACTTCACAGGAGTGATATTGAATATAATTTGAGACTGTGCAACATGAGTTATTAGTACATCTTAGGTTTTATAGAGCAGTTTAAAGGAGGAGAGAGAGAGATAAAGAGGTGGAGAGGTTTACAAAATAAATTTCACAACCTGTGTCCGAAGGCACAATCACCAATGATGGAGTAATTCAAATCAGGGAAGGCTAACAGGTCAAAATTGGAGCAGTAAATATATCTTGGATTGCAGGACTGAAGGAAGCTACTAAGGTAGGGAGGGATGCAGTCATGGAGGAATTTGAAAACAAGGATGAGAATTTCAAAATTGAGGCATTGCTGGACTAGTAGCCAATGTGAGTTGGCAAATACAGGAGGAATAAGTAAACTGGATGCAGGTTTTTGGATGCTCTCATAGGATGGCAGATCAAAGACTACTCGGGAGAGCATTGTAATAATCACATCTAGAGATAACAAAGGCAGGGAAGATGGTTCCAGCAGCAGCTGAGGCGAGACAGAGTTGGGGAATTCTATGAAGGTGGAAGTAAGCATTCTTGGTGACGCAGCAGATATATTGTTAGAAGCTCACTTCAGTGTTAAGTACAACACCAAGTTTACAAAAGATCTGGTTCAGCCTCCGGTAGTGGAGATGGACTCTGTAACTAGGGAACAAAGTTTGTTGTGGGGATTGAAGACGATGGCTGCAGCCTTCACAGTCTTTAGTTTGGAGTAAATTTCAGGTTTTTTGGCACTGGTTGTCAGACTGCTGGTCAGAGAGAGTGGAGAGGTAGAGTTGGATGTTGTCATCATATATGCTGAACCTGATATCGTGTTTCCAGAAGATGTTGCTGAGGAGTAGCATGCAGATGAAAAATAGAAGGGGTCAAAGACAGATCCTTGAGGGATTCCAGAGGCAACGGTGTGGGAGGGGGGATGAGAAGTCATTACGGGCAATTTTCTGGCAATAACTTAATTGGTCGATGCCCAATTAAGTCCAAAAGATACGCCGAGAACAAAAGTGACCAGCATTGGTCCCTGCTCAACTGCTCTCAAATCTAAGCAACCCTGTTTTCTGGTAGCAACCAACTTTCTATTCAAGCTGCTTTAGTTCCTCTTACACCAAATTCCTGATTTTTCTAAAAAGTCTCTTCTGAGCTATCTTATTAAAAACCCAAATATGATACATTACTGCACTCATTTCATTAGTTTGGACACATTTCTAAAAACTCAAACTTTTCAACTTACTTTATTCACAATTTTTTAAAATCACATCCATGTTGACCGTCCATTTCTAAGTCTTCTAATTTAGTTTAAATTAGGGATTGCAAGAATCCCTCCCTCCAACTCTCCATGTCTCCACGTCTCTCTTGCCTGCTTTAAGATACAATTTAAAATTGACTTTCTTGGCCAAGTTTCTTGTCATCTTTCAATGTATGAATGCTTCCTTGACCCAGTCTCAATTTCTTTTGTCCAATAATCTTCCTCTGGCGTGCCATGGGACATTTAACTGCATTAAAGGTATATAAATACAAATTATTTTGTTGTTTTGCTGCAGTGTACCGTTACCCACTCAGTCATTAAGGTAAAGGTGGCATGCAACACTTCCAGTCTGAGCTGAGTTTGTTGATCTTGCAGTAGAAACATTACAACTATCCCTGGGAAAGAAAATAAATTCAACCAACATTTCTGCTCCTCCTGCCTATGGAATGGTCCTTGCATGTGTAGAAATTGGGCAAAGGTAGGATCAGATTTGGCCATGATACCAACATAAGCAATTGCCTGCTAATATTCAACACCTGCTCTTACATGTGAAAATAACAGCTTACAAGAGGACATTGAGGGTCCAATGAGCCCCACCCTATTCATTCAGGAGAAATGGAGTGGGCATGGGGGCGGACAAAGGAACAAATCAAATTAAAATGAGTAAAATAACAAGAAACCTGGAATGAAATTTGCCACCAAGAAGCAGAGCAACATTATGCATTCGAGAAAATCTACCGATGCTTGTGTTCAACTTTCTTTCTGCTAGCTCTATTAAACCTGCTATTTCAGAGCAGACACCATGAGCTGTTTAAACTTCTCAATATCACATTTTGTCATAATAAAAGCTTTATTTTGATTTTTCAGTAGGTCAAGTGTATCCATGACCATCATCCCTCTGGTCAGTGATCCCTGTAACTCCACGCTTACTCCATGTTGTATATATTCAGTGACAACACTCTCATCAATAGCAGCCGCCATTGCAAAAGAATCACAGGACACAAAGCCGGGTCCAAAATACATCTCTTTGCTGCCTTCCTTGCCTTTGATAAATTTTTCAGTGTGTGCAGATATCTTCTTCATGAAGCAAGCTTTCCCAGTGCACTGATTTACCCACTCTGTAAAAAACTTCTGTAATGGACACAACAAAAGATCATCAACTTTACACAACTTCCAAGTGATCTCATATTCATTTCATTTAAATTGAAACCATAAAGTAAGCTACCAAGGTTAAAATGTCTTCACATGAAACTCCTCATTGAAATATTTTGACATCTTTCCTTGTAGCTTTGGGTGGCTTACATTTAAATTTAAAGCAGCTTATGAAAAGGCAAAAAAACACTGCAAGGATTTAATAACTGCAGACCTACAATATTATACTGGCAATTAGTTGGTTAATTTCGCTCATTGAACACCTCATAATTATGATTAGTCATGGCAAAGCTGGAGTTGTTCTCCTTGGAGCAGAGAAGATTAAGATATTTGATAGGTGTTCAAAATCAGAAATTGTTTTTAGAGAGTAGAGAAAAAACTGTTCACAGTGGCAGAATGTTTGCTATCCAGAGGATTTTAGGAGATTGGCAATAGGTGACCAGAGGCGACATGAGGAAACATTTTTGTCTTACTCAGCCAGATCTGGTCTGGTATGTACTGACTGAAAAGGTGGTGGAAGCAGATTCAGTAGAAAGATAGCTCTTTCATTAAGCTGGCACAGGCATAATGAGTTCAATAGCCTCCTTTCGTACGGTATCAATTCCATGATTTAAACCTCAATTTAGAATTAATCCTGGCACCCCCTCCCTAACAGCACTGTGGATATAACCCACCTGTCAATTCAAGAAGAAATCTCATCACCACCTTCTCAAGGGCAACTAGGGATGGGCCATAAATGCTGGCCTAGCCAGAAACGGCCACATCCCATAAATTAATATTTAAAATAAAATCAGTCAAAACACAACAGCTGGCATTAATATAGTCCCTTTAATGTACAAAAAATCCCAAGGCAATTCATAGAGGCACAAAGCAAAATATAAACATGCAGCCAAAGGGAGAGTTCAGGACAGTTGAGAGATTGGGTTTAAGGAAGGCAAAAGGAGGAGAGAGGAAGAGAGTTGGATGCATTGATGAAAGCAGTGGAGGGGGGTGGGATTGAGGGAGGGAGGGTGCAGGGAAACATGAGAGTTGCTCACAAGAGAAGCCAAATTAAAGTTATCTGCTCATGTTTGGAGCAAGAGCCAAATGGTGCACAGAAAATGATAGTAGGAATTTGTCGCACACACAGGCATAGCAGAGATTAGAAACATGGGGCACAGTATAACAGAAATGGAACAGAGTTCGGTGTTGAATGCATTTAGCTGGGTGTTTCCAGGCGCTCGCAGTGTCAAGAAAGACCATGCTATCGAACGGGAATCTGTTTCCTTTTGGGGCCTCGGCGAGGAACGCCCTGCTGAGGCCACACTCAGCCGCACTTCCTGCAGAGTAGCTCCGCTCGCCATTGTAGGAAGAGATCAGGGCACCATTTTTAAATGGCAGCTCAATCTCTAGACTCCCTCATCGCAGATTCACCCTCTGCACCCCCATCTCATAAGGGCAGGGCACCCCTGACCCCGGTACGGGCAAAATGCCTCCCAGGCACCTTGGCACTGCCAGACCAACACCATGGCAGTGCCCCTGCCAGCCTGGCACTGCAATGGTGCCCAGATGGCATCTGGGAGACCAGTATACCATCTGGCCAGAGCCCAAGCACCTAGGGGCCCCTGATCACCTGGAGAATCCCCAGGGGTTAGACCCCACCCCTTGGTAACTCCAGCAAGTGCATATTAAAGCAATGCTTACTGCAACACTTTAATATACAAATTCACCTGATCTGGATCCCGCCTATTGTGGGCGTAATCCAAATCGTCATCATATTTCGCAAGATCCCATTAGATCTCGGGAGGTGTCGCAAGCAGGGTACATCTCGAGAGAGGCCTCTTGCGAGATTTTACCAGCCATGTTGCGCCCAGAGTTGGGCCCAATGCGGTCGTTGGATCGCACCCAGCCATGTTCTGGTTGTAAACAGGACTTTCTCTCCTTACTCTAGGTGCCTTGTATTGGATGGTTACATTTAATATGTAACCTGCTGCGCAGCTGGGCAGGAAGAAGAATGGCAGGGCTATAGTGATAGGGGACTCAATTGTAAGGGGAATAAACAGGCGGTTCTGCGGACGAAATCGAGACTCTAGGATGGTATGTTGCCTCCCTGGTGCAAGGGTCAAGGATGTCTCGGAGCGGCTGCAGTACATTCTGGGGGGGAGGGTGAACAGCCAGCTGTCGTGGTGCACGTAGGCACCAACGATATAGGTAAAAAACGGGACGAGGTCCTACAAGCTGAATTTAGGGAACTAGGAGTTAAACTAAAAAGTAGGACCTCAAAGGTAGTAATCTCAGGATTGCTACCAGTGCCACGAGCTAGTCAGAGTAGGAATGTCAGGATAGAGAGGATGAATACGTGGCTCGCGAGATGGTGCAAGAGGGAGGGATTCAAATTCCTGGGACATTGGAACCGATTCTGGGGGAGGTGGGACCAGTACAAACCGGACGGTCTGCACCTGGGCAGGACTGGAACCGATGTCCTAGGGGTGTGTGTTTGCTAGAGCTGTTGGGGAGAGTTTAAACTAATGTGGCAGGGGGATGGGAACCGATGCAGGAAGTTGGAAGGTAGTAAAACAGGGACAGAAATAAAAGGCAGTAAGGGGGAAAGTGTAAGGCAGAGAAGCCATAGTCAAAAATCAAAAAGGGCGACAGTACAAGGTACAGTGACTGAGGGGAGCTCAGTGAATAGGACCAGGAATACTAAAAGAAATAAAACGGGAAGTGAAAACATTAATGGTAAGCGATGCGGCAGGTTGTTACAGGAAGATGTGGGTTCGACGACAAGGAAAATTAGGAGAAAGGTTAAGAGGAAATATAACTTAGGCGAGGTTACTGATCGAGGTGTTAAGATTAAGAACAGAGGTAAAAAAGCCAACATAAGTGTACTTTACCTGAATGCTCGTAGTATTCGGAATAAGGTAAATGAGTTGATGGCGCAAATCATCGTGAATGACTATGATTTAGTGGCCATTACTGAAACATGGTTAAAGGATGGTCACGACTGGGAGTTAAATATCCGAGGGTATCAAACTTTTCGGAAGGACAGAGTGAATGGTAAGGGAGGTGGTGTAGCTCTGTTATTTAAGGATGACATCTGGGCAACAGTAAGGGTGCTGTGCTCTGACTGTGAGATGTGGCAGGTCCGGGAGGCTTCCAGCGTCCTGGATGGCTTCATCTGCAGAAAGTGCACCCAACTGCAGCTCCTCACAGACCGCATGGTTCGGTTGGAGCAGCAATTGGATGCACTTAGGAGCATGCAGGTGGCGGAAAGCGTCATAGATCGCAGTTATGTAAGTGTGGTCACACCCAAGGTGCAGGCAGAGAAATGGGTGACCACCAGAAAGGGCAGGCAGTCAGTGCAGGAATCCCCTGTGGTTGTCCCCCTCTCGAACAGGTATACCCCTTTGGATACTGTCGGGGGGGATAGCCTATCAGGGGAAAACAGCAGCAGCCAGAGCAGTGGCACCACGGCTGGCTCTGATGTTCAGAAGGGAGGGTCAAAGCGCAGAAGAGTAATAGTTATAGGGGACTCTATAGTCAGGGGAACAGATAGGCGCTTCTGTGGACGTGAAAGAGACTCCAGGATGGTATGTTGCCTCCCTGGTGCCAGGGTCCAGGATGTCTCCGAACGGGTAGAGGGAATCCTGAAGGGGGAGGGCAAACAGGTAGAGGTCGTTGTACATATTGGTACTAACGACATAGGCAGGAAGAGGCATGAGGTCCTGCAGCAGGAGTTCAGGGAGCTAGGCAGAAAGTTAAAAGACAGGACCTCGAGGGTTGTAATCTCGGGATTACTCCCTGTGCCACGTGCCAGTGAGGCTAGAAATAGGAAGATAGAGCAGACAAACACGTGGCTAAACAGCTGGTGTAGGAGGGAGGGTTTCGGTTATCTGGACCACTGGGAGCTCTTCCGGGGCAGGTGTGACCTGTATAAGATGGACGGGTTGCATCTAAACCGGAGAGGCATAAATATCCTGGCCGCGAGATTTGCTAGTGTCACACGGGAGGGTTTAAACTAGTATGGCAGGGGGGTGGGCACGGGAGCAATAGGTCAGAAGGTGAGAGCGTTGAGGGAGAACTAGGGAATATGGACAGTGTGGCTCTGAGGCAGAGCAGACGGGGAGAAGTTGCTGAACACAGCGGGTCTGGTGGCCTGAAGTGCATATGTTTTAATGCAAGGAGCATTACGGGTAAGGCAGATGAACTTAGAGCTTGGATTAGTACTTGGAACTATGATGTTGTTGCCATTACAGAGACCTGGTTGAGGGAAGGGCAGGATTGGCAGCTAAACGTTCCTGGATTTAGATGTTTCAGGCGGGATAGAGGGGGATGTAAAAGGGGAGGCGGAGTTGCGCTACTTGTTCAGGAGAGTATCACAGCTATACAGCGAGAGGACACCTCAGAGGGCAGTGAGGCTATATGGGTAGAGATCAGGAATAAGAAGGGTGCAGTCACAATGTTGGGGGTATACTACAGGCCTCCCAACAGCCAGCGGGAGATAGAGGAGCAGATAGGTAGACAGATTTTGGAAAAGAGTAAAAACAACAGGGTTGTGGTGATGGGAGACTTCAACTTCCCCAATATTGACTGGGACTCACTTAGTGCCAGGGGCTTAGACGGGGCAGAGTTTGTAAGGAGCATCCAGGAGGGCTTCTTAAAACAATATGTAAACAGTCCAACTAGGGAAGAGGCGGTACTGGACCTGGTATTGGGGAATGAGCCCGGCCAGGTGGTAGATGTTTCAGTAGGGGAGCATTTCGGTAACAGTGACCACAATTCAGTAAGTTTTAAAGTACTGGTGGACAAGGATAAGAGTGGTCCGAGGATGAATGTGCTAAATTGGGGGAAGGCTAATTATAACAATATTAGGCGGGAACTGAAGAGCATAGATTGGGGGCGGATGTTTGAGGGCAAATCAACATCTGACATGTGGGAGGCTTTCAAGTGTCAGTTGATAGGAATACAGGACAGGCATGTTCCTGTGAGGAAGAAAGACAAATACGGCAATTTTCGGGAACCTTGGATGACGAATGATATTGTAGGCCTCGTCAAAAAGAAAAAGGAGGCATTTGTCAGGGCTAAAAGGCTGGGAACAGACGAAGCCTGTGTGGCATATAAGGAAAGTAGGAAGGAACTTAAGCAGGGAGTCAGGAGGGCTAGAAGGGGTCATGAAAAGTCATTGGCAAATAGGGTTAAGGAAAATCCCAAGGCTTTTTACACTTACATAAAAAGCAAGAGGGTAGCCAGGGAAAGGGTTGGCCCACTGAAGGATAGGCAAGGGAATCTATGTGTGGAGCCAGAGGAAATGGGCGAGGTACTAAATGAATACTTTGCATCAGTATTCACCAAAGAGAAGGAATTGGTAGATGTTGAGTCTGGAGAAGGGGGTGTAGATAGCCTGGGTCACATTGTGATCCAAAAAGACGAGGTGTTGGGTGTCTTAAAAAATATTAAGGTAGATAAGTCCCCAGGGCCGGATGGGATCTACCCCAGAATACTGAAGGAGGCTGGAGAGGAAATTGCTGAGGCCTTGACAGAAATCTTTGGATCCTCGCTGTCTTCAGGGGATGTCCCGGAGGACTGGAGAATAGCCAATGTTGTTCCTCTGTTTAAGAAGGGTGGCAGGGATAATCCCGGGAACTACAGGCCGGTGAGCCTTACTTCAGTGGTAGGGAAATTACTGGAGAGAATTCTTCGAGACAGGATCTACTCCCATTTGGAAGCAAATGGACGTATTAGTGAGAGGCAGCACGGTTTTGTGAAGGGGAGGTCGTGTCTCACTAACTTGATAGAGTTTTTCGAGGAGGTCACTAAGATGATTGATGCAGGTAGGGCAGTAGATGTTGTCTATATGGACTTCAGTAAGGCCTTTGACAAGGTCCCTCATGGTAGACTAGTACAAAAGGTGAAGTCACACGGGATCAGGGGTGAACTGGCAAGGTGGATACAGAACTGGCTAGGCCATAGAAGGCAGAGGGTAGCAATGGAGGGATGCTTTTCTAATTGGAGGGCTGTGACCAGTGGTGTTCCACAGGGATCAGTGCTGGGACCTTTGCTCTTTGTAGTATATATAAATGATTTGGAGGAAAATGTAACTGGTCTGATTAGTAAGTTTGCAGACGACACAAAGGTTGGTGGAATTGCGGATAGCGATGAGGACTGTCTGAGGATACAGCAGGATTTAGATTGTCTGGAGACTTGGGCGGAGAGATGGCAGATGGAGTTTAACCTGGACAAATGTGAGGTAATGCATTTTGGAAGGGCTAATGCAGGTAGGGAATATACAGTGAATGGTAGAACCCTCAAGAGTATTGAAAGTCAAAGAGATCTAGGAGTACAGGTCCACAGATCACTGAAAGGGGCTACACAGGTGGAGAAGGTAGTCAAGAAGGCATACGGCATGCTTGCCTTCATTGGCCGGGGCATTGAGTATAAGAATTGGCAAGTCATGTTGCAGCTGTATAGAACCTTAGTTAGGCCACACTTGGAGTATAGTGTTCAATTCTGGTCGCCACACTACCAGAAGGATGTGGAGGCTTTAGAGAGGGTGCAGAAGAGATTTACCAGAATGTTGCCTGGTATGGAGGGCATAAGCTATGAGGAGCGATTGAATAAACTCGGTTTGTTCTCACTGGAACGAAGGAGGTTGAGGGGCGACCTGATAGAGGTATACAAAATTATGAGGGGCATAGACAGAGTGGATAGTCAGAGGCTTTTCCCCAGGGTAGAGGGGTCAATTACTAGGGGGCATAGGTTTAAGGTGAGAGGGGCAAAGTTTAGAGTAGATGTACGAGGCAAGTTTTTTACGCAGAGGGTAGTGGGTGCCTGGAACTCACTACCGGAGGAGGTAGTGGAGGCAGGGACGATAGGGACATTTAAGGGGCATCTTGACAAATATATGAATAGGATGGGAATAGAAGGATACGGACCCAGGAAGTGTAGAAGATTGTAGTTTAGTCGGGCAGTATGGTCGGCACGGGCTTGGAGGGCCGAAGGGCCTGTTCCTGTGCTGTACATTTCTTTGTTCTTTGTTCTTTGGATGACATCGGTGCTATGGAGGATAAGGTTTAATCCATTTGGGTGGAAATCAGGAATAGTAAGGCGAAAAAGTCACTGATAGGAGTAATCTATAGGCCACCAAATAGTAACATTATGGTGGGGCAGGCAATAAACAAAGAAATAACAGATGCATGTAGAAATGGTACAGCAGTTATCATGGGGGATTTTAATCTACATGTTGATTGGTTTAACCAGGTCGGTCAAGGCAGCCTTGAGGAGGAGTTTATAGAATGTATCCGCGATAGTTTCCTCGAACAGTATGTAATGGAACCTACGAGGGAACAAGCGGTCCTAGATCTGGTCCTGTGTAATGAGACAGGATTGATTCAGGATCTCATAGTTAGGGATCCTCTCGGAAGGAGTGATCACAATATGGTGGAATTTAAAATACAGATGGAGGGTGAGAAGGTAAAATCAAGCACTAGTGTTTTGTGCTTAAACAAAGGAGATTACAATGGGATGAGAGAAGAACTAGCTAAGGTAGACTGGGAGCAAAGACTTTATGGGGAAACAGTTGAGGAACAGTGGAGAACCTTCCAAGTGATTTTTCACAGTGCCCAGCAAAGGTTTATACCAACAAAAAGGAAGGACGGTAAAAAGAGGGACAATCGACCGTGGATATCTAAGGAAATAAGGGAGAGTATCAAATTGAAGGAAAAAACATACAAAGTAGCAAAGATCAGTGGGAGACTAGAGGACTGGGAAATCTTTAGGGGGCAACAGAAAGCTACTAAAAAAGCTATAAAGAAGAGTAAGATAGATTATGAGAGTAAACTTGCTCAGAATATAAAAACAGATAGTAAAAGTTTCTACAAATACATAAAACAAAAAAGAGTGGCTAAGGTAAATATTGGTCCTTTAGAGGATGAGAAGGGAGATTTAATAATGGGAGATGAGGAAATGGCTGAGGAACTGAACAGGTTTTTTGGGTCGGTCTTCACAGTGGAAGACACAAATAACATGCCAGTGACTGATGGAAATGAGGCTATGACAGGTGAGGACCTTGAGAGGATTGCTATCACCAAGGAGGTAGTGATGGGCAAGCTAATGGGGCTAAAGGTAGACAAGTCTCCTGGCCCTGATGGAATGCATCCCAGAGTGCTAAAAGAGATGGCTAGGGAAATTGCAAATGCACTAGTGATAATTTACCAAAATTCACTAGACTCTGGGGTGGTCCCGTCGGATTGGAAATTAGCAAACGTGACACCACTGTTTAAAAAAGGAGGTAGGCAGAAAGTGGGTAATTATAGGCCAGTGAGCTTAACTTCGGTAGTAGGGAAGATGCTGGAATCTATCATCAAGGAAGAAATAGCGAGGCATCTGGATGGAAATTGTCCCATTGGACAGACGCAGCATGGGTTCATAAAGGGCAGGTCGTGCCTAACTAATTTAGTGGAATTGTTTGAGGACATTAACAGTGCGGTAGATAACGGGGAGCCAATGGATGTGGTATATCTGGATTTCCAGAAAGCCTGTGACAAGGTGCCACACAAAAGGTTGTTGCATAAGATAAAGATGCATGGCATTAAGGGGAAAGTAGGAGCATGGATAGAGGATTGGTTAATTAATAGAAAGCAAAGAGTGGGGATTAATGGGTGTTTCTCTGGTTGGCAATCAGTAGCTAGTGGTGTCCCTCAGGGATCAGTGTTGGGCCCACAACTGTTCACAATTTACATAGATGATTTGGAGTTGGGGACCAAGGGCAATGTTTCCAAGTTTGCAGACGACACTAAGATAAGTGGTAAAGCAAAAAGTGCAGAGGATACTGGAAGTCTGCAGAGGGATTTGGACAGGCTAAGTGAATGGGCTAGGGTCTGGCAGATGGAATACAATGTTGACAAATGTGAGGTTATCCATTTTGGTAAGAATAACGGCAAAAGGGATTATTATTTAAATGATAAAATATTAAAACATGCTGCTGTGCAGAGAGACCTGGGTGTGCTCGTGCATGAGTCGCAGAAAGTTGGTTTTCAGGTGCAACAGGTGATTAAGAAGGCAAATGGAATTTTGTCCTTCATTGCTAGAGGGATGGAGTTTAAGACTAGGGAGGTTATGCTGCAATTGTATAAGGTGTTAGTGAGGCCACACCTGGAGTATTGTGTTCAGTTTTGGTCTCCTTACTTGAGAAAGGACGTACTGGCACTGGAGGGTGTGCAGAGGAGATTCACTAGGTTAATCCCAGAGCTGAAGGGGTAGGATTACGAGGAGAGGTTGAGTAGACTGGGACTGTACTCGTTGGAATTTAGAAGGATGAGGGGGGATCTTATAGAAACATATAAGATTATGAAGGGAATCGATAGGATAGATGCGGGCAGGTTGTTTCCACTGGCGGGTGAAAGCAGAACTAGGGGGCGTAGCCTCAAAATAAGGGGAAGTAGATTTAGGACTGAGTATAGGAGGAACTTCTTCACCCAAAGGGTTGTGAATCTATGGAATTCCTTGCCCAGTGAAGCAGTAGAGGCTCCTTCATTAAATGTTTTTAAGATAAAGATAGATAGTTTTTTGAAGAATAAAGGGATTAAGGGTTATGGTGTTCGGGCCGGAAAGTGGAGCTGAGTCCACAAAAGATCAGCCATGATCTCATTGAATGGCGGAGCAGGCTCGAGGGGCCAGATGGCCTACTCCTGCTCCTAGTTCTTATGTTCTTATAATATTCTTGGAACCTTAATGTTGAAGATTGAATTAACCCCCATAAAACAAGGACCACAAATACAACAGAAGTTGTTCATTTTTAAAAGTGAGTCTTTCTCTGCAGGTCATTGGGTAAAGGCACTCCTGCCCTCTTCTGATTGCCTGGCACTTCACTGTGTAATGGCATCTATCTCTAATTGGTCTAAAGGTTCTCGTGGTTCAATGACTGAACAGTTGTGGTTCATTGAAACATCTTTATTGCCCTCTTGTTGCAAATGTTACCATTTGCTTGAATTCTTAGCTATCTCACAGCAGATGAAAGATTGCAATTTACTCCTAAAATCTCAGGATCAGCCTTCCACAGTTTCTTGTTGTAATTACCATGTGGCAGCTTTACTTTGCTTTTCCACTTTATAGAAGGCAAGTAAATAAAAGCCAGCAGGGAACAGTTCCAAATTTGCACATGATTGAAAGTTGGGTGGGAGGGTAACCTATGTGGAGGATGCAGAGGTCCTTCAGCGTGATTTGGACAGGCTGAGTGAATGGGCATATGTATGGCAGATGCAGTATGATGTGTATAAATGTAAGGTTATCCAGCTCTGTTGCAACAATCGGATGGCAGATTATTATTTGAATGAGTAAATTGAGAGAGGTGTCCTCGTGCAACACTCGCTGAAAGTAAGTGCGCAGGTGCAGCAGGCAATGGTATATTGGCCTTCATAGTGGGAGGATTTGAGGATAGGAGTAGGGATGTTTTACTGCAATTGTATATGGCGTTGGTGAGGCCACATCTGGAGTATTGTGTGCAGTTTTGGTGTCCTTATCTGAGGAAGGATGTTCTTGCTGTGGCGGGAGTGCAGCGACGGTTTACCAGGCTGATTGCTGGGATGGCGGGACGGGGCTGTCATTTGAGGAAAGACTAAATTGGTTAGGATTATATTCATTGGAGTTTAGAAGAGTGAGAGGGGATCTTGTAGAAACTTATAAAATTCTAACAGGATTAGACAGGGTAGATTCAGAAAGAATGTTCCCGATGGTGGAGGAGTCCAGAATTAGGGGTCATAGTTTCAGAATAAGTGGGAAATGTTTTAGGACTGAAGTGAGGAGAAATGTCTTCACCTAGAGAATGGTGAATCTGTGGAATTCACTACCATCGAAAGTAGTTGAGGCCAAAACTTTGGGTGATTTCAAAAAGGAATTAGATACAGCTCTTGAGGCTAAAGGGATCAAGGGATATGGGGGGCAGGGGGGGAGGGTAGTGAGAGGCGGGATCAAGGTATGGAATTTGATAATCAGCCATGATCATAATGAATGGCGGAACAGCTCGACGGGCTGAATGGCCTAATCCTGCTTCTATTTTCTATGCATGATTCTAGGGGCTGGTTTAGCACAGTGGGCTAAACATCTGGCTTGTAATGCAGAACAAGGCCAGCAGCACGGTTCAATCCCCGTACCGGCTTCCCTGAACAGGCGCCGCAATGTGGCGACTAGGGGCTTTTCGCAGTAACTTCATTGAAGCCTACTTGTGACAATAAGCGATTATTATTATTATTGTGTATGTCTATTTTCCTAACATCCATCTCCTGCTCAGGAGAAATATATTTTACTTGATAAATCAAAAGGCATGTACACGCAGCCATTGGTTTTGATTTTACGTTTTTGTTAAGCTTTCCCAGCATCTTACCCAAGGCAGAGCATAACGAAGACAATATTCCCAAGTGGCGATATAGGTGGGACACGCAAAATGATTCAGGACAATATAAGCTGCTTCAGGATCAACCGCAAAATTAAACTCAGAACACACTGCCACATTCCCCCTGCCTGAAAAAGACAAAAACATTAAATCAAATTTATTCCATCACAATACTGTAAACGGCGCTTTCCCAAAATGGTCCTTGAGCTACGAATTTGGGTGTAGCCACATTTTTAACTTGCGAGTGTTCAATTTAAAATTAACCCAGCAGTCAAAGTTCTGTTACAAAACTACTGCTGAAAATCACATAAGTAAAAGTGATAATGTTATTAATGAAAATACAGATACAAAAATGCAGATAACGTAAAAAAAGATAATTAAAGGTGAGGGGTGCGATTCAACTAGAAAAAGTCTATGTCGGTTTTGGACACGTTTAGCTGGGTGATTTTCGGCAGTAGCAGCCTTCCTGATTACTTGCTGCACCTGTGTGCTAACTTTCTGTGTTTCGTGCGTGTGTACATCCAAGTCTCTTTGTGTTGCAGCTTTCTCCAGTTTTTCTCCATTTAAATAACGTTCTATTCTTTTGTTCTTCCTTCCAAAATGAAAAACTTCACATTTTTCCCACATTATACTCCATTTGCCAGCTTTTGCCCACTTACTTAATCTATCAATATTTCTTTCCAAACTGTTTGCATCCCTCGCGCAACTTGCGTTTTTACCTATTTTTCAGAGACTGCAAATTTGGCTACATTCACTTCCTTCCTCCAAGACATTAATATAGATTGTCAACAGTTGCGGTCCCAGCACTGAACTCCACTGGTTACAAGTCGGCAACCTGAAAAATTACCCCTTATCCCCACTCGCTGCTTCCTGTCCATTAGCCAATTCTCTATTCATTCCTCCAACACCATGGGCTCTTATATTATGACAGAGTTTTTTGTGAGGTACCTTGTTGAATGCCTTCTGGAAGTCCAAACTACAACACACCTACTGGTTCCCCTCTATCCGATGGAGATTCCTCAAAAAACTGTAATAAAATAGACACTATTTCCCTTTCATGAAGCTATGCTAACTCTGCTTGATTAGATTATGATTTATGAGGAGGCTCTTCCTGATTGTACCTTCCAATGAATGGATGAGGAACGGCCTTGGCTGGTCATTGACTTTCCAGACAATTATGTCCTCTCTTTCAAGGCCCCTCATTCACACCCGGTCCATTTTGTGTGAATGTGGCAGGTTTCTAGTGCAGTACCTTCTATTGTAGGCAGAGGCCTGCCATTGGCTGTAGGACTGTTCTCAGTCCTGAGTGTTTCAGTAGTTCTGCCAATATAAGCTGCTTCAATCCTGGGGTTAGTTTAATCGGTGGCATTGGGAGCTGGATGCGGCGCTTTCTGCCCATCAGGAGCTCTGACGGGGCTAATTCACAGTGCAGCTGGGTGGATCCATAAGTCAAAAGTGCCAAAGAGAAGTCATCATTCTTTCTCAGAAGAGCTTTAATGGTGTGGATGTCCTTTCTGCCTCACTTTCCAATTGTGGATACCTTGAGGAGTTGATACTGTGTTCAAAGCCATAGCTGATGCCAAATTGGTGAAGTATTCATTTGCGAATTGTGGGCCTTTAATGGACACTACCTCGTCCTGGATGCCATGGCTCTCAAACATTTCCTTCAAAGATCGCATGACCTGGGGCAGCATGGTGGCGCAGTGGGTTAGCCCTGCAGCCTCACGGCGCCGAGGTCCCAGGTTCGATCCCGGCTCTGGGTCACTGTCCGTGTGGAGTTTGCACATTCTCCCCATGTTTGCGTGGGTTTCGCCCCCACAACCCAAGGATGTGCAGGCTAGGTGGATTGGCCACGCTAAAATTACCCCTTAATTGGACAAAATTAATTGGGTACACTAAATAAAAAATAAAAAAGATCGCATGACCTCAGTAGCCGTCGTGTGTAATTGCTGCATTTCGATCTATTGGGAGAAGTACACAACCATGATATGGAAGGACTTTCCACTAAAGACAAATAAATTGATTTCAATGGCCAGGTAGGGGATGAAGCGATCTGTCTGGTTCGACTTTGCAGTGCACACATCTGGCAGTTTGCAATCATTTTTTCAATATGTTATGAAAACCCAGACTTACGATGCTAACCCAGACTTACGATGCTGAGTTCAGAGGGAACTCCAAGTTGTGACAGTCTTCAGACTTTCTGTATGCAGAATGGTAGCTCAGTGTTGCTTCACAGCTCCATGGTCCCAGGTTCGATTCCCAGCTTGGGCCACTGTCTGTGCGGAGTCTGCATGTTCTCCCCGTGTCTGCGTGGGTTTCCTCCGGGTGCTCCGGTTTCCTCCCACAGTCTAAAGATGTGCAGGTTAGGTGGATTGGCTATGATAAATTGCCCTTAGTGTCCAATAAGTTTAGGAGGGGTTATTGGGGTTCGGGTGGAAGTGAGGGCTTATGTGGGTCAGTGCCGACTCGATGGGCTGAATGGCCTCCTTCTGCACTGTATGTTCTATGTTCTAATAGGCATCGGAATGTGGCGAATAGGGCCTTTTCACAGTAACTTCATTGCAGTGTTAATGTAAGCCTACTTGACAATAAAGATTATTATATGCGTAGGTCTGGGGTGGGCTGCACATGTGCCATTCTGTCTCTTTGTATTTTTCATGCCCAGGATAGGCCCCACACGCCTGCAAATATATAAGACAAAGAACGGCACAAAAACTTGGGTCAGGTAACTGGTTGCAAAGCAATATGAGCAGTAAGTTTCCCAGGGAGGGGGACATGAAGTGGGGGAATACGGAATACTGCTAAAGTGAGTCAGGTTACTAGAGGTTTTCTCTTAAGGAAGAAGTGTTCCCACACTTCTCCAACAGAACAAGTAAACTAATTAATATTCTGAGACATACTGGGACAGATCAGTCATTGATGATGGCTGGAGATGCAATTTATAATTTGATGAAGAAAAAAAGTGTTAATTGGAGGCATTAATGGGATTTATTAACTATTGTGTAAAGTCAATTTCTGAAGTGACTTAGTAAACAAAATTGTTAGTGGGGCAATATTTCCAAGTTTATTTATTGAAGGGATAAATTTTATTGTCATGATTTGGTGAGAGTAGACAGCAACATGGCAAAGTGTTGCAGCAGGCACCTGAACATGCCAAACTCCCAAAAGTTACTGTGACCAAATAAAAGAAGCTTATCGCTGATAAGGAGCAATTGGAGGACAATCTGATTAGTGTAGACTACCAACTTTCACGTAGGAATGAGGAATTTTCTAATGATAAACAAGAACTGGTAGGAGCACTGGAATGTCAGCCACAGGAAGTAGAATACTTGAATAAGGACTTGAACCATCTATATGGCAAACTTTGTGGAAGCATTTCTATGTAGACCTTCAGTTAAAACTTGATGAACTTCAAGTTTTAGAAGTCTTTGTCAAGTATTGTGAGAAATGCTTTTAACAGAAAAAGGAATAGCTAATAAATGAGAACACTTAGTTGAATGCAGTTAAAAAACAAATTGATGAACTGTTGGAACGTTTGTGAAAAGAGCAATGAGATTCTTGAACTCCGATACAATCTGGAGGCAAAAAGAATGAAATGTGCAGTATGGAAGAGGAGATCCAAACAGATATGGAACACTAAGAAATAAATTGAGGATCTAACAAATAAATTAGAAAAGTCTAAGGAGCAGTCAGTAACCATGGAAGAAAGATTTCAAAATGAACAAAATGTGCATGTGAAGTTGAGACCCCAGCACTATCTGGCTCTGGGGATCCATGGGCCTTCTATTTGAGTCTGCTTGCAGTCCCGGCAGTGACCACGAGGAAAAAGAAGAGGACGAAAACCGGTGTAAACCTACAGCGGCCAGATGACAAAGGAAAAAAACCAAACAGCATTTCGGTAATAACAAGACGAACAGGGGATCAGGGCAGGACCGCATGCACACCGCCGATCATTACATCTGGGCCTATACCCCGTGTGGTGGTATGTATTAGGGGTAATACCATGAATGCCGAGGAGCTATTGGAGGACAGATGCTGGGTCCCGATTGGATCTGCCGCCTACTGGGCTCCACACAGATAGGCGGGGTATAAGAACCCGGTTTATTCCCCGCAGCTGCATTCTGTGACTGAGCTGCTGGGGAACAAGTCTGAACAAGTCTGCTCAATAAAGCCTCGATTGAAGTTCTTTACGTCTCGCCTCGTGTGTGATCGATGGTGCTACAATTTATTGAGCAGACTTAAAAAGGAATATGGAGCTCTGGATCGCCCGGGAATGCCTGCGAATCGGCCCCCAAGCAGCTAACGCAACATCGGAGTTTAAACACTGGCTGGCGTGCTTTGAGGGGTACTTCCGAACGGCCACCAGCAGACCAACGGAAGACCAGAAGATGCAGGCCCTGCATTCCAGAGTGAGTCCCGAAATCTACGCACTCATCGAGGACGCGGAAGAATTCCCAGCGGTGATGAACTTGCTGAAACAGACCTACATTAGGCCCGTCAACCAGGTCTACGCACGCTACCAGCTCGCGGCGAGATGACAAATCCCCGGGGAATCGCTGGACGAATTCTTCAATGCACTGACGATCCTGGGAAGAAACTGCGACTGCCCAGCGGTAACAACGAATGAACATACGGACCTCCTGATCAGAGACGCTTACGTAGCAGGTTTGGCATCGTCGCAAATTCGCCAGAGACCTTTAGAGAAAGACTCTCTCGGACTCACAGAGGCACGGGCCCTTGCAGCCTCCCTTGACGTGGCCTCCCAAAACGCCCGCGCCTATGCCCCCGACCACACTACAGCCCCTTGGGCTCCGTGGACCCCCGCCGCGACCGACCCCCCCCCGGCACCCCCCACCCCTCCGCAAGCGTGCGCGGCCAGAATCCCAGACCACCCGGGGGGGCCCCTCTGCTACTTTTGTGGGCAGCCGAAACACCCCCGCCAGCGCTGCCCGGCCCGCTCGGCCACCAGTAAAAGCTGCGGCAAAAAGGGGCACTACGCAGCGGTGTGCCAGTCGTGTGGGGTCGCCGCTATCTCCGGGAAACAAACGGGACCACGGGCTCAACCCCCCCAGTGACCCACTGGCGGCCAACGGGTGCCGCCATTTTGGACCCCGGACACCACGAGGGGGGGACGGGTGCTGCCATCTTCCTACCCACGGGCCGCATGCGATCCATGGGAGCGGCCATTGTGTCCACCCCCAGCCGCGTGCGACCCATGGGAGCGGCCATTTTGTCCACCCCCGGCAGTGTGCGATCCATGGACACCGCCATCTTGGCTGACAGGCAAGGACCCCAGCGTGGATGGCTCCACACTGCCTGAAGACAACGATCTGACGCACCAACCACGTTTGGCATCGGTGACCCTCGACCAGTCGCGGCCCCGGACGCTCCAGACGACAATGACAAAGGTGCTGGTGAACGGGCACGAGACGCCGTGTTTGATCGACTCGGGGAGCACGGAGAGTTTTATTCATCCGGACACGGTAAGACGCTGTTCCCTGGTAATTCGGCCAAGCAACCAAAATGTTTTCCTGGCGGCGGGGTCCCACTCCGTTGCAATCAAAGGGTTCTGCATCGCAAACCTAACGGTGCAGGGGAGAGAGTTCAAAAATGACCGGCTGTATGTCCTCCCCCATCTCTGCACTCCCACTCTCCTGGGGTTGGACTTCCAATGCAACCTCCAGAGCTTAACATTTAAATTTGGCGGCCCTATACCCCCACTGACTATCTGCGGCCTCGTGACACTCAAGGTCGAACCGCCCTCCTTGTTTGCGAACCTCACCCCGGATTGCAAACCCGTCGCCACTAGGAGCAGACGGTACAGCACCAGGACCGGATGTTTATCAGGTCCGAAGTCCAGCGGCTGCTGAAGGAAAGCATAATCCAGGCTAGCAATAGTCCCTGGAGAGCTTAGGTGGTAGTAGTGAAGACAGAGGAGAAGCAGAGGATGGTCGTAGACTATAGTCAGACCATCAACAGGTACACGCAGCTAGATGCGTACCCTCTTCCCCGCATATCCGACATGGTCAATCGGATTGCACAGTACAAGGTCTTCTCCACCGTGGACCTTAAGTCCGCCTACCACCAGCTCCCCATTCACCCCGGTGACCGCAAGTACACTGCCTTAGAAGCAGACGGGCGGCTATACCACTTCGTAAGGGTTCCATTCGGCGTCACGAACGGAGTCTCGGTCTTCCAACCGGAGATGGACCGAATGGTTGACCAGCACGGTTTACGGGCCACGTTCCCGTACCTCGACAACGTCACCATCTGCGGCCACGACCAGCAGGACCACGACGCCAACCTCCGCAAATTCCTCCAGACAGCTAACGCCCTCAACCTCACCTACAACGAGGAAAAATGCGTGTTTAGCACCGACCGTCTAGCCATCTTGGGCTGCGTTGTGCGTAATGGAGTGATAGGCCCCGACCCTGAACGCATGCGCCCCCTCATGGAGTTCCCTCTTCCCCACTGTGCCAAAGCCCTGAAACGCTGCCTGGGCTTCTTTTCTTATTACGCCCAGTGGGTCCCCCAGTACGCAGACAAGGCCCGCCCACTAACCCAGTCCACTACTTTTCCCCTGTCGACAGAGGCCCGCCAGGCCTTCAGCCGCATCAAAGCGGATATCGCAAAGGCCACGATGCGCGCCATCGACGAGTCCCTCCCTTCCAAGTCGAGAGCGACGCATCCGACGTAGCTCTGGCGGTCACTCTCAACCAAGCGGGCAGACCCGTGGCCTTTTTCTCCCGGACCCTCCACGCTTCAGAAATTCGCCACTCCTCAGTAGAAAAGGAGGCCCAAGCCATAGTGGAAGCTGTGCGACATTGGAGGCATTACCTGGCCAGTAGGAGATTCACTCTCCTCACTGAGATAATGCACAGCGGGGCAAGATAAAGAACGACAAGATCCTGCGGTGGAGGATCGAACTCTCCACCTACAACTATGAGATCTTGTACCGTCCCGGAAAGCTGAACGAGCCGTCCGATGCCCTATCTCGCGGCACATGTGCCATCGCACAAGTGGACCGCCTCCAAGCCTTCCACGAGGACCTCTGCCACCCGGGGGTCACTCGCTTCTACCACTTTATAAAGGCCCGCAACCTCCCGTACTCGGTCGAGGAGGTCCGAACAGTCACCAGGAACTGCCAAATCTGCGCAGAATGCAAACCGCATTTTTTCAGGCCAGATAGAGCGCACCTGATAAAGGCTTCCCGTCCCTTTGAACGCCTCAGTCTGGATTTCAAAGGCCCCCTCCCCTCCACCGGTCGCAACACGTATTTTCTTAACGTCGTTGGCGAATACTCCCATTTACCCTTCGCCATCCCCTGCCTCGACATGACCGCGGCCACGGTCATTAAAGCCCTCTGCACCATCTTTACCCTGTTCGGTTTCCCCGCCTACATCCATAGCGATAGGGGGTCCTCCTTCATGAGTGACGAGCTGCGTCAATTCCTGCTCAGCAAGGGCATAGCCTCGAGCAGGACGGCCAGCTACAACCCCCGGGGGAACGGGCAGGTAGAGAGGGAGAACGGAACGGTCTGTAAGACCGTCCTACTGGCCCTACGGTCTAGGAGTCTCCCAACTTCCCGCTGGCAGGAAGTCCTCCCGGATGCCCTTCATTCTATCCGGT
This sequence comes from Scyliorhinus torazame, assembly GCF_047496885.1. NCBI lineage: Eukaryota > Metazoa > Chordata > Chondrichthyes > Carcharhiniformes > Scyliorhinidae > Scyliorhinus > Scyliorhinus torazame. The sequence goes on along the minus strand of NC_092721.1, from coordinate 178,429,239 downwards.
CCCTGCTGTGCACCACCACGAACCAAATGCCGCACGAGCGCCTCCTTGTCTTCCCTAGGAAGTCCGCTTCTGGAGCGTCACTTCCGAACTGGCTGGCAGCCCCGGGACCCATCCTGCTCTGGAAACATGTGCAGGCGCACAAATCAGACCCACTGGTGGAAAAGGTACATCTACTCCACGCCAACCCGCATTGCGCCTACGTGGCATTCCCAGACGGCTGACAGGACACGGTCTCTCTGCGGGACCTGGCGCCCGCCGGAGCTCCCCACACCCCCCCAACACCAATCACCACCCCCTCACTCCCACCGGTGCACCCCACAGCCACTCCCTTCCCGGGGGGATCAGTTCTCCTCCCAGGCCCGCCCAGGAGTAAGGAAACAGAGAGGGACAGCACGATGCTCCCAGAGTCGACCGGACCCGAGCCAGCTCCACCACCACCACCACCACCACCACCCGGGCTGAGACGATCGGAGAGGGCGACCAGAGCACCATCTCGACTCATGGAGTCGACTTAAGATGTATATAATTCAGTGGCCCAGTAAAGCGGCATTGTTGTAAATAGTTAACGCTGCTAATTGGGTAAAATGTGAATAATTCAGTGGCCCAGTAAAAGTGGCATAGTTGTATATAGTTCAATGGTTAAGGCACCGACCCTGTAAACCCCTACCACCATACCACCCACTACCCCGCCGGGTTCCTTTTTAACAAGGGGAGAATGTGGTGGTATGTATTAGGGGTAATACGGTACACCATGAATGCCGAGGAGCTATTGGAGGACAGATGCTGGGTCCCGATTGGATCTGCCGCCTACTGGGCTCCACCCAGATAGGCGGGGTATAAGAACCCGGTTTATTCCCCGCAGCTGCATTCTGTGACTGAGCTGCTGGGGAACAAGTCTGAACAAGTCTGCTCAATAAAGCCTCGATTGAAGTTCTCTACGTCTCGCCTCGTGTGTGATCGATGGTGCTACACCCCCACCAGTCACACAGGGCGAAACAGCTGAACCAGGAACGGCATACAACACAGTGTCAGACCCATCAACCCAAGGCTCAATCGGCGCTGCGGTCCTTGCAGCCGCAGTTGGAACAGGTAGGCAGTGGCAACAGACAACGTCCAGCCCTACAACCCCGATTATCCTGCACTGGGCCAGTGTGGAAAAAGGGAAACTACTGTGCCCTCTAAAATGCAAGGGGAGCTGGTGCCCTGAAGTTCTTCCTGTACATTTCACACAGTTACATAAAACCACATTACAAAAAAAACCAGCAGGGTCCCGCGCATGCCATCACACGAAAAGCATACCTGCGCGGAACGCCCAGCCAACGCAACGGGGTTCAGCAATGTGCCTATCCGCACACCGCACCTGCATCCGTGGCGTACAACCCGCCAATGTCATCAACCGTAGGCAACTGTCAGCTCTCAGGAGAATAACTGTAGCGCAATCCTCAGACCAACCTGTCGCAGAACAGCCCAAGCAACAAAATGCTACACATTCAACCCAAACAAATCTCCAATAGAACGGCAGCAATCACGAGAACGGACTCCCCGGTGGACCACTCTGCCGCAGCAAACCACCTTTTTTTTTTTTTTACAAATAATTTTTCTCAAAATATCAACAACAGAATGAAAAAGAAACCCAATAAAATTAAATACAGAACAAATTAAAACCCCCGTGCCCCCTCCCCCCATACATAAATAATAAATTAACACCCCGTGTTTAACACAAAGCAAACATAGCAAATATATACACCCCCTCAGATCCCCCGGGGTAAATAAACAAAAATAAAATAGACCCCTCCCCCCCCGGGTTGCTGCTGCTGCTGACCAATGTCTACCGTTCTGCCAGGAAGTCCAAGAACGGTTGCCACCGCCTAAAGAACCCTTGTACCGATCCCCTAAAGGCGAGTTTCACCCTCTCTAATTTAATAAACCCTGTCATATCACTGATCCAGGATTCCACGCTTGGGGGCCTCGCATCCCTCCACTGAAGAAGAATCCTTCGCCGAGCTACCAGGGACGCAAAGGCCAGAATACCAGCCTCTTTCGCCTCCTGCACTCCCGGCTCCCCTGCAACCCCAAATATTGCGAGCCCCCAGCCCGGTTTGACCCTGGATCCTACCACCCTCGACACCGCCCTCGCTACGCCCTTCCAAAATTCCTCCAGCGCTGGGCATGCCCAGACCATATGGGTGTGATTTGCTGGGCTCCCTGAGCATCTAACACACCTGTCCTCACCCCCAAAGAAACGGCTAATCCTTATCCCGGTCATGTGTGCCCTGTGCAGCACCTTAAACTGTATGAGGCTGAGCCTCGCACACGAAGAGGAAGAGTTCACCCTCCCTAGGGCATCTGCCCACGTCCCCTCTTCGATCTCCTCTCCCAACTCCTCCTCCCAACTTACCTTTCAACTCCACCACCGAGGCCTCCTCCTCCTCCTGCATCACCTGGTAAGTTTCCGAGATCTTCCCCACTCCCACCCACCCCCCCGAGAGCACCCTATCCTGTACTGTGCGTGGCAGCAGCCGTGGGAATTCCACCACCTGCCATCTGGCAAACGCCCTTACCTGTAGATATCTGAAGGCGTTCCCCGGGGGGAGCCCATACTTCTCCAGTTCACCCAGGCTCGCGAACTTCCCGTCCACAAACAGGTCCCCCAACCTTCTTATCCCTGCCCTGTGCCATCCCGAAAACCCTCCATCTATTCTCCCTGGGACAAACCGGTGGTTCCCCTGTATTAGGGTCCACACCGAGGCCCCAACTTCCCCCCTGTGCCGCCTCCACTGCCCCCAGATTTTGAGGGTAGCCGCCACCACCGGGCTCGTGGTATAGCTCATTGGAGGGAGCGGCAGCGGTGCCGTTGCCAGTGCCTCCAGACTCGTACCCTCACAAGACGCCGTCTCCAGCCTCTTCCATACAGCCCCCTCCACCTCCATCACCCACTTACGCACCATCGCCGCATTGGCGGCCCAGTAGTACCCACAGAGGTTGGGCAGTGCCAGCCCCCCCCCCCAACCTCCCATCCCTACATAGCTCCAGGAACACCCTTCTCACCCTCGGAGTCCCTCGCGCCCACACAAACCCCGTTATGCTCCTGTTGACCCGCCCAAAGAAGGCCCTCGGGATAAAAATGGGGAGGCACTGGAACAGGAACAAAAACCTTGGGAGCACCGTCATCTTAACTGACTGCACCCTACCCGCCAGACACAGCGGCAACGCGTCCCACCTCTTAAACTCCTCCTCCATTTGCTCCACCAGCCTCGTGAAATTAAGTCGTTGCAGGGCCCCCCAGCTCCTGGCCACCTTGACCCCCAAGTACCTGAAGCTCCTCTCCGCCCTTTTTAGTGGGAGCTCACCAATCCCCCTCTCCTGGTCCCCTGGGTGAACCACGAACAACTCGCTCTTCCCCATGTTGAGCTTGTACCCTGAGAAATCTCCGAACTCCCCGAGGATCCTCATTACCTCCGGCATTCCCCCCATCGGGTCCGCCACATACAGCAGCAAGTCGTCCGCATAGAGCGACACCCTATGCTCTTCCCCACCCCGCACCAACCCCCTCAAGTTCCTCGACTCCCTCAGTGCCATAGCCAGGGGTTCAATCGCCAGTGCGAAGAGCAGGGGGGACAGGGGACCCCCTGCCTCGTCCCTCGATACAACCAAAAGTACTCAGACCTCCTCTTGTTCGTGGCCACACTCGCCATCGGGACCTCGTACAACAACCTAACCCACCTAACAAACCCCTCCCCAAACCCAAACCGCTTCAGCACCTCCCACAAGTATTCCCACTCTACCCTATCGAAGACCCTCTCAGAGTCCATTGCCACCACTATCTCCGCCTCCCCCTCCCTCGCCGGCATCATAATAACGTTCAGGAGCCTCCGCACATTCGCGTTCAACTGCCTCCCCTTCACGAATTCCGTCTGGTCTTAGTGGATCACCTGCGGCACACAATCCTCAATTCTCGTGGCTAAGACCTTCGCCAGCACCTTGGCATCTACATTTAACAGCGAAATCGGCGTGTAAGACCCACACTGCAGGGGATCCTTGTCCCGCTTCAGGATCAAGGAGATCAGTGCCCGGGACATCATCGGGGGCAAAGCCCCCGCCTCCCTTGCCTCATTGAAGGTCCTAACTAGCAACTGGCCCAACAGGTCCACATATTTCTTGTAGAATTCGACCGGGAAACCGTCAGGCAGCGGTGCCTTCCCCGCCTGCATGCTCCCTGTCCCTTTGGCCAGCTCCTCCAGCCCAATTGGGGCCCCCAATCCCGCTACCAGTCCCTCCTCCACCTTCGGAAACCTCACTTGGTCCAGAAAGCAGCCCATCCCTCCCTCCTCCAGTGGGAGCTCGGACCGATACAATTCCTCATAAAAGTCCCTGAAGACCCCATTGATGTCAACCCCACTCCGTGCCACACTCCCTCCCCTGTCCTTAACTCCCCCGATCTCCCTAGCTGCGTCCCACTTCCGAAGCTGATGCGCCAGCATCCGGCTTGCCTTTTCCCCATACTCATAAATCGCCCCCTGGGCCTTTCTCCACTGCACCTCCGCCTTCCTGGTGGTCAACAGGTCGAATTCGGCCTGGAGGCTACGCCTCTTCCTCAGGAGTCCCTCCTCCGGCACCTCCGCATACCTCCTGTCTACCCTCACCATCTCCCCCACCAGCCTCTCCCTCTCCCTCTGCTCTCTCCTCGCCTTGTGGGCCCCAATGGAAATCAGCTCTCCCCTAACCACCGCCTTCAGCGCCTCCCATACCATCCCCACTCGGACCTCCCCGTTATCATTGGCCTCCAGGTATCTCTCTATGCTTCCTCGGACCAGCTCACTCACCTCCTCGTCCGCTAACAGCCCCACCACCAAGCGGCACAACGGGCGGTGGTCCCTCTCCTCCCCCAGCTCTAGGTCTACCCAATGCGGGGCGAAATGGCTATCGCCGAGTACTTCGTATCCTCTACTCTCGCTATCAGCGCCCTACTCATAATAAAGAAGTCGATCCGAGAGTAAGCCTTATGGACATGCGAGAAGAATGAAAATTCCCTCGCCCCCGGCCTTGCAAATCTCCAAGGGTCCACCCCTCCCATCTGGTCCATAAACCCCCTCAGCACCTTAGCCGCCGCCGGCTTCCTATCCGTCCTAGACCTGGAGCGATCCAGTGCTGGATCCAACACCGTGTTAAAGTCCCGTCCCCCCCATTATCAGGCCTCCCACTTCCAAGTCCGGGATCCGACCCAACATGCGCCGCATAAAACCCGCATCGTCCCAGTTCGGGGCGTACACATTGACCAGCACCACCCTCTCCCCTTGCAGCTTACCACTTACCATTACGTACCTGCCGCCATTGTCTGTCACAATGCTCGACGCCTCGAATGACACCCTCTTTCCCACCAAGATCGTCACCCCCTGGTTTTTGGCATCCAACCCGGAGTGAAACACCTGACCTACCCACCCCTTCCTCAATCTTACCTGGTCTGCCACCTTCAGGTATGTCTCCTGGAGCATGACCACATCCGCCTTTCGCCTCTTCAGGTGCGCGAACACCCGGGCCCGCTTGACCGGCCCATTCAGTCCCCTTACATTCCAGGTTATCAGCTGGATCGGGGGGCAACCCGCCCCCCTCCTCCGCCGACTAGCCATAACCCCTCCTTGGCCAGCCATGCGCCCACACCCCACACACGGCCCGTTCCCCACAGCGGCAGACCCCCGTCCCAACCCCCTCTACTCGCTCCAGCTCCCCCTTGACCATAGCAGCAGCAACCCGGTCCCCCCCCCCCCCCCCCCTTCCCCCCACCCACCCCCAGCTAGGGTCCCTCCTAGCTGCTTTACTCCCCCCATTGCACTCCCGCAAGTCAGCTGACTCCTGCTGACCCCGGCTTGTCCCGCCTCTCCTTCGACTCCTCCCATTGTGGGACATATCCTCCTCCTCTATTAGCCATCCACAGGCTCTCCGCCTCCCCCTTCCATCCCAAGTGCGGGAAACAACCCTCCCTTCCCCGCCCCGGCCCCGGCCCCGTCCCCTCCAGCATTCAGCGCGGGAAAAAGCCCACGCTTTCCACCTGCCCGGCCCCGTCACCTCTGACGTAGCTCCTTTTACAGGCCCAGTCCCCTCACCCCGACTCAGGCCTCCCCCTCCCCTGCGGGGACCCCTCCCCTGCGGGGCCCCCTCCCTTGCGGGGCCCCATCCCCCCACCGACCATCCACCCCTACTCCATTTACTTACCCCCCTCCAAGAGCCCGCCCAACAGACCCAACCAAAACCGTGCCCAACCCACCCTAACCACCCTCATCGAACCAAACAGAAATAAGAGCAAAGAACCCCCCCTCAAAGTGTAACACCCCAACAACAATCCCCGACCACCCATCCTGACCCTCAGTTTGTGTCCAGTTTCTCGGCCTGAACAAAGGCCCACGCCTCCTCCGGAGACTCAAAATAATGGTGCCGGTCCTTGTAGGCGACCCACAGTCGTGCCGGCTGCAGCATGCCCAACTTCACCCCCTTTCTGTGCAGCACCGCCTTCGCCCGGTTGTACCCGGCCCTCTTCTTCTCCACCTCCGCACTCCAGTCCTGGTATATTCGAACCTCAGCGTTCTCCCACCGGCTGCTCCTCTCTTTCTTGGCCCACCTGAGCACACACTCCCGATCAGCAAACCGACAAAACCGCACCAGCACCGCCTGCGGCGGCTCGTTAGCCTTGGGCCCCTTCCAGCTCCAGGGGCGCCTGGAAGGATCCCGCTCCCATCAGCGAGTTTAACATGGTGACCACGTCTGGCCCCTCCAGCCCCTCCGGGAGGCCCAGAATCCGCAGATTCTTCCGCCTCGACCGATTCTTCATCTCCTCGAACCGTTCCTGCCATTTCTTGTGGAGCGTCTCGTGCGCCTCCACCTTTACCGCAAGGCCTAAGATCTCGTCCTCGTTGTCGGAGACCTTTTGTCGGACCTCGCGGATCGCCACCCCCTGGGCTGTCTGGGTCTCCAGCAACTTGTCTAAAGAAGCCTTCATCGGCTCCAGCTTTAATCGCTCTGAAGCAGCGCTGGATAACCTCCTGCTGCTCCTGCGCCCACTGCATCCACGCTGCCTGGTCCCCGCCCGCCACCATTTTGCTCTTCTTCCCTCGCACCTTCTTTGGGTTCACCACCACTTTTTTAGTCGCCCCGCTCCTGGTCCATACACTGTCGGGGAACTATTGCAATCTCCCTTCCCACACCGGGAAACGTCGAAAAAGTGGGCCCTGAAAAGAGCCCAAAAGTCAGTTTTTAGCGGGAGCTGCCGAATGTGCGACTTAGCTCCGCATAGCCGCAACCGGAAGTCCCGCAGCAAACCACCTTGCAAAACGACGGCAGCAGAAATGGTTGGAAACGTTGCACGACCTTCAGCAGAAGTCGGTGAGACGATGCTGCACCCGGTACTGGCGAAATTGTCAAGTCCCAGACCCCTCCAAGCGTACGTGCTCCACAAGTCGGCAACAAAAGCCCGGTCCAGCACTCACCTTTCACATCAGCACTGGCTCTGTAAAATCACCACTGCAAAGTACCTAAATGCACGCAAAAAATTTTTTTTCCAGGGAGGTGACACAGCTGATCAAGAAGTACATTGACAGCACCAATTCACCCACGTAGCCAGTAAGATAAAGCGAGGAGAGTCCAACAAGTTTCTTAAAAGTATTTTTATTCGGCCAACATTACCTACACAAAGCTTGGTACACCTCACCGGGTCCTCTCTCCTTGCTAATCGGGGCTAGTTGCCGAGCTTTTATGCGAGTGCTGGTTAAGCTATCACGTCTACAGCAGGAGAGCTCACAGTTCCAATGAGCACAGGAAAACGATCATCCCCAGCTTGATGGGTCCCCGTACTGGTTATTACAACATGGTCAGACTCTGACAAAGAATGCAACCCACCCCCTCCCCATAGTTGAGAGAATTATGTAATAAGCTACATGCCATACTTTCCGTGTTTCCTCCCATGATGTACAGATGTTTTAACTTCGATGGAAAGGTGGGATCCATTTTAAATGCCAATGCAACATTGGTCAGGGGACCAGTAGCCACAAGAGAAATCTATGGAGTAACAAACAAGTGTTTGAGAGTTGTGATGTTGGGAATGGCATTAAACACAAAATTAGAGATGCATGTAATAAGGCAATATTAGTGATCATAGTTGATTTTAATCTGCACATAGATTGGGCAAATCAAATTAGCCACAATGCCGTAGAGGAGGAATTCCTGGAGTGTATATGGGGTGGTTTTCTTGACCAATATGTTGAGGAACCACCGAGAGAGCAGGCCATCTTAGGCTGTGTACTGGGTAATGAGAAGGGAATCATTGCCAATCTGGCTGTGCGAGACCCCTTGGGCATGATAATAATAATCGCTTATTGTCACAAGTCGGCTTCAATGAAGTTATTGTGAAAAGCCCCTAGTCGCCACATTCCGGCATCTGTTCGGGGAGGCCGGTACGGGAATTGAACCCGCGCTGCTGGTCTTGTTCAACATTACAAGCCAGCTGTTTAGCCCACTGTGCCAAACTGGCCCCATGGCATGAGTGCCATAACATGATTGAATTTTTTATCAAGTTGGAGAGTGAAGTAGTTGATTCGGAGACTCGGGTGTTGAATCTTAATAAAGAAAACTATGAAGATATGAGGCGTGAGTTGGCCTTTATAGATTGGGGAGAGTTACTTAAAGGGATGACAGTGGATAGGCAATGGCAAACATTCAAGGAAGGAATGGGGGAATAGCAGCAACTGTTCATTCCTGTCTGGCACAAAAGCAAAATGGGTAAGAGGGCCAATCCATGGCTTACAAAAGGAATTAGAAATAGTATCCGATCCAAGGAAGGAGCATACAGATTGGCCAGGAAAAATAATAGGTCTGAAGATTAGGAGCAATTTAGAATTCAGCAACCAAGAACCAAGGGATTGATTAAGGGGAAAATACAGTACTAAGGTAAGCTTGCAGAGAACATAAAGACTGACACTAGGAGTTTCTATAGATATGTGAAGAGAAAGAGATTGGTAAAGACAAATGTAGGCTCTCTACAGACAGAAACAGGGGAATGCATAATAAGGGACAAAGAAATGGCTAAGCAATTGAATACACACTTTGGTTTTGTCTTCACAAAAGAGGCCACAAATCAGATACTAGAAATGTTGGAGAATGAAAGGTTTAGTGAGAGGGAAGAACTGAGGGAGATCAATATTAGTAGAGAAATGCTGTTGGGAAAATTGATGGGATTGAAGGCGGATAAATCACCAGGGCCTGATAATCTGCATCCCAAGGTGGCTCTGAAAATAGTGGATGCATTGGTGGTCATCTTCTGGGATTCTATAGACTCTGCAACAGTCACTTCAATATTCAAAAAGGGAGCACTGGAGCACAAGTGGATAGCACTGTGGCTTCACAGCGCCAGGGTCCCAGGTTCGATTCCCCGCTGGGTCACTGTCTGTGCGGAGTCTGCACATTCTCCCCGTGTCTGCGTGGGTTTCCTCCAGTTGCTCCGGTTTCCTCCCACAGTCCAAAGATGTCCGGGTTAGAGGTGGATTGGCCATGATAAATTGCCCTTAGTGACCAAAAAGCTTAGGAGGGGTTATTGGGTTACGGGGATAGGGTGGAAGTGAGGGCTTAAGTGGGTCGGTGCAGACTCGATGGGCCGAATGGCCTCCTTCTGCACTGTATGTTATATGTTCTATTTAGAGAAAAAAACAGGGAATTATAGACCAGTAAGTCTAACATCAGTAGTGGGGAAAATTCTTGAATCCATCCAGCACGGTTGCGCAGTGGTTAGCATAGTTGCTTCACAGCTCCAGCGTCCCAGGTTCGATTCCTGGCTTGAGTCACTGTCTGTGCGGGGACTGCACGTTCTCCCCGTGTGTGCGTGGGTTTCCCCCGGGTGCTCCGATATCCTCCCACAGTCCAAAGATGTACAGGTTAGGTGGATTGGCCATGATAAATTGCCCTTCGTGTCCAAAAAGGTTAGGTGGGGTTACTGGGATACGGGGATAGGGTGGGGGCGTGGGTTTGAGTAGGGTGCTCTTTCCCAGAGCAGGTGCAGACTCAATGGGCTGAATGGCCTCCTTCTGCACTGTACATTCTATGATCTATGATTATCAAGGACTTTATAGTGGAACATTTAGAAAGCAGTGGCAGGATCAGTCAGAGTCAGAATGGATTTATGAAGGGGAAATCATGCTTGACAAATCTGTTGGAATTCTTTGAAGATGTAATCAGTACAGTTGGCAAGGGGAGCCAGTCGATGTGGTATATTTGGACTCTCAGAAGGCGTTTGACAAAGTCCCACATAAGAGATTATTGTGCAAAATTAAAGCGCATGGAATTGGGGGATATGTATTGAGGTGGATAGAAAACTGGTTGGCAGAGAGGAAACAAAGAGTAGGGATTAATGGTTCTTTTCAAATCGGCAGGCAGTAACTAGTGGGGTACCACAGGGATCAGTGCTGGGACCCCCGCTATTCACAATATATATTAGTGATTTGGATGACGGAACAAAAATGTAACATCTCAAAGTTTGCAGATGATACCAAGTTAGGTGGGAGGGTGAATTGTGACGAGGATGCAGGGATCCTACAGCATGATCTGGACAGGTTGGGCGAGTGGGCAAATCAATGGCAGATGCAGTATCATTTGGATAAGTGTGAGGTTATTCACTTTGGATGCAAAAACAGGAAGTCAGATTACTACCTGAATGGTTGTCAATTGGGAGAGGGGAGTGTGCAGCGGGACCTGGGTGTTCTTGTGCACCAATCGCTGAAGGTAAGCATGCAGGTGCAGCAAGCGGTAAAGAAGGATAATGGTATGTTGGCCTTCATTGCAAGAGGTTTCGATGACAGGAGCAGGGATGTGTTGTTGCAATTATACAGGGCCTTGGTGAGGCCGCACCTAGAATATTGTGTGCAGTTTTGGTCTCTTTTTCTGAGGAAGGAGTTCTTGCTCTCGAGGGAGTGCAGCGAAGGTTTACCAGACTGTTTCCAGGGATGACGGGACTGTAATATGAGGAGAGATTGACTAAGTTAGGATTGTTCTCGCTGGAGTTCAGAAGAATGGGGGAGGATCTCATAGAGATTTATAAAATTCTAACAGGACTAGACAGTGTAGATGCTGGGAAGATGTTGCCGATAGTGGGTGTGCCCAGAACCAGTGGTCACAGTCGGAGGATTCAGGGTAAACCATTTCGGACAGAGATGAAGAGATATTTCTTAACCCAAAGAGTGGTGAGCCTGTGGAATTCATTACCACAGGAAGTAGTTGATGCTAAAACATTGAATAGATATAGCACTTGGGGTGAATGGGATCAAAGGTTATGGGGGGAAAGCAGGATTAGGCTATTGAGTTGGATGATCAGCCATGATGGTGATAAATGGCGGAGCAGGCTCGAAGGGCCAAAAGGCCTCCTCCTGCTCCTATCTTCTATTTATCTATGTAAAAGTTAAAGCTTGAAAACTGTGAATTATTATTTTCATTCTCTCTATTTTACACGTTAAGATTTCTTCATCAGTAGTTTAAATTCCAGATTGATGTTCAAATATGCTTGTTGTTGAACTTCCGGTTGCGGCGATGCACTGCTAAGCCGCACGTTTCGGCAGCTCCCCTTCTAACGGACTTTTGGGCTCTTTTCGGGAGCCCCAACCGAAATTTTTTCAGACCAAACCCAGTGTGGGGTGACGAAGGAAGGTGCCCCCCCCGGGTGTGTATGGAAAAGACCAGTGGAAGTGGCCAGATTGCGAAGGATCCTTTGGAGCAGCGGCCGAGAAGAGAAGGAAGAAGCAAGATGGTGGCGGATGGAGCCCAGATGACATGGTGCCTGGACCAGCAGGAATTCCTCCGACGGTGTGTGGAGGAACTAAAGGAGGTGCTGGCGCCGATGTTATTGGCAATCGATGGGCTGAAGGAAACACAAAAGGCCCAGGCGATAGAGCTCCGTGGAGTGAAGGCAAAGGCAGCCGAAAACGAGGATGAGATACAAGGCCTGGTGGTAAAAACGGAGACGCATGAGGCGCTACATAAGAGATGTATCGAAAGGCTGGAAGCCCTGGAGAACAGCTCGAGGAGGAAGAACCTCCAGATTCTAGGTCTCCCCAAAGGAACGGAGGGAGCTGACATTGGTGCTTATGTGAGCACGATGCTCCATACGCTAATGGGAGCAGAGGCCCCATTGGGCCCCCTGGAGGTGGAAGGGGCTCACTGGGTCCTTGTGAGAAGACCAAAGGCGGGAGAACTACCAAGGGCGATAGTGGTGAGATTTCACCGCTTCACGGGCAGAGGGGCTGTTTTGAGCTGGGCCAAGAAGGTACGGAGTAGTAAGTGGGAGAATGCGGTGATACGAGTGTATCAGGACTGGAGCGCGGAGGTGGCGAGAAGGAGGGCGAGCTTCAATCGGGCCAAGGCGGTGCTTCACAAGGAAGAAAATAAAATTTGGAATGCTGCAGCCGGCGCGATTGTGGGTCACGCACCAGGGCAAGCACTACTACTTTGAAACGGCGGATGAGGCATGGACCTTCATCCAAGAAGAGAAACTGGACTAGAACTGAGAGACTGATGTTGGGGGGAAAACAATGAGGTTGTGGTACAGAAGTGTAAATTGGGGAATGGGAGGTTTATAGTATTGAAACGATAGACGGGGAATTTCTCTCCTCTAGATGGGGGGACACGGAGAAATGTGGGCGCCGGTGGAAAAAGGGACTGAGAGGGGGGATGGGGAATGAGGGAGCTGCGCCATAGGGGGCGGGGCCGATAGGAAAGCACGGGTTTTTTTTCCACGATATGGAGATGATGGCGGGAAGATAGGCGCAGGAAGGAAGAGAGTTCCACACGAAAGGGGGATCAAAGAGAGAACGGGGGTAGCCGGGGTCAGTTAGAGTTAGCTGACTTTCGGAAGCATCATGGGGCGAGTAACCATGCTAGATGGGGATCTAGCGGGGGGGGGGGGACGGACTAACTGGGTTGCTGCTGCTGAGAGCAAGGGAGAGCTGGCAAGAGAAGAGATGGTCGGGACGGGCGCCGCCTGGGGGATGGGTGGGTGCACGGGACCAGGACGGGGAAGGCTAGTCGGCGGGGGGGGGGGGGCAATCCGGCTGATCACGTGGAATGTGAGAGGCCTGAATGGGCCGATTAAGAGGGCCCGGGTGTTCGCGCACTTAAAAAGACTGAAGGCGGACGTAGTCATGCTCCAGGAGACGCATCTGAAGGTGGCAGATCAGGTTAGGTTAAGGAAAGGATGGGTGGGACAGGTGTTCCACTCAGGGTTGGACGCAAAAAGTCTTGGTGGGAAAACAGGTGTCGTTCGAGGCTAGGAATATAGTGGTGGATAACGGGGGTAGATACGTGATGGTGAGTATTAGATCGGATGTCGTGCTGGTAAATGTATATGCCCCGAACTGGGATGACGCGGGATTTATGAAGCGGATGCTGGGACGTATCCCGGACCTGGAAGTGGGAAGCCTGGTAATGGGGGGGGGGGGGTGCGGTAATGGGGGGGGGGGGGGGGGGGGGACTTCAATACTGTGCTGGATCCAGGGCTAGACCGGTCCAGATCCAGGACCGGAAGAAGACCGGCAGCGGCCAAGGTGTTTAGGGGGTTCATGGGACAAATGGGGGGAGTGGATCCGTGGAGATTTGCTAGGCCATTGGGCCAAAGAGTTCTCCTTTTTCTCCCATGTCCACAAGGTATACTCCCGGATAGATTCCTTTGTTCTGAGTAGGGCACTGATCTCGAAGGTGGCAGGAATGGAGTATTCGGCCATAGCCGTTTCAGACCATGCCCCACACTGGGTGGGTCTGGAATTAGGAGAGGAGAGGGAGCAGCGCCCACTCTGGCGACTGGATGTGGAACTATTGGCGGATGAGGGGACCTGTGGAAGTGTGGGGGGATGTATTGAGAAGTACCTGGAGGTCAATGCCGATGGCGAGGTCCAGGTGGGGGTAGTATGGGAAGTGCTGAAGGCGGTGATTAGGGGAGAGTTGATCTCCATTCAAGCTCACAAGGAGAAACAAGAGGGCAAAGAAAGGGAGAGATTAGTGGGGGATATTTTGAGGGTGGATAAAAGATATGCGGAGGCCCCGGACGAAGGACTATATCGAGAGAGGCGAAGACTTCAGACGGAGTTTGACCTGCTGACCACAGGAAAGGCAGAGGCACAGTGGAGGAAGGCACAGGGGATGCGATATGAGTATGGGGAAAAGGCGAGCCGGCTGCTGGCCCACCAACTTCGCAAGAGGATAGCGGCGAGGGAGATTGGGGGAGTTAGGGATGAAACGGGAACTACGGAACGGAGAGTAGGGAAGGTAAATGAGGTGTTTAAGACCTTCTATGAGAGGCTATATAAGTCCCAACCCCCGGAGGGAAAAGAGGGAATGCAACAGTTTCTGGACCAACTAAGGTTCCCGAGGGTGGAGGAGCAGGAGGTGGCAGGTCTGGGGGCGCCAATTGAGGTGGATGAGGTGATTAAAGGACTGGGGAACATGCAAGCAGGGAAGGCCCCGGGACCAGACGGGTTCCAGGTGGAATTCTACAGGAAATATGTGGACTTGTTGGCCCCGCTGCTGGCGAGAACCTTTAACGAGGCCAGACAATGTCGGAGGCGACGATATCACTAATCTTGAAGCGTGATAAAGATCCGCTGCAATGCGGGTCATATAGGCCTATCTCACTCCTAAATGTAGACTCCAAGCTGCTGGCAAAAGTGCTGGCGACGAGGATAGAGGATTGTGTCCCGGGGGTGGTGCATGAAGACCAGACAGGGTTTGTAAAGGGGAGACAACTGAATGTCAACGTTCGACGGCTGCTGGGGGTGATAATGATGCCCCCAGCGGAGGGGGAGGCAGAGATAGTGGTGGCGATGGATGCGGAGAAGGCATTCAATAGGGTAGAGTGGGAGTATTTATGGGAGGTGTTGAGGAGGTTTGGGTTCGGGGAGGGGTTTGTCAGTTGGGTCAGACTCCTATACGAGGGCCCCAGTGGCAAGTGTAGTCACAAACCGGCAAAGATCGGAGTATTTTCGGCTACACAGGGGAACAAGGCAGGGGTGTCCCCTGTCCCCATTACTGTTCGCGTTGGCAATTGAACCACTGGCCATAGCGTTGAGAGACTCTAAGAAATGGAGGGGGGTAGTCAGAGGGGGAGAGGAACATCGAGTGTCACTCTACATGTTGCGGACCCTGTAGAGGGGATGACAGAGGTTATGCAGATATTGAGGGAGTTTGGAGATTTTTCAGGATACAGGCTAAATATGGGGAAGAGCGAGCTTTTTGTAATACACCCCGGGGACCAGGGAAGAGGAATAGACGCCCTGCCGTTAAGGAGAGTGGAAAGGAGCTTCCGATATTTGGGGATCCAGGTAGCTAGGAAACTCTACACAGACTTAATCTGACGCGGCTGGTGGAGCAGATGGAGGAGGATTTCAAGAGGTGGGATGTGCTGCCGCTCTCATTGGCGGGCAGAGTGCAGGCGGTAAAAATGATGGTTCTCCCGAGGTTTCTTTTCGCGTTTCAATGTCTCCCCATTCTGATCACGAAGGCCTTTTTCAAAAAAATAGACAGGAGCATTATGAGTTTTGTGTGGGCAGGGAAGACCCCGAGGGTAAGGAGGGGGTTCCTGCAGCGTAGCAGGGACAGAGGGGGACTGGCGTTGCCGAGCCTGGACGACTACTACTGGGCCGCCAATGTGGCGATGGTTTGTAAGTGGATGAGGGAGGGAGAGGGGGTGGCGTGGAAGAGCCTGGAGATGGCGTCCTGTAAAGGAATGAGCCTAAAGGCGCTGGTGACGGCGCCGCTGCCGCTCTCCCCGAAAAGGTATACCACAAACCCAGTGGTGGTGGCAATCTTAAGGATCTGGGGACAGTGGAGGCGACACAGGGGGGTGACGGGTGCCTTGGTGTGGTCCCCGATCAGGAACAACCACAGGTTTGTCCCAGGAAAGATGGACGGAGGGTTCCAGAGCTGGCAACGAGCAGGAATTAGGAAACTGAGAGATATGTTTATAGACGGGATGTTTGCGAGCCTGGGAGCGCTGGAGGAAAAGTATGAGTTGCCCCCGGAAAACAATTTCAGATACATGCAAGTGAGGGCGTTTACAAGGCAACAGGTGAGGGAATTTCCGCTGCTCACAGGGGATCCAAGATAGAGTGATTTCGGGGGTATGGGTCGGGGAGGGCAAAGTGTCCGAAATATATCAAGAGATGAGAGACGAGGGGGAGGCGATGGTAGAGGAGCTGAAAGGAAAATGGGAAGAAGAGCTGGGAGAGGAGATTGAGGAGGGTCTGTGGACTGATGCCCTAAGCAGGGTAAACTCCTCGTCTTCGTGTGCCAGGCTTAGCCTGATTCAATTTAAGGTTCTACACAGAGCACATATGACGGGAGCAATACTGAGCAGGTTCTTCGGAATGGAGGACAAGTGCGTGAGGTGCTTGGGAAGCCCGGCGAACCACACACACACGTTCTGTTCGTGCCCGGCACTGGATGAGTACTGGAGGGGAGTGGCAAAGGTGATCTCAAAGGTGGTGAAGGTCCGGGTCGAGCCAGGCTGGGGGTTAGCGCTATTTGGGGTAGCGGAAGAGCCGGGAGTGCAGGAGGCGAAAGAGGCCGATATTTTGGCCTTTGCGTCCCTGATAGCCTGGCGAAGGATCTCACTCATGTGGAAGGAAGCGAAACCCCCCGGCGTGGAGGCCTGGATAAACGATATGGCAGGCAGGGTTCATAAAACTAGAACAAATGAAATTTGCGCTGAGAGGATCGGCTCAGGGGTTCTCCAGGCGGTGGCAACCATTCCTTGACTATCTCGTGGAACGTTAAGGGAAAATAGATCGTCAGAAGCAGGGGGAAGGGGGGGGGGGGAGCACTATTTTTTGTTACTTTGTTATTTCACTATATTATTTAAATAATGGTATTTATTAGTTACTGTACTATTTTTATGTTGATTTGTAAAACGGAAGAATGTTGTTTGAAAACTTTAATAAAATATATATTTTTTTTAAAAATGCTTGTTGTTACTAAGCAAACTGGAGCTGTCCTTGCTGCCTCAACAGATGCAACTCTGTGCAAAAACTTGACATCACCAGCCAATAGGTACAGGTCATATTAGCAGCCAATCCCATAACAGCTAGATATGAATGGCAATGTGGGTAATCTGGTCCTCCACTTGGCTGTGGAGATGCTTGTTATGTCAGCATGGGTATCCATTTTAAATGTTACCACCCAAAGGGTAAATAGAGAGAAACTAGTTCAGTATTTCCCAATGTTTGTTCCACCCCACCCCCCAACAGTAACTCAATTTTGAAAATTGCCATGACACCAGAGCGGGAGGGGTAGTAGAGCTGTGGGGTGTGGGTGTATTTGAGAGAGTGAAGATTTATCAGAGCAAAAGAGGGAAGAGATTTGTAGTGGTTGAGCATGGCGGGGAAGTGTTTAAACTGCAGGGTTTTAAAAAAAATAAAAGCATCCATTTTTTCACAGGCTTTTTTGAGCAATTATCAGGCCTCAACGATCTGTCCATTAGGCCACGCGCACACAAAGAAAAAAACATGAGGATCTAAAGGGGCACTTATCTAAATTTAAAGGCAACAGTGTTGCCTCGGAGCTCACAACCCCAAAACCCCATCTTGCCACTCCAAGCTGGGGGACACAATCCAACGTTTGGGATGCCCGGTCTAGTTCCTCTGATAGGGCAGTCCAGAACATGTAGGGCATAACAAAATAACAGCTAGACTGTACAGTGGAGACATCAGAAAGCATTTCTTCACAAAAAGTGTAGCAGAAATCTGGAAGTTTCCCCCATAACAAGTTGAGTCTAGGTCAACGGAAAATTTCAAAACTGAAATTGATAGATTTTTGCTAGATAAGGGTTATAGAAGCAAGGCAGATAGACAGTGTGAATATGCATATCAGCCTTGATCTAATTGGAAGACAGAACATGTTTGATGGGCTGGATGACCTACTCCTATGTTCCATTTTTTGGAGGACCGGTTTAGTTCAGTTGGCTGGATAGAAGGTTCGCGATGCAGAGCGAGGCCAGTAGTGTAGGTTCAATTCCCGTACAGGCTGAGGTTATTCATGAAGGCCCCATCTTCTCAACCTTGCCCCTTGCCTGAGGTGTGGTGATCCTCAGGTTAAATTATCACCAGTCAGCTCTCCCCCTCAAAGGGGAAAGCGGCCCATGGTTACCCGGGACTACGGTGGCTTTAATTTTTACTAAAACTTTTTCCTGAAACTACGAAAAAAATATTTTACTTCCTGAAACTACTAAAACTTTACTTCCTGAAATTCATACATCTTACCTGACCAGCGTGTTCAGTGGCTATCCTTATCAAGGCATTCACTGCGTATTCAGCTTGTAGTTGTTCTAACCCTGGAGCTTTAGGGTCTGGGGCATCACCTAGGCCATCCTCTCCATGATAATTGCCAGCAGTTAGCTGATTTCCAAGGAGAGAGGTACCGGCACCACGGAACACAGGAATCTGCAAAAGGAAAAGGAAACTTAACAGCATTTATAAGTGCGATGAAATACACTGGTTCAAGTTACGATATTCTGGCCCAGTGCTGACCTCATTCCAAACCCCAGGAATGAAGACACTTATGTAGAACAGGTGGATACCCATATGCTCTACTGCACTATTTGGGTATCTGCCCTTCAAGAGCCTTGCTGCTCTTTAGGGTGGGTGCAGGGAACTAAGAAATAAAATCACCATTGTTACATTTCTAAAGGCAATCATTTGCTCAGCAATTGACTGGCAGTGATAAAGACCTCAAATTCTTATCTTACAGGCATTGGCCACAGGAAGGATGGATCAAAGGGCAGCATGGTGGCACAGTGGTTAGCACTGCTACCTCATGGTGCCGAGGTCCCAGGTTCGATACCAGCTCTGGGTCACTGTCCACATTCTCACAGTGTTTATGTGGGTTTCGCCCCTACAACCCAAAGATGTGTCGGGTAGATGGATTGGCCACGCTAAATTGCCCCTTAAATGGAGAAAATGAATTGGGCACTCTTCATTTATTTAAAAAAAAAGGAAGGATGGAACTAATTCTAATAGGGGAATCTCCTCATCACTACTCCATTTTGGTGAAGTCAGGCTGGGAGTGGATGAGTACAAGAGGCACTCAACCCATCCATCAGAAATTTGACCGTTGGAATCTGGTTCCACACTAGGTCCTGACTAGTCATCTACACACACCCTCTCACGAGACGTCTGCCCTGCTTCTGCAGTCCAAAGTTCAAGAATGTTGGTGCCATTATACTTTGTGTGGATTTACATAGTTACAATTGTGGACTATGGCAAATGACTTACTTATAAAACAAGTAAAGGCAATTCTTCATCCTTTGTATTGAACCTTTAATTCCCACAATTGAACAGGTAAATATGTACACATTTGAAAGGAAAATGCCATTGTGCAGATCAAGCTGAACCAAGGATCTCTTTTAAGGATAAAGCATGAAGGTATTTAAAAATTAAAAATAAACTTGAAGGCTTAAAAATATTTCATGATAAAATCTTCTTCTGAAGCTGGATTTTGCATCCCAAAGATGGGTATGTTTTCAAAGGGGGGCGCATAAAACACAAGAGATGGAAATCCTTCCAATCCACCCGAGAGCTGTCCCCGCTGCCTCCATTATAAAGTAGGTGGATGGGCACCAAAATCAGTAGCCACCCGTCAGCCAGATTTACTTGAATAATTCAATAAATAATTGGCTTAATAAGTTCAATTAACACGTATAATATTCTGCTCCCACCATAATGCTTGGGCAGGTAGGTGGGGAATATTTTTGTAAAGTTGGGAAGGAAGGTGGATCAGACGGTTCCCTTTACGCATCAGGGGCACCTCTCTTCCATATTTTACACCCCACGGCGGTACAGGAATTAGTACTGCTGCCCCGTTTATATCAATTTATATGCCGAAAACCAGCCAAATTCCCCCAAGATCTCCATAATCCCCCCCCAATTCTGCCCCCGGGTCCAAAATATAAAATAGCAAGTCATCCGCATATAGCGAGACCTTATGCTCGGCATCCCCCCACCCCCACACACACACACACGGATCAATACCTCGATGCCCTCACCAAGATGAAAAGCAACGGGGAGAGCGGGCAAACATATCTTGTCCCATTATGTAGCCCAAAGTACCCCAAACTCACTTGGTTCGTCCGCACACTTGCCACTGGCGCCGTATACAGCAGCCGGACCCAATCCACAAACCCCCGCCCAAATCCAAACCGCCCTAGCAACTCAAATAAATTTGCACACTCCACCCAATCATTGCCACCACTATGTACCTCCTGTCCTTCCAAGGGTATCATAATCACATTAAGTAACCTCCGCACATGCCAACAGCTGCCTTCCCTTCATAAAACCTGTCTGATCCTCCCCTATCGCGCCCGGCACTCAGGCCTCAATCCGTGATACAAGCACTTTTGCCAATTGCTTAGCATCTATATTCAATAACGACATCGGGCAGTACGACTCACACTGCTACGGGTGCTTATCCTTCTTTAAAATCAGGGAAATGGAAGCCTGCGACAATGCAGGAGTGAGTTCCCCCCTCTCCTTGCCTCGCCTCATTATACGTTCTCATTAGCAATGGCACCAGCTCTGCCCCAAACCTTTTATAAAACTCAACTGGTAACCCACCTGGACACGGGGCCTTCCCTGACTGCATCGCACCAATGCCATCCATCACCTCCCCCAACCCAATTGGGGCCCCCAGACCCTGACCCCACCACTCCCCCACCTTGGGAAACTCCAACCTATCCAGGAACCGCCACATCCCCTCGACCCCTGTTGGGGGCTCCGATTCGTACAGCTTCGAAGAAAATACCTCAAATGCCCCATTCACCCACTCCGGGTCCATCACCACCTTACCACTCTGATCCCTCACCCTACAAATTCCTCTTGTCCCTCAGCCTACCAATCACCCTCGCCAATGCTTGCTTCCTCACTGATGGGCCAGCATCCTACTCGCCTTCTCCCCATACTCGTAAACTGCCCCACCGCCATCTCCGTAGACACTAACCCAAACTCCATTTGGAGCCTCTGCCTCGCCTTCAGCAACTCCTCCTCCGGCGCCACCGAGTATCTCCTGTCCAGCCTCAAAATCTCATCTATCAGCCTTGCCCTCTCCTCCCGCTCCACCCTCTCCCTGTGCGTCTTAATCAAAATAAATTCCCCTCTAACTACAGCCTTGAGTGCCTCCCACAGCTTGGCGGCTGTGACCTCCCCTGTGTTGTTCAACTCCACATAGCCCCGAATGGCAGCCCGCACCCTTTCACATACCGCCTCATCCACCAACAGCCCCACGTCTAACCTCCACGGCGGCCGTTGGGCCTTCTCCTGAACTACCAGCATCCCCTCCAACATCATATACCTACCTCCGGATTGGCCACAATGCTCCCTACCTCAAATACCACCTCTTATTAACCAACACCGCTACCCCTTCTTCTTCATATCCAACCCCGAGTGGAACACCTACCCCACCATCCCTTCTTTACCGTCGTCTGATCCCCAACTTCAGGTGTGTCTCGACGTCCGCCTTCAGACTCCTTAAATGTGTGAACACATGACTGTTTAACCAGCCCATTCAGCCCGCTCACATTCCACGTGACCAGCTTGGTCTGGGGCTCCTCACCCTCACCACCCCGCTCCCCCCCCCTCCTCCTGGCAACCCCGCACTTCACTCCAATTAACAAGCCCGCCCACCTAGCCCAAGGCATCTGGCTTCCACTCAGCCCCCAGTCCACCCCTTCCTCCCCAATCCTTCCAACCGCCAACAAACAAAGAGAAACAAAAGGCACACTCATCATTGTCGCTCCCCCGTTGAAACAGATGCCAAACTACCCACCCCATACTCTTTACAGTGAACACAAAGCTCCTCTCCAAAGTTCAATGTCCTCACATTCCTCCCAGTCCATGGTCCCTCACCTCCTCTGGTGAGTCAAACTAAAACTCTTATTTCTGAAGAGTCACCCACAAGCAGGCAGGGTACAAAACTCAAAACTTCACCCCCTTCTTAAAGAGGGCAGCCTTTATCTGGTTGAACCCGACCCTCCTCTTCAACAATTCCGCACCCAAGTCCTGGTAGGCCCGCAGCTTACTCCCCAGGTGCATTTCCTAGTCGGCCTCGGCCATTTCAAGATCTTTTCTTTGTCCAAGAATTGATGCAGACGCACCATTGGGCAGCACGGTAGCATTGTGGTTAGCACAATTGTTTCACAGCTCCAGGGTCCCAGGTTCGATTCCCGGCTTGGAAGTCTGTGAGGAGTCTGCACATTCTCCCCGTGTGTGCGTGGGTTTCCTCCAGGTGCTCCGCTTTCCTCCCACAGTCCAAAGATGTGCAGGTTAGGTGGATTGGCCATGCTAAATTGCCCTTAGTGTCCAAAATTGCCCTTAGTGTTGGGTGGGGTTACTGGGTTATGGGGATAGGGTGGAAGTGTGGACCTTGGGTAGGGTGCTCTTTCCAAGAGCCGGTGCAGACTCGATGGGCCGAATGGTCTCCTTCTGCACTGTAAATTCTATGATCTATGATCATCGCTCTCGACGGCTCCCCCTCCTGTGGCCTCCTCCTCAGTGCTCTGTGCGACCGATCCACCTGGGGAGGATGGTCGAAAGCCTCCTCCCACATCAACTTCTCCAGCATGCTCGTCACATACCTGGTGGCCTCCTCTCCCTCAATGCCCTCAGGCATCCCGACGATCCTCAGGTCGTCTCCTGGAGTGGTTCTCCAGGTCGTTTTAACTTCTCTCTCAGTCTCTTCTGGCTGCCCAGAACCATTCCCAACTCCGTCTCCAATGAGACCATCCGCTCCTCATGCTCCCCCAGTGCCTCCTTGCCCTCCACCATCTTCACCTGTGACACACCATAAAAACTTTCCTGCTCCAGCTCCTCGCTCTTTCTCGTGGCACCTCTCAACCACATACCAACCTCATCAGAGTAATATTACCTTCCCTGGGCACTCACATACCTTTTGCCCTCACAAAAAAAGAGAAAACACCCATACGGTTGAGGAAGGACCAACAAAATGCACCTTGAGCGCGAGCCACCAAATGTGCAACCACTCACTCCATGGCTGCCACCGAAGTCCCCGTTTGATAGCGCTGTTGATGACACCCTTACATCACTTTACTGATGATGGAGAGTAGACTGATAGGGCGTTAATTGGCTAGGTTGGATTTGTCCTGTTTCCTGTGTAGAGGACATACCTGGGCAATTTTTAACATTGTCGGGTTGATGTCAGTGTTGTAACTACTGCAACAGCTTGGCTCGAGGTTTGGAACGTTCTGGAGCAGGGTCCATAGCATTTGCAGTATCCAGTGCCTTCAGCCGTTTCTTGATATCACGTGGAGTGAATCATATTGGCTGAAGACTGACATTTGCGAGGAGACCGAGATAGATCAGCCACTTGGCGCTTCTGGTTGAAAATTCTTCCTTGACTTTTGCACAGATGTGCTGGGCTCCTCCATCATGAAAGATAGAAATATCTGGGGGCCTCCTCCTCCAATGAGTTGTTTAATTGCCCACCACCATTCGCGGCTGAATGTGGTAGGACTGCAGAGCTTCAATCTCACCCGTTTTTTGTGAAATCGCTTACCTGTACCTATTACTTGCGGCTTATGCTGTTTGGCATACTAGTCCTGTGTTGTAACTTCACCAGGTTGACACCTCATTTTTAGGTATGCTTGAATTTGCTCCTGGCATACTTTCCTGCACTCTTCATTGAACCAGGGTTGAACTCCTGGTTTGGTGGTGATGGTGGAGTGGGGAATATGCCATGTCCATGAGGCGGCAGATTGAGATGGAGTATAATTGAGCTGCTGCTGTTAACTCACAGCACCTCATGCCCAGTCTTAAGAGTTGCTAGACCTGTTTGATGTCTATCCCATTTCGGTGGTAGTGCCACACAAGGCAATGGAGGGTATCCTCAATATGAAGACGGGACTTTGTCTCCACAAGGACTTTGCAAAGGCACTTCTACCAATATGGTCATGGACAGATGCATCTGCAGCAGGCAGGTTGGTGAGGATGAGGTCAAATATGTTTTTCCCTCTTGTTGGTTCCCTCACCACCTGCTGCAGTCCCAGCCTCACAGCTATGTCCTTTAGGCCCCGCCAGCTTGGTCTTTGTACTACTGAGCCACTCTTGGTGATGGACATTGAAGTCCTCCCAGAGTATATTTTGTGCACTTGCCACGCTCAGTGCATCCTCCAAATGATGTTCAACATGGAGGAGTACGGATTAATCAGCTGATGGTGGATGGTACGTGGTAACTAGCAGGTTTCCTTTCCCATGCTTGACCTGAATCCATGAGACTTCATGGAGTTCAAAGTTGATGTTGAGGACTCCCACGGCAACTCCCTCCCGACTGTATACCACTGTGTCGCCACCTCTGCTGGGTCTGTCCTGCTGGTGGGACAGAACATACTCAGCGATGGCGATAGTGGTGTCTTGGACATTGTCAGTAAGGTATGCTTCCGTGAGTATGATGATGTCATACTGTTGCTTGATTAGTCTGAGAGATATCCCAACTTTGACACAAGCCCCCAGATGTTAGTAAGGAGGACTGCAGGGTCGACAGGGCTGCATTTGCCATTGTTGTTTCCGATGCCTAGTTTCAATTCGTCTGGTTTCATTCCTTTTTTGTGTTACCGTAGCAGTTGAATACAACGGAGTGGCTTGCTAAGCCATTTAAGAGTCAACCGCATTGCTACAGGTCTAGAATCACATGTAGGCCAGGCCAGGTAAGGATGGAAGATTTCCTTCTCTAAAGGACATTAGTAAACCAGATGGGTTTTTATGACAATTGACAATGGTTTTATGGTCCTCATTAAACTTTTAATTCCAGATATTTTATTGAGTTTAAATTCCACCATTTTCCCTGGTGTGATTTGAACTAGAGTCCCTGATCATTACCCTCTTGACTCTGGATTACTAGTCCAGCGACAATACTACTACCAATACTACTACACCACCGCCTCCCAATAAGATGGTCCAATAAGGTGTTGGTATTTCCCTTGGTAATGCAATTAAGTTTGGGAGTGCTTGGGGGTAGAAATATTTCACCAACATCAGTTTTAGGTCAAAACACTTGTTGGATAAATAGGATGCTGTGAACCCGATATTCCTTTCCTACTCATTTGCTTGCCCACTGCCTATCCTGTCAACATATCGCTGGTGCGTGTGGCGCCATTTATGGGAGCGCTGCTGATGGGCTGCTGGGAATGGTGTCAGAATGGAGGCGGGATTATTGATGCAGTCAAATGATTCAGATGAGCAGGGTCCCAGGGTTCACAGAAGAAGCAATAGTGATATTCCAGACAAGCAGAGTACTCGTGATGTAATTGGGCTGCAAGCCCGAGCTTGTCATGTGATTTTGAAGAGAGAGCTCAATTTGAAAGAAATTAATACAAGCCTACTGGGCTTGTAAAAAACAGTTGCATGATTCTCGCTTTGAATAATAGGGGGTGGCACAGTGGTGAGCACTGCGTCAGAGCGTCAGGGACCCGGGTTAAATTCCAGCCTTGAGTGACTGTCTGTGTGATGTGACTGACTGTGTGGAGTTTGCACATTCTCCCCGTATCTGTGTGGGTTTCCTCCAAGTGCTCCGGTTTCCTCCCACAGTCCAAAGATGTGCAGGTTAGGCAGACTGGCCGTGCTAAATTGATCCTTAAATGTCCAAAAGGTTAGGTGGGGTTACAAGGATGGGGTGGGGAATTGGGCCTAGGTAGGGTGCTCTTTCAGAGGGTCGGTGTATACTAGAAGGGCCGAATGGCTTCCATCTGCACTGTAGGAATTCTATGTGTCATCTTTCCCTATAGATGGAGCACAATTTATGCAGCTCTTTGGTATTTCACCTTGATGATCCATCATCGTGTGCATGGCTATAAGCTTCTCTGGCCAATCTCAACTGACATTAATATCAGTATATCATTTCAATGTACGCCAATGAAATGTCAGACAACCCGCAGAATTTACACTTTCACAGCTCAGTTTTTTTTCTTCAAGCTCTGTGAGCATTAGAGAAGTAGAACTCTTAAATCACAACACACCATTAAACTTTTTGACAAATAAAGTCACTGTTAATGTAGAAAGAAAAATTAATAGTTACAAAAGATTCATTATTTTATATAAAAGTATACTTTTGCACTGATTTATAAAATAATTAGCACTCTTACACTTGCTGAACAGCTTTTTTTGACAAATTTCTGCACCTTGGTAGATCTGCACATGGCATAAAAACTCTCTTTTCATTACGTACCTTGGTCTTCTGGCAAACCTCTAACACCCGAAGTACATTTTTGCACACATTTTCAATTTTTGTGTTTCCATGAACACATGTTATACCCAGGATCTGCACATTAGGAGCTGCAAGAGCCATCATCATCGCTTGGGCATCATCCACCCCACAGTCAACATCTAAAAGCAGCAACTTCTTTGCCATCTTGGAACCTGTAGCCCAAAAACTTAGTAAGATTGAGTTTAAAACAGGACCAATTGGTCTTGCATTCTATAGTTAATTATAACACTAAACACTGGTGAATGTGTATAGGCAGCTGCAAGAAAATAAATAGCGTAATGCTTGAATGCTCATTCGCATTGCACCCCAAAATCCTGGCTGTTATAGGAATGCAAAGCTGATGTTGCCGTTTCGGATAACTCACTTCCACTGCTCCCAAATAACTGAAAAAACAAAACAGGGCACATTGCCTGATCACTGGGCCCACGGTGTTTTCTGGACATGAACTCATTTCCAATCCCCACTTTTCGATGCTATTTCAATGTGATTTGCTACATTTCTACCTTTTGAAATCATGCAAAAATCATCAATCGGGAAGCAAGTAAACAAGGATTTC